>NC_083366.1:8082500-8382500 GCF_030254825.1 Meriones unguiculatus | reverse complement strand
CTTATCAGAAGACAGGAAGGAAGCAGCTGTGAAATACCTACACAGGGACAGACTCAAGAACGGTGGGGAAAGATAAGAACAACCTGGCATGATTCCTGTATTGGTTACTTTTCTATTGCAGTGAAAAGACCAAGCTAGCCCAGAGAAGGAACTGTCTTATGGTTCCAGGGGCATAAAACTAGTGCAAAGGCTTGAGAGCAGCGGCAGGAAGCTGAGGGCTCACAGCTTGAACCACAGCAAGAAGTAGACAGTAACTGAGAACTGCAAGAGGCTTTGAAGCTTCAAAGATTGGCCGCTGGAGACACATTTCCTCCAGCAAGGCCACGCCTACTAAGCCTACGCATTACCAACTGGAGCCCGAGTATTCAAACATCTGAACCTATGGAGGACATTCTCATTCAAGCTACAGATCCCGAGTGACTTCTAGAGCAAAGCAAAAATGAGGGCTCAGGAATAGATGACAAAGGAAAACACAGCTGCCTTGTTTAAGCCATCATTTAGCTTCAGTAACTTGTAGCCAAGTTCAGATCCTAAAAAAATATGGACTCCCATAATTTATATTCTACCTCAGAGTTTTCCCCAACCTGGGAAGTGTCAACCTTGCCAACAAAACAGCCTTGAGCCCAAAGGAAACTCCAAATACATTTACTGAGTAGGAACTGTAAGGAGATCCACCACGCTCACAGTCCATCTTTCCACTATGCCAAGAAAGTGAAGCAGCTCTCATCTATAATTCAGGCTAGGAAACATCATGTTTCCAACCAGCCAGCACTGAGCGCCACTGCGCAGGGTGCATTTTTCAGGACAGGGGAAGCCACCAAGATGCCTAGCACAAGCTGCTCTTCTGGAACATTCTCGTGGGAAGATCATGAGATACAGCACCATCTTAAAGGTTCACTTGAATGATGAGTTGCCATCTTGGGCAAGCCATTTTACTGCTCTGTGATAATGATCATCTCTAGGGTCTCATCTGCTCTAAATGTGGATGTGAGCATGCACACGCATGCATGTAGTATGCATACATGTTCATATCAGCGTGTGCATGTTAGTGAAGGCCAGAGGCTGACATCAGGTGTCCTTCCCAATTTCTCTCAACCTTACCTTTTCAGGCAAGGTCTCTTACGAAACCTAGATCTCATCAATTTGGGTAGGTTGACTAAACAATAAGTTCCAGGGACGTCCTGCCTCTCCCTCCTAAGTACCAGAGTTACAGGCATGCGTCACCATAGTCAGAAGTTTACACAGGAGCTTGAGATCTAAATTCAGGTTGTCACGCTTACACCTCAGGCATTTTAGTGAAAGAGCCGTCTCCCAAACCCTGACCATAACGATTAATGCGTCACCTCGGGATCTCCACAGCATAAATTAGGATCCTTATCCCACATACAGCCTAACCTTACTGTCAAAATTCTATTTTTATAGCTATAATGAGGTATGCACACAATATAATGCATGTATTTAAAGTGTACAGTTTTACAAGTTTTGACATTTGTATGCCTATGAAAATATCACTACAAACAAGATAATAAACACCTCCACTGCTCGGGTCTCCTTGGAATCCACACCTTTTCCTTTACCACTAACCCCAGACAGGCCTTCACCAATAAGCTACCTGCTGCTTTAGGTTAATTTGTATTTTTTAGAATTTGACTGAAATGGAATCATATAGCATATACACATGACTGGCTCTTTTCATTCAATATCATCACTTGAAATGTTATCATTATTGAGTGGATTGAATTATGTGTTCCTCTAGTTGCCACGTAGTACTACATTTCTTGGAAATGCCAAAATATCCAATCACCTGGTGATGAACATTTAGGCGGCTTCCAATTTGGATGATAAGGAAACAAAGCTAATATAATGTGCAAGTCCGTATTCACATATGTTTGTACACATTTTCACTTCTCCAGGACAATCATCTTAGAATGGAGTCTAATTTTTAGATTCCACAAAATAATTTTACGTATTGTTTGCATGGTGGTATGAATTCTAGCATCGGCATGAGAGCTCCTGTGTCTCCGCATCTTTTCCAAGCCTTGGCATCCTCAGGCCCCTCAACAGCAGCTGTTGGCATCCTCAGGCCCCTCAACAGCAGCTGTGCCAACAGGGGGCAAGGAAACCCAGTGTGGTTTGGGGTTGAGTCTACCAGGCGACTGATGGTGATGGAAAAAGATGTTTGCTCAGTCCTCCTGCATGCGCTTGTTCTTACTGACGCGTTTTAGTAGTGTTTAAACATCCAGGAATATCTTTTGTATGCTACATACCACATCCAAGTATCTTCGCCCAGGCTCTGGGTTTCTGGTTCATTTTTTTATCAGTACTTTTTGGAAGAGAAAGGTCTCAAGTTCCATGAAGAACAGATTATCTGTATTTAACTTATGCACCTGTGGTTGTGCTTGTGTGTTCACGCGTTGTGTGCATGTGCGTGTGTGCGCGTGCACTGCTGTCTGCCGAACTCATGATCACTGAAACTTCCTTCCAGAAGTTTAACTTTCTTCCTTACTTCCTTTCTGTTTTCACACATACGAGTCTACAATTCTATAATAATTGCAACTATCTTCACTGAAAGACTTCCTTGGCCAGCTGAATTCATTTGGCAGAAATCCATGCTTCTGTTTTCAACTTTGTTGCTACCCCTGCCCTGTCCTGAGGATCTCAGCTCCCACGAGTGCCCTAACTGTTCAGCTCTTTAAAGGTGTATTTTCAAGTCAGCAACTTAAACTTTAAAAGGTGAAAGACCACCAGAACACTGATAGGAATTGTGCTTTAATAGAGAGTTTGGGCAGAACAGACTTCACATTTGGGACTCTCAGATGAGGAATGTTCAACCATAAAGTCTATGCAAAAATTCCAAAATTTTAAAAACCCTGAAATCTGAAACAGGTGTGCTCCAAGGAATCTGGATAAAAGAGATTCTAGCTGTGATGCTGAGTCAAATTTTTTTATATCATAAATTGTATAGTTTTTCAATCTCAAGTTCTAATTTATTTTTAATGAGCAAAACCACAATGGTTTTTAAATACTGGCCTTAAATCTGTGGGTACACTCATATTTTTGCTCTGGTGGCATCTCTTTGGGTTGTTTTGGCCTCTGGAACGTCTATATAATCACTTTGTCTATAAGCAGGGTTTTTTCTTCTTTTTCAATCTACATGCTTTCTCACCACCTTCTCTGCTGAGACAAGGGATCTCTAGTCATATTTTGAATACAGAGGATGAAAGGAAACATCTTCATCTTTTTCCTTATCTTAAGCAAAAACTTCTGGCCCTTTACTATTAAATATGTTTTTAGACTTTTCATAAATGCCCTCAACCAAGATGAAGAAGTTCCCTTCTAAGCCTAGTTTCCTGAAGGATTTTGTCAGGAATTAGTGTCGAATTAGATCCGGTGTTTTTCTATATCTATTGGGATAAGTATGTAGTTTTTCTCTTTTAGCCTGCTTTATGAATGGCTCTAGCTGGCTTCCTTTTCACGCCAATCCAACCCAGCAAAACTGAGACCAACCCCAGTCACTAACCACCACGGAAACACAAATCAAAGCTGCAATGACAGCTCACCTCACTCTAGTTAGAATGGTCACGATCAAAAAGACAAGTGCTAAGCAAGGTGTTATTAGAAGTGTAAAACAGCCAGTGTTGAAAGAACTCTTCAAAATAATAAAAGCAGAGTTATTATACCACCCAGCAACCCTACCACTGGGTATGAATCCAAAAGAACTGAGATCTGTACGTCAGAGTATCTTCTGCATTCTTGTGTTTATTAAAGTACTGTTCTCCACAACCAAAATTTGAAGCCCAACCTAAGTGACCACCAACACATGACTGGATAAAGAAGATGTGATGTATAAACACAATGAAATACCACTCAGCCATAAAGACAATGAAATGTCATCATTTTCAACATTTAAGAAACGGGGAGATGTTAAATGAAGGAATCCAGGCACAAAGGATGAAGTGGACGAGGAGGAGGAGGAAGAAAATCATGGTTTCACTCCTATGAGGAATATAAAATGTTGACCTCATTGAAGTTAAGAGTAGAACGGGCATGGTGGCACACGCTTGTAATCCCAGCACTCTGGAAGCAGAGGCAGACAGATCTCAGTGAGTTCAAGGCCAGCATGGTCTACAAAGCGAGTCTAGGACAGCCAAGACTACACAGAGAAACCTGGTTTCAAAAGAAAAAAGGAGAAGAAAGAAAGAGAGAGAGAGAGAGAGAGAGAGAGAGAGAGAAAAGAATAAGAGAGAGAAGGAAGGGAGAGAAGAAAGAAAGAAAAAGAGAAAGGAAGAAAGGAAGGAAGGAAGGAAGGAAGGAAGGAAGGAAGGAAGGAAGGAAGGAAGGAAAAAGGAAGGAAGGAAGAAACATAGGAAGAAAGAGGAAAAGAAAGAGTAGAATGGTAGTTACCAAAGGCTATGGAACAGGATGAGAAATGTTTCTCAATGGGAACAATTAGAAACAAGAAGGTCCAGTGTGCATATAAGGGTGACTATGTAACAGTAAGGTATTGTCTCTCTCAAAATCTAGAAGCAAGAATCCTTAATGTTTTCACTACCAAGATATGGTAAATATTTGAGGGAACAAATATGTTTGCTATAATATAGACATTAACACAGTGTACCTATCAAAGTAGCACATAGGATCTCAAAGACACACAAAATTTTCTATGTTTCGTGTACTTGCTTACAATCAATTTAAATTTAAATACACATTAACAACAACAACAATAATAGGCCCGCCAGTCAGACAACCTGGGCTCAGGTATCAGCATGGCTACACCCACCTATGTGGCTTTATACATGCTGTTTACCTCTAAGACCACCTATAAGTAACAACATCAGAAATACACTGTTGCCCAGGGCTGCTACTAAGCCTGACTGAGGGAAGACAGCAAGCACTGACATTGCTCCCCGTTCACAGTAATTACTCAAGACTGAGGCGGTATTTATCCTGACAGCTTTCTCACACACCCAAGGACAGTGGTCTAGTGCCCACCTGGCTGACATGGCATCCTCAGGACTGTTGTCAGTTGAATCTGTGCCCACAGCAAGCCACACTTCAATAACCCCTGCCCGCCAAGGAAGCCATGTCATGCAACAACAGACATGGATGTCACTTCTAAATGTTTGTCTTTCTGCCTCATTTTCTCTCTGTCAAGATCGAAATATCTCATTTACAGAAACTCTGGCCTTCCTCCCTCAGAAAAGACAAAATGTTCAACACTTACTCCTTCAAGTCCTCCACATACACAGACTCTGTTTTATATTTGATGTTAACAATTAAATTCTGAAAGCAGGCACACTTAAAACTCTCGGCTGAAATGATCTCAGGATAAAGGCCCAGCAAGCAACCTTGACTGTTTCTCAACTTACTGTCCTGTTTACTTAGGGGAAAGCTCTATTTGCTTTTTTTCAACCTCTTGGGGAAGAGTCTCTCCCAGCACAACTGATTACATGAGCACAAAAAGTAGGTGAAGCTTTGCTAGGTTGTTGGAAAAGCTGGTGCGCATTCTGTGTGTTTAGACACGGCTGTAGAGACACGAGGAAGCCTCTCGGTCTCACCTACATGAAGGCACCTTTGTTTTTCTAAACTGCATTTGTGTGCAAGGACTCTGAATGAAGCCACTGCACAAGCTTGTCCTCCCTCACATGGATTCTGCGTACTGATGCACACTGGGTGCTGCAATTCAACACAATTACAACCCAAACACAAAGAAGCTTCAGACATCACGGCCATAGTTCACAAAGAATCCTCATACTCCTTATTGCATTAATTGTTACACCGACCCTGGGAGTTAAGGATTCTTAACAAAAGAGGGTTCATAGTGTGGAAATGAGAAGACAAAGAGTCCAACAGCAAGTTTTTCTTCTCTAAAAATGTTTAATTTTGGACCATCTCACTCAGCCTCACTTCAACATCCATGTTTGTGCGTACTGAGCTTTACAGTCAGAAGCATCTGGCTCAGCTTTCTTCAGACCCTAACAGGATGCTGTGTTCTTATGAACCTGAGTTCAACAGTTCCAAGTTTTCACGCATGATCTCATTCCTTAATTCAAAAGCTCTCTTAGCCAACTTTTTTTTATGCCAGACCTACAGAAATACTTCAGAATTAATGCAACAAAAATACTTCTGTCTAAATTCACTGATTGCCAACATTTGGACATATGTGATTTATACATGCACACACATGTAAGTGTTCAGGAATAAATCACTTACATGTAATATAGTTAATGTAATATATATTGTTTATGTTTGAAATACTGCGCTTGTTGTGATATATAGATATTAACACACAATACATTTTATATAATTCCTTTTGTATGTATGTGCAAGAGTGTGGTGTATCTGTGTGCAGATGCCAGATGAGGACATTTGTTCTATCAACCTCTGCTTTATTCCCTTAAGACAGGATCTCTCAGCACACTTGGAGCCAGTCTTGCTGCCACCAAACCTCAGTGAAATAATTCCCCTATATTCCTACCACAGACGTAAACCTACACACACAGTGGTGGAGCTATAGACACACAGCCATGCCCACGTCTTATGTGGATCTTAGGACCTGAACTCAGGTCCTTATGCTCTCACAGCAACAGATCTCACCCCCTGAGCCATCCCCCTGGCTCCATTTTAATATAATTCATATAAATTATTTGAGCCATGAAGAAAAATGGAATCATGACTTTTCAGGGAAATGTATAGAGCTGAAGATCATTTTGTTACATGAAATAAGCCAGACCCCAAAATATAAACACCACATATTTGCTTCCTGTGCAGAATCTATATTTAAATCTGTGTGCATAAGCGTACACACGTGTAAGAAGGAAGGGGCCGTGAGAGGGGAGGAAGAGATCTTAAGGGAACAAGCAGGATAAAAGGGGAGAATAATAGAATACTTATGTGACATAAAAACACAAAAAAGGACTGTTTTGGAAAAGGAAGAGGACCAGCAAGAAGGAGCAGGGAGAAGAAGGAAGAGTAAGCGGGGAAGGGAATGAAAAGGAACAAGGTATGATGGCATGTGTGCACGGCCGTGGCATGATAAACCCACGCTTCTGTGTGCTAACAAAACCTTCTCAATAAATTTTAAAAATTAAATATATGAACAATGACATCCTCTTACATATGCACAATTATCACACTCAAGAAAGTTAGCACTGATGTGATATAATTAGCTCACAGTCTGCCTCAGAAGTCCCTTAAATGGCCCACATGCGCCCTGGGCAGCTGTTGCCCAAGTCTAGAATGCAGTCAGGGATCACACACTTCATGTAGATGTCATCCGCCTTCATCTCCTTTAAACAAGACAGACGCCCCATCCTCCTTGGTCTCTGATGACTGGTACTGAGAAGAGTACAAGCCTTCATTCCTGGAATTGTTTCATTGTCTTCTCCTGGAATAATTCAGCTTAGGCATTGTGGGCAGGGATGCTGATTAAGTGACAGGGAGAGGGGGGAAATTTTTCTTCTTGGTTTGATAGTGTCTTCAGGGATAGTTCAGAGTCAATGCACCTCTTCCCTTGTGATTAAGCAGTCAAGTTCTGACACCGTGAGGACATTCTGTTCCCAACAATCTCCTCCCTTACTAATTTTAGCATGCCCTCATCGTCCTTGCCAGAATCACTGTGATGATTTATTAATTACTGTGGTGGCTATCCACCATATTTTATCTTCCATTACCCATCCATGTTTTAGTTGGCATTCTCCAAAGGTATTTCATGGGAGTTAAAAATGCACAGTGCCTTCAGTGCTATAAGCAAAAATAAAGTAACTTCTGGGAACAGTGGGCTCTTCTGAGGAAAGGCACAGGTCGCAGTGAACCCCCAGACCAGTAACTTGCTGTGTAACAAGATACTTTCCTGTGGTTGATCTGGTTCAAAGGGATTCTCCATGAAGAATGTGGGAGTTCCCCATGTTCTTTGTGTTAGGATGATGATGGGATACTGGCAAAAGATCTAAGGAAGCTACATTTTTAAGCTCCACATGATAACCCCTAACTTCCTCCCCAAAACAGAAGACCTATGAAAACCACACTAAGAAAACTGGACTCAGATCATTCTTAGTGTGTTTGGCCCTGAGACCTTTTTAATAGTATACAAAAAGCACTCCCAAAATTGTATTCTTTCATCTGATATAGCTTCAGTTCAAAGAATGAAGAATGTGTTTCTTTCCCTGCCTTTTTACTTCCCTTTTAGAGAGATGTTCTGAGCTTTGGTCATAATATTCTTTTGAATGCTTACACTAAATGTCTGAGGATTGATCCCTGTCAGTGTGGTAATGTCAAGTCCAGTGCATTCAGAGGCTAGACCCTTTTCACTCAGTTTTATCTTACCAAAAGTCAGGGCCAGGTCAAAAGAATGTTTTAGTTTAGCTTAACATCTCATATCTTCAGTAATTAGGACAGTGATGCCATCTACTTTGGTATTACTGATGGAATGTAGCCCATGGCCCACAGTAGTTCATTTCACTAATGGAAAGTTACATTAAGTTATGCTAAAACCCAAAGAGCTAAGACACACTATGTTTTATATATAAACCTGCCCGTGTGCCAGAAAAATGCAAACGTGGGTGTGCTGGGGAGATTATGTCAACTTGACACAAGGTAAAGCTGTATGAGAGGAGGAGACTTCAATTAAGAAAATGCCTCTATAAGAGGGCTGCAGGCAATTTTCCTAACTAGTGATTGACGTGGGAAGGCCAGCCATTGTGAGTGGTACTATCTCTGGGCTGGTGGTCCTGGTTAATAAGAAAGGAGGCTGAGCACGCCATGAGCAAACCAGCAAGCAGCACCCCTCCATGGCCTCTGCATTAGCTCCTGACTCCAGTTCTTGCCTGACTCCCTTCATTGATAAACAGTGATGTGGAGGGCAGGGAATCTTATGAAAGAAGGGAGAGACAGAAAGACCTGGAGGGGACAGGAGCTCCACAAGGACAGCAATAGAACCAAAAAATCCCGGCACAGGGGTCTTTTCTGAGACTGATACTCCAAACAAGGACCATGCATGGAGATAACTTAGAACCCCTGCACAGAAGTAGCCCATGGCAGCTCAGTGTCCAAGTGGGTTCCAAAGTAATGGGAACAGGGACTGTCTCTGACATGAACTCAGTGGCTGACTCTTTGATCACCTTCACCTGAAGGGGGAGCAGCCTTACCAGGCCACAGAGGAAGACAATGCAGCCACTCCCAATGAGACCTGACAGACTAGGATCAGAAGAGGAGGAGGACCTCCCCTATCAGTGGACTGGGGGAGGGGCATAGGAGAAGAAGAGGAAGGGAGGGTAGGATTGGGAAGGGAAGAAGGAGGAGGCTACAGCTGGGATACAAAGTGAATTAACTGTAATTAATAAAAATAAAAGAACAAAAACAGTGATGTGGACTTGTAAGCCAAATAAACTCCTCACTCCCCAACTTCCTTTTGGTTATAGTGTTTCATCACAGCGATAGTAACCTAAGACAGTTAGCCAGTGAGGTGGCTCAGTGGGTAAAGGCCCTTGCTATCAAGACTACCGACCTGAATTTGATCCCCAAGAACCACACCATGGAAAGAGAGAATAAAATCCCAAAAGTTGCCCTCTGACTTCTACACACTGGCCGTGGCACATACACACCCACACACCTACACATCACACCACATGCACACTAGATGAAATAAACTTTCAAATTTAATAAGCTTTTTTTATATATTGAGCTTTCCCCAAACATTAAAAGGAAAGTTCTATTTATCAAAAGTTAATATACCAGTATTAAACAAGACAGCAAATAATGTATGTACAAATATATTTAGAGATCAAGGGATTTAGGGATTTCTCCTGCTGTGTCTGTCCTGAAGCATGTCTAACTCACAGCCAACGTCTTACCATCTGTGTCTTCATCAAAGGGTCCTGAGAACATCCGTTCATTTCCTTCTCTCTCCCACATTCACTTTATACATCTGGCTTCCTCAGTGAAACATCTTTTCTACCCCTTCAGTCTATTCACAAGCCAGAACAGACCAGCCATAGCCACTAATAAACTACAAGGAACTGTGAATGCACATATGTAGCCAATGCTGAAGCTACAACAGACAAAAATGTAAAGCGGACTTGGGAGAAAAAGAGTTTGAGTTTAGAAGGCTAGATTTTTTTATTTTATTGTATTGTATTTTATGTTGAGGAAATGTTTTGTGTTTGGGTCTGAAATTCTGAACAGATACTAATCTGAGTCCCAGATAGAGATAGCAACTTAAAAAACAACCAATTAATTCCCAAAGAAGACGAGAAAAGACACCGATTTACCCTCCCCTCTAGCATTTCTGCACTGTGCTGTCTTTATTTTCCAATTGTCTCCCGTTAGAAACTCTGATACTCTTTTTCCTCCATGAAGAGCCCAAACCTCATATATCTTCCATGTCACTTATGGTCCTGGCAGATACTCAATAAAACCATTTTGGCTGGGTCTAATGACCAAAACTACCTACAAAATACCTCATAAGGCTTTACCAATGCTTGCCTAACACATTTTCTAGGAAACGAAGACCTTCTACAAGCACCCGGTGTTTCCTTTATGTCTTCCAGGTCAAAGGAGCCCTCTCACATTAAGTCAATGCATTCATTCAGTGAAAACTACTAAAAAAACCATCATGAGCAGGGCACTCAGGTGCTCAGATGCACTCCTTGGGAAGCAATGAACTAACTCCTAGATCTTCAGTATGTAAATCTTCTTCTGCAAAGAAAAAATAAATTTTATATCTTGTCCAATTTTAGAGCACTTCAATATGTTTGCAAATATAAGTGCTATATTCTGTAATTTTCTTTCAACGTTGGTAAATAGGCTAAGTTACTTACATTAACTAGCAATAATACGGTTTAGGTACAATCGTATCTATTTCATATCTACATATAAAACAGCATCTTCTTAAACTCCTTTACCATTAAGTTGATAAAGGAACCTACTAATAAAAAATTCATTAACTCTTTTATGGCCCAGGAGCAGCAGCTCACGGTAACCTGGCCTTGATCCTCACTTCTTAGCATTCGTGTGTGCGTGTGTGTGTGTGTGCGTGTGTGTGTGTGTGTGTGTGTGTGTGTGTGTGTGTGTGTGTGTGTTGTGTGTGGGGTGTGTGCTCGTGCGTGCGTGCGTGCGCGTGTGCGTGCGCGTGTGCGTGTGCGCGTGTGTGTGTGTGCGCGTGTGCATGTGTGTACATAGATGTGAGGCGTATGCATGTGCATGTGCACATAGAAGTCTCCCGGGGTGTCTTCCTCTGTTGCTCTCCACATTATTCTTTGAGATAGAGGCTCTCACTGAATCTGGATCCAGCTACTCAGGCTGACGAGTGGAATCCACCTGTCTCGGAGCACAGTTCTGAGATTACACACAGGCACCAGCACACTGACATGGGCTCTGAGGATTCAACTTCCAGTCCTCAAGCCTGTGCAGCAGCTTACTCACTGAACCAGCTTTTTAGCCCCTTGTTTTCAATTTACCTGTGTCATTTCCCAATCTTAAGGCTCTCCTTCCCACCTCACTTCCTCTCCACTCTGACTATCCAAATTTTTCCTTCTGTTTCATTTTGGCGTCTCAAACTATCTAAATTATGCTGACTAAATTCATACTCTTCAAAATATACATATATATGTGCATGTCATCTATAAGCAACAATTTATCATGCAAATCTCAAACCAAGATAAGTTTAAATTTTCCTGTATTAGGCTGTAACTATTTTAAGTAAGGTTCTTCTTTTCCCTCCCCTCTCTTCTGCCTACCCTATCTTCTCCTTTCATTCATATCTAACTCATTCTCTTTCTCTCTCCACCCTTATCTAGCTAACTATCTCAGAATACACTAATAAGATCTAGCACACTATTCGGGAACATACTCATTCCTGACGTATGCATTTTAGAGGTTGGAAAAGTGACTAAAATGTCTCATAATACTTATAGTCATAAATAATATCTTACATATTTAGTTATTTGATAAATGCTTCTAGATCATAGGACTAATAAACCAAAATAAATTCACTGTGCTCATAGGCAAACTTTAGGGACAGTGCTATTTTCATGAAGAAAGACAAGGTAGAGCTCTTAACAACTTGGCCTAAGTGTCACTAACATCACATTGCTGTCCTTCATGGTTTAAAGTAACATCACCGGCAAGCATCAGGAAGACAATCTCTGGTTTATGTGTTATTAGTCCAGGAATAAAAAGTCCAATATCTAAGACATCAAAGCTAATAATACTTTGTCCATCAAAACTTACAGTATATCATGACTTATAATAATCAGGCTTGGGTCTTTTTTCCCCTGAGGGGGTCACACGAAATAGCATTTTGTCCCTGAATAGTAAAAAGATGTGTCAGGCAATGAAACACTCTGGTTTGTTAGGATGACTTTGAGCTAGCTAAGCTCACCTGCTGCCCCACCACACCAGGTAGAAGATTTCACACCAAATGGGGAATCCACAGCTTGGAAAAGTCCTGACAGTGACTAGAACCAAGAAGACCAGAAAAAATAAAAACAGGAGAACCCATCTCCACTGAAGACAGGCAGAGAGCAGTGCAAGGCGAGGCAGAGCAAGGCAGGCCATTTCTGAGGAAACTCATCTCAGAAACAAGCGCTTGCATGGTGAGTGAAGGAGAGATGGTACCACTGAGGCCTATAACCAACTGTAGGAGTCTCACAGACACACACATGCTAGTGCACACACACAACCACTGCAAAGTGTTAACTTGACACCAGCACTTAAGGGTCCAAACACTTTAAAATGCAGCCAGGAGCTCCTGTTTGTACGGTTAGACTTCTGCTAAAAGGACAAAGATGCCCTTTATGGGTAGACAATGCTATCTCAGAAGTTATAAGCTCTTAAGCAAGAACCCCAGAACCAGCTACAAGATACTTCCCATGCGTTGCCGGCAACAGGGGTCTCAGAGGCTCTAAAAGAAAACAGGTTTCTGTCACTGTTCTTAGTTGCACACCAGATCTACGTGATAAAACCATACTGTTGAGGACACCGTGCAGCTTGGCTGCAGGACACAGAGAAATCAAGATGGAACTAAGGTTAAAGTTTCCTCCCTACTGGACAGCATTTGTGGGGTCAGAAGGCATTCCTCAGGCTGCTGGGGCAGGGAAGTCATTAACAGTCTCACGAAGCTGCAGGCTGTACCCTCTACAATGCTGACCCACCAGCAAGTTACCCACTGATGCTATAGTGACTTGACTATACCGGGGTAACCAATCACCCTGCGATTGACACAGAGGCCTGCTCCACAGAAGGGAACACACAGCTGATACCATAAGCCTGGTCAAAGGCCTACGCCTGGAGAGAACGTGGGCCCAAGGTGCTGTGGGGGGGAGGGGTAGAAATGTGTTGTTTCTTAAACTGTCTTATAACTATCTTAAACTATCTTAACACTGAAGACACATTTCTGTGAGAAAAAAGCAGAAACTGGGAAAGGAGGTGCTTATTAAACTGGGTAATTCAAAGCATCCCCAGGGGATCATCTGGCATCCATCCTGCTGTCTTCCTGCAAAATAAAGCCTTGATGTAGCATTAGTGCCCAGGTTGAAGAAGCAGAAACTCTACGCAGGAAAACAAAGGGAGCTCCTGCTAAATGCAAATGCCTTGAGAGGCAGTATAAGTTTTGCTTGCTCTCCATCAAAAACAGTTTGGTGGATTTGTGCCAAAACTAGAAATAAAAGCCTGCTTTTTCCTCCCTGCACCATCCAGAGTTGCCTTTGAAGTCACATGTGCTCCACAGGGCACAGACAGAAACAGAACTCAGATTCTTTTAAAATCATATTGAATGCGGTGTGGAATGAGAGCAACCTTCGCACATTTACCAAAAGTCATTTTCAGCTCCCTCTGAGCTATCCCAAGCCTCTCTGTTATGCCCTGGAATTTAAATCCTTGTTTCCCTCTGGTTTTACCTTCTGGTCACAGAGACAGGCTCAGGGTTTTGGCCCGGTCACCTGGATCTGACTCGGCCACAGCCTGGGTGGACCTGCTCCAGCTCCTAGCTTGTGGGGCTTGGCTTCGCAGCCACCTGGCAAGCCTTGGCTAGCTTTGCAGCCTTCTGGTCACCCTGATCCGCTCCCCAGGAGATCGTGGGCTGTCTTAGCTTGCCATTCTGCCCCATCAGCCTAAGGACAGGGCTGTCCATTATACAAGCCTGGTGCTCGATAGAACAGGAAGGAAAATACAACATCTGAAGTAATGATAACATCACAGTCCATGTGCAAAAGCAGGTAAGTCCCTGTCAAGCCCCAGTACAGCCTTCTGTAAATAAATATTTGGATTGTCTCTTTTTGTTTGCTACCGAGACACTGAACGTAGAGACCATCCTGAATCAGTGCCACACTAATAGAAGCTAAGAGAGGAAAAAAAAACAAAATGTTCATATTCTTTAATGTGTTAACTCATCCACTGTAAGAACTCTAAAGAGAAAAAAAATCAAATGGCAGATGCTTGGCTTAAGAGATTTAATTGTCAACTAGATCAGAATATGGGATCTTTACCCTAGAAGTGAGACTAGAACTGAATAGAATCTTTATGACCAACTAACCCAAAAACTTAAGAAGAAATGGCTGCCCAGGAACAAATGGTTCAGACTGATAGAGTCAAAGAATACACACCCCATTTAGGAGTCTCCACTTACCAAAGATAAGACAACTTTAAGACAGAATGCTGGAATGCTAGTGAATTTAGGTATGCCCTGGTTACTCGCATGCCTCGCTGGGTGCCTGTGCCCGTTGATGCCCCTCACTCTATGACTCTCTTCAGACAGAAAAGGGATCTTAGAACTACAGCCGCCACTGTTACTGCCATCTCATTGGCGGCTATTGGAGCTACCACCGTGGCATTAGCCGTGAGTCATACTGTGCAGACTGCTCAGACCCTGAATAATCTTTTAGCCAATGTAGCTCATGCCTTAGATGTACAAAAAGGAATTAATGCTCAATTAAAAGGAGGCTTGATGGTGTTCAATCAGAGAATTGACCTCGTGCAGGAGCAAATTGATACCCTATGGCAAATGGCTCAACCGGGCCGTCAATGAAAGTATGCCGGACTTTGTGTCACTAGCATACAACATGAGAATTTTCCCTGTGCTGCAAATCTGTCTAAACAATTGTCTAGCTATATTTTAGGTAATTGGACTGGAGAATTCGATACTACAATGGAGCAGCTGAGAGTGGCCATTGTCACGGTAAATTCTACCAGAGTGGACGCAGGACTAGCCACAGGATTATCATCATGGATTGCTGCAGCCATGAATCATCTGAAGGAATGGGCGGGCATGGGAGCGTTAGCAGGCCTTCTGGTGTTGGTCTCCTTGGTTTGCCTGTGGTGTATATGCAAGATTAGAGTCTCACAACAGCGTAATGCAGCCATGATCATTCAGGCCTTTACAGCCATTGAAGCAGGACAGTCTCCCCAAACATGGTTGGCTACCATCAAAAGCTAAAATGTTATGCTCAGGATGCGAAGCTAAGCACTGCACTCAGGGTCAGCCGCTGTAGACCCAGAGAAGAGCATGTCTGATTGCATGCGGGTTGATGCCCCAGGTCCCGCCTCTGAGAAAAAGGTATCAGACGGGTCTGATGCTCTTTGGGTGGATGACACCTAAATGAACATCAGTACAAAGTCCCAATTTATTTCTAATATCAGAGATCAGACCTCTACTCTTGCCTGATGCGTCTAAAACAAAAAGGGGGAACTGTAGAGAGCTGCGTAATGCCGCGCCTTAAAGATGGAGCTGGTTTCCGCATTCCACCTTCCCGATGGTGAGTGCTCTCTGTCACAAACAACTCCACATTTGGCTAAGGCTGAGGATCTGGCTTGCTTCCATGTATGTGGACCTATCTGCATTGCCTACGTGGCACGCTGGGGTTGGCTACCCAGAGGCTATTTAAGCTGTGGGCTGGCTTTCCCCAGGGTCAGATGATTGTTCAAGGTTCCTGAATAAACTGCATTGAAAAAAAAAAAAAAAACAACAACAACAACAAAAAGAAAAACAACCTAATGGATTCAAACACAGAATCATAAGATCCTTGGGTTTATAGGGAGTTGACAGACGGTCGCTAACAATCATTCCATCTCACCCAAAAAGAAAAAAACTACTCCACTGGCTGACCTCCAGCAGAATCAACAAGCCTCTCACAGTCATTGTTTTAAAAACTGCTAAATTGGGCTGGAGAGATGACTCAGCTGTTAAGAGCACTGGCTGCTCTTCCAGAGGTCCTGAGTTCAATTTCCAGCAACCACATGATGGCTCCCAAGCATCTATACTAAGATTTGATGCTCTCATCTGACATGCAGATATGTAAATTAAATAAATACATCTCTTTAAAGAACTGATAAATTAAAATCTGAGGGTTGTTTCCTGCTTTCCCTCTTTACGCTACATTTCAGAATAACCAAATAACTAGTAACAAAAAAGTCAAGCAAATTGTATTTATGTATTTAGGAATATATAAAAAAGAAGCCATGAGTTTGAAGAAGAGCAGAAGGAAGTATAAAGGAGGGTTTGGAGGACAGAAAAAGAAGGGGGAAGTGATGTGACTGTGTTACAATCTCAAAAAATGAAAAATTATTTTTAAAAAACTACTATATAAGTGAATTTGAACTAATTAATGTGGAATAGATGACAGGATTAGGGCATTTTGTTTGTAACTCCCAGAGAAAATCATCAATATTTATAAGAAACATACTAAGTGAAAGGCTGATGGGAATTTTAGAAAAGACCAAAATGACCACAACCATGCTGACAAAGTTACAGGCAGGTTAACAGCTAGCTTAACGCCTGTGGCAGCTGAAAGGCCATCCACAGGATGGGTGAGGCAGGCGGCCCCATTCTCTTGCCTACCAACGCTGACTGCACTATCTCAAAGAACTTTTAACTGTAAAGAATCACGTACGTGGGATATATGTTATGAAAGAAAAAACATCCTAAAAGCAAAAGAAAGTAAGAAATGAGATTGTGGAGGACTTAAAAGAACAAAGATAAAGTTACATCCAACTTTTCAGAAACCATGTAAGCAAGAGAGCAGAGTGAAGCATTTAGTTTTGATTGAAAGCGAGATCTACCACCCTAGATGTCTGTACCCCGTGAAATTACCCTTTGAAAGTAGAGGGAAAATAAGGTCCTCAAATACTGAGGGGATATGTTAGCAGCACATCTACTTTACCATAAACTGCTAAGTTCTCTGGAATGAAAGAAAATGACGGAGGCCAGAAACAAATCTATATGAAGAAAGCTGTTCATCACAGAAGCAAACGGCTAAGTAAAATCAAAACTACCATTATTTTATTTCCAGTTAACCTAGTAGGTAAATTTTATTAAAAATACAATAAAATGCATTCTATTCTGTATGCTTCTGTGCACACGTTATATGAATGTGTGCACACACTCACAATTGTTGACATGAAAGTAAAGGGATGGTGAGAGCGCCTGGGGTTATCTTACTTCCATGCGTTCACCTCGCTCAATTAAAACAGCAAACAGCAGAACAATGGGAAGCAAGCTGAGCAGCACACAGCACTCACAAAGCGGCAGCAAGCATCAGCACTCCAAACACACTAACCGAAAGACAAAGACTGGCCATGTGAATCGAAACATAAACCCCAGGCTTATGAGCTGGCTCATCATGTAAAGCCTCTTGCTCCCAAAGCCCGACATCCTGAGGTTGATCCTCCAGGACCCACATGGTGGAAGAAGCAAACTGTTTCTTCAAGCTGTCCTCTGACTTCCACATGCATTCCATGGCACTCCCACACACACTCAGAATAAATAAGTGTGACATTTTCCAATGAAATACATCTCAACTGATTGTTACCTATAAAAAATGCACTCTCAACAAATATCAGTTAAATGTAAGTTGATGGAGATAAATATGCAATGCTATTATATAAAGTGGGATTTTCAGCCCCAGATATATAAAGCGAGGGGCTGATTGCTCCAAGGTATGGTTGAGGGGAAGGTCTTTATTGTAGACAAGGAAGAGGACAGCCAGATGAATCCGGAAGAGTACAGAGTAGAAAGAAAAGGTAGTTGAACTGAACATGGCCAGTAGACTTAACAGGGCAGAAGAGAGAAAGGAAGAGAGAGCAGAGAAGGCCAAGAAGACCTGAGAGCTCAGGGCTAAAATGGCAGGATTATATAGGAAAGAGAAGCTGGGGGAAGGGAAGCTCCTCAGTTGGAGAAGTTTGGGGGAGGCGCAGGGAGAAGAGCCAAGGGCAGCTGTTACCCTGAGAAAGCCTGGAGACCAGCAGACACTTTGATATGCTAACAGGAACCACACTTAGCCTTTTGTCCTTTGTTTCTTTTAGACCTGGCAGCTACAACAAATGAAAGTAACCCAAGACTTAAGTAGAGACCTAAAAGTTTAGAAGGTTATCAAGAATCAATAAAACTGTTACCTAATGGCAGAGAAGTCGATGCTTCCAGATAAGGAAACAGACCTTAAGGTGTATGCATTTAATAACAGAACATCAAAGGACACAAAACAAGCTGGGCTTGTGGCACACACCTGTAATCCAGCACTTAGGAAGCAGAGGCAGGGGGATCTCTGTGAGTTCAAGGTGGACCTACAAAGCAACTCCAGGATAGCCAAGGCTACGCAGAAAAATCTTGTCTTGAAAAAAAGTATACAAAACAAAAACAGAACTGCAAAGAGAAGTGATGTGTCCACCGTGGTGGAAGTCAACACCCTGTGTCTAAAGTGGACAGCTGGCAGCGCTGTCTAAGTGAGGTCTGCACGCTGTCTCATCTACAGCAGCAGAGGAGACGCTCTAAACTCACTTGGGACATTTGCTGGTGCCGACCACATTAACCCCAACTCAAGGAATGCAAGCTGGGCATAGAGACGCACATCTATAATCTCGGCACCTGGGAAACGGAGACGAGAAAATTACAGTAAATTTGAGATCCGCCTGGGCTACACAGTGAAATTTTATCTTAATAAACACGAACGACAACAATAATTCGAAAGAACAGAAATCACCTAATGTCCGCTATTGGACCACAATGCAATTAAACTAAAATTAGATAATGGGGCTAACTGACATGTGGCTCCGTTGATGGAATGTTTGCTTAACGTTAGCGAAGCCCTAGTCTCCATCCCAGCACCACATAAAACTACGTGGGGTAAGGCATGGCTGGGATCCCAGCAGTGGGGTGAAGCAGAAAGGGCAGGAGTTCAAGGTCACCATTAGCTACTTAGCAAGTTCCAAAGCAACCTGAGATTCATGACACCCTATCTCAAAAAGAGAACAAGAATGGAAAGATTTAACTTCCTCACCTTTAAGGATGAAGACTGGGAACTCTGTACAGACTCTAAAGAATACTTTAAGCTCTACACATGATTAAGCTGCTTCTTCACAACTGTATTCTGTCCAAAACAGTGTTTAAGTAACTGACACTACAACCTTAGCTCTTCATTTCCTGACACATGAAACTTGTAAATAAACATGTAAGCTTTTCCCCACTTAAATTATGCCAAATTAACTCCTGGTCTATTGCCTGGATCCCAAGAGGTTGGAGGAAGGGTTTCTACTCCTGCATAAATGCTCCAAATGGGTCCGTGTCTTAATTAACCTTCCAGTTCCAAAAGCACAAGGCTAAGTGTATTCACTGATGGATTCTGGTGAGCATTTGAAAGAGCAATACCAATATTCCACCATCTCTTTTCAGAGAACAACAGCTGGAGCAATGCTTCCTAACTCTTATTATAAGGCTAGCATCTTTCTAAAGCCAAAACTAAACAGAAACAAACACAGCATGAGTCCGCCACAGCTAGATAGACCTCAGTGGACTGCTGCATCACTCACTGCGGAGATTCTTCTTCTGTAAAAATAATCAGAAGCAACAAACAAAACCAAAAAGGGGGGAAAACTGGCTAAAGAAAAGTACAGCTAAGGCCAAAACAATAAAATGTGGAGCAATGTCGCCCACCACTGTCATTTTGAAATACATGCAGAGCCTGTAGGGTGCGCATGCTCTGTACAGAGCATGACATTGACCTGAACTTAGGATTGAAACAGAAGCGTCCACCATCTTGTTTTTTCTTCCCACTGAACTGGTCATTTCTTTCAGCCCCTAAGTCTGAAAGAGGAAATAAGAAAATGAAGCAAAGCTCATTTGGCAGAGTGCTGTTATCAAAGCACCCCTAATACTCGCCCCAGAATAGAGTTGTTAAGGGTCCCTGTTATTGCTTTTTGAAGTAGTCAGAAGCAGCAGAGGCTTGCTTTCTGCTTCCCAGGAAGGCAGATACAGCTTTCTTTTTTTAATCATTTATTTAATATGTATGTGTATTTACATTAAGATATAATCGTTTTTTAAAGATTTTACTTATTTATTTTACGTATGAGTGCTCTATCTGCATGTACACCTGGATGCCAGAAGAGGGCATCAGATTCCAGTATAGATGGTTCAGAGTCACCATGTGGTTGCTGGGAATTGAACTCAGGACCTCAGGAAAAACAGACAGTGCTCTTACCAGCTGAGCCATCTCTCCAGCCCCTAAGATATAATCTTAATACTACGTGTCTACATAAAGTATAGAATCCAGTGGATTTTGAATATTCTCCAAATCCTGTTGGCATAGCCCACTCTGCAATTCCAGAACTTTCATCACCATCTGCAGTTACTCTCCACTTCCTCCCAGAGCCACTGGCAACCACTGATCTGCTTTCTAGCCTATGAGTTTATCTGTCCTAGACTTACACGTCAATGAAGTCATATACCATATGGCTCTCGGTGTCTGGCTTCTGCTCCGTATTTTTAAGGCAGCATATTATGTCATGTATCAGTGCATCCCTGACGTCCCAGAGTGAATGATGCTCCTTGTGTTGATGATCCACACTTGTTTATCTGTCCACCAAACGATGCAACTGCTTTTGCTTTATAGCTGTCACGTACAACGCTGCCACAAACATTCATGCACGAGGGCTCATACGAGCATGTCTTCACTTTGGGAGACATATTCCAAGAGTAGGAGTGACCGAGCCATGTGTCTCGTCCACTTTTGAGGAGCCAACATATGTTCTTCAAAGCAGCCACCCCAGTCTACAGTCCTTACAGCAATGTCCACGGCTTCCAGCTCCTGCACTTTCTCGCCAGCATTTATTATTGTCTTTTTTTTTTTTTTTAAATCTATCTATCCTAGCTAGTGTGAGGTGATAGATACCTCAACATGATTTCAATTTGAATTTCTCTAATTAATGATACTGGACCTCTTTTCAATGTGCTTAATGACTGGTATGTCTGCTTTGGAGATATCTCTTTTACACTTTTGCTCATTTTTAATTAAGGTTGTCTTTCCTTTATTGAGTAGTAGCACTCCTTTATCTGGGGTTTAAGCCCTCTCTCGACATGTGATCCAGCATAACATTCTAAGAGATTCTTCCTACTTTTTTGCAACTGGCCTCTGAGAGACAGTATACAACTGCATTTAAACATTGATGAATTGTTTACTCTTTTTCTTCAGCTTCTGGGGTGCCATATAACTACTGCCTAGTGCATGGTCACAAGAATTTATGCATGGCTGTGTGTGTGCCTGAATGCATGCATCCATGCCTTCCTGCATGCATGGGTGCGTGTGTGTGCGTGTGTGCTTGTATTTCACCCTGGAGCATTCTCTGCTTCTCGATTTTACCTTTAAGCCGCTGGCCCACTCTGAGCTAATTTTATATGGTGTGAGCCGAGGTCTACCTTTACTCCCTTGGCAGCTGTCTTTCTGTGACACCTTCAGGCTGATTTTCTGAGCTACAGTTCTCACACCACTTACCTCAGAGAAGCCACAGCTTCGAGGTAAGAAAAAGCAGATGCTGCGTTTAATAAAACAGAATGGCTGTTTAGACCGTGGAAGGGAGAAAGTACTGTCTGAGGAGGCCAGGCTCAATGGATATAGAAGCTCTTTTTCTTAGAGTCCAGACCTGCAGGAGCAGTACTCAGGGAACCGGTAAAGAACCTGTGCTCTCAAGCCAGATTCCATCTCTCAAGCCAGACTCCATCTCTCAAACCAGACTCCATCTCTCTTAGACTCCATCTGAATTCTATTCTCAAGACAGGTGACCTGAAGTCAAATCATTCTCTGTGTAGCAGATTCTTACCTTAAGACAATTATTTTAAAATAGAATATTCTCATAAAGGTAGAAGGCTCATATGAGTTAGCACAGGCAAAGCTCTCAGAGCAGTGCATGGCACAGCAAACATCCAGTACATGCTGGCTATTATTATCAGGAAAGGTCCCATCCGACCAGTCCTAGGGGTACAGTTTCCAAAGAAACGTGTATCTCAAAATAATAACAGCACTGAGCTTGGATGGATGATATGGTTACTATGACAACGTCTCCAATTCTCCCAGGTGGTTTCCTCAAATACAGAGCCTGAGCACTCTGTAATCCAGGACCACATGATGCTGATGGTGGCCACTGACAAGGGCACAAATCACTAATTTTTTTAAACATAACCTCAAGATAGCATTGTCTTGGTAAAGAACCAAAAGATGAAAGTCAGCACTGGTCCCTTGGCCTCTCCTTCTCCACTCCAGTTTACAGCGCCTGCATCCAACCAGTGTTGTCCAGATCTGTTTGGCTCAACTCATTCAACTCAGCCTCAGTCGTCTTCAAGATCTGCAGCCCTTTCCATTAAATTAACATAGTTTGACCACCGTGGCTGCTCTGCCTCATATCATAATGCTCCTTTTCCTAGACATACACAGAGCTCTTGCCCCCACTTTGGGGTCAACACTCACCACACTTCTTACATGTAGTCAGCAGAATTTAGAGAATGACACCAGCACAGAGAGAAGGTCACTTTCTCTCTGTTTTCCACAGACCAGAATATTTGCCTAAGGCAAAACTAAGGTCCCAAACTTCCCATGTCTTACACACTTAAGTTTAACCAAAAATTGTCCTACTGGATAGGGGCTGTATAGTGTTTTAGTGTTACTATCTTCGAGTCATTTAGCAATAACGACAGGACCCCTTCACAGGGCTACAGAATTCACACCTCTGACTCATTTCTCTCATTATTTGGGGTGTTAGTTTGTTTGTTTTTGCATGTTTCAAAGTTTTATGAAATCATCTTCTACTCATATAAACCTGCATGAAAACAAGGATATTGTCATTTGTACTGTCAGTCCCTAATGACGTCAGTTTGGAGAATTTCTATTTAAAGATGGCTTCCTGCCAACTAGAAACAGTACAGAACATTTTTCTGCCTGCTGTCCCAACTGTTCCCTCAGTTTCTGTGTCTTTAGTGACCAAGATTATTTTTAAGATTAGCATAGGCGAAATATAATTAGATAAGGAAATCTTCTATGATCCAGTCATGTGCAGGGTGATGACCCCGTCTGACCAACTTCAGGATTTGCTTAACCAGGAGAAGAACACTGTCTCTTCCCTCATAAAAAGTACAAGTATTTAATGTACAGTGTTGCTGTAGCTTAAAACAGTTTCAGTGTAGGCTGCTGGTCCTGGTTAATCTCTCCAACACGTAAGGAAAAAAAAAAAAAAACAATTTCTGTCAGGCTGTCTTTGCTGCCGTAAACACACATCATGGGCATTTAAGTAATTTGTAATAGCCAGAATCTGGAAACAACCCAGATGTCCCTTAGCTGAGGAAAGGATACAGAAATTGTGGTACATTTACACAATGGAATACTACTCAGCAATTAAAAACTAGGAAGTCATGACATTTTCAGGCAAATGATGGGATCTAGACAAGATCATTCTGAGTGAGGTATCACAGAAGCAGAAAGACACACATGGTATATACTCACTTATAAGTGGATATTAGACATATAATATAGGATAAACATACTAAAATCTGCACACCTAAAGAGGCTAAGCAAGAAGAAGGACCTTAGGTAAGATGATCAATCCTCACTCAGAAAGGCAAATGGGAAGGACATTAGAAGAAGGAGAAAAAAAGAAACAGGACAGGAACCTTCCACAGAAAGCCTCTAAAAGACTACCCTGCAAGGTATCAAGGCAGAGGCTGAGACTCATAGCCAAACTTGGGGGCAGAATGCAGGGAACCTTATGAAATAAGGGAGAGATAGAAAGACCTGGAGGGAACAGGAGCTCCACAAGGACAGCAACAGAACCAAAAAATCTGGGCACAGGGGTCTTTTCTGAGACTGATACTCTAAACAAGGACCATGCATGGAGATAACCTAGAACCCCATAGCAGCTCAGTCTCCAAGTGGGTTCTAGTAAGGGGAACAGGGACTGTCTCTGACATGAACTCAGTGGCTGGCTCTTTTATCACATCTCCCTGATGGGGGAGCAGCCTTGCCAGGCCACAGAGGAAGACAGTGCAGCCAGTTCTGATGAGACCTGATAGACTAGGATCAGATTTTTACCATTTTACAAACCAAAGCTGGTAGGTTAGGCTTGGCCAAGCAATTAATGTGCCTCAACAGAGAGCAACCCTTGTCTGGATTCTGGAACACCAACTTCTCCCCTCCTTGGACACCGCCTGTGAGTTATTTGTAAGTCAAACATCACTCCCCCTGTAACAAGCCCTATTTCATCCCTGAGCCTGAGCTAAAACAGAATAGCCTGAGCTTTATCCTGGGGCCTGTCTCACTTAAGAAAACAAGTTTTCTCCTTCCACACAGAATTCACTGAGAATATACTGGGGCCTTTCTAAGCCAATGACATGAGGAAACCATGGGGTGGGTTAGGGGAGGCTCCAGGGCCCTAGACCAGCAGGTCGGCCCACCCTCAAAGAATGCCTTTTTCTGGCACTTTCCTAGCCTTACTCTCCCACACACCTGCTTTGGGATTTAATTTCTTCTGTCTCGATAAACAAACACACACACACACATTTTAAGCTAAGAATGGTTCTTAGTGTAATACATTTTGACCAAAACTTTGTATTGAGGAATTATTTCTAGGGTCAAGTGGGGATCCCAGAATTCAATCTCCTCCAGCTAAACAGCATGAGCCAAATAAACCAGCACCATACCAAACAATAAAAAACAAAAACAACAAACAAACAAAAACACCTTACACTAGAGAAAAAAGGAGTTAGGAATATGGCTCAGTTAGTTAAGGGCCTACCACAGAGACAAGAAGAGATGCAGAGATAGTTGGACCACCGGGACTTTGCTGGACAGCCAGCTAGCCAAATGGGCAAGCCACGCCAGTGAGAGCCCTGTCTCAAAAAAACAAGATGGATGATGCTCACGAAACACCACCTCAGGCTGACCTGTACAAGCATCTGTCTTACACACACACACACACACACACACACACACACACACACACACACACGCATGTGTGCACATACACTGAACACAAAAACAAACAGACCAAACATACCCACAGAGCTTTTCTGCGGCGCTGTGGCCTCACAGCTCAAGGAGCTCAGTAGTTAGTTATGGGCATAAATAAGAAAGAATTCTAGGCAGGGAGAGGGGTGAGCACCTGGGTTTGCTTGGCACTTGATATATTTTGAATCTAAAACATGCCCTGTCATTTTGAGCACACCCTCAACTTTTAGTGCTATTTTGAAGGCCGTGAAGCCTTCAGAGGGTGGGAGCCGGCTTGCCTGAAGCAGATCACTGTGTGTGAAGCCTTCGGAGGGTGGGAGCCAGCTTTCCAGAAGCAGACCATTGTGAATGCGCCTTTGAGATTCTCCCTTCCGCTGGTTCTGGTCCCAGTGTTTGTTTCCTGGTCTAACATGATATGAGGACTTGTTGCCATGAACTTTGGTGTGGTTTCCTCACTGTGATGGTCTACAGCCCTCTGAAACTGTAAGACAAAGTAAATCTTTGCTCCCTGAGGTTGTTTCTCTTAACAATGAGAAAAGTAACTAACGGGTGATCACCAAGTTTTACTGTGAAAGCCCATGTTGTCATCACCTACCCTTCCATGCTAGCTAGCCCACTCTTCCTCACCTTCGGGCCAGGTCAGAACCAGAAAGGAGGCAAGAAACAAGCAAAGGGGCCAGAAAAATGGGGCAACTTGTTCTGCTTTCTAGAACCTTCTAAGCCTTACGGCGCGTCACTTGGTCAGATTAAGCACAGCTCTCAAAGGGCACCCTTCTTTAAACCAAGCACATCAGTCACTAGCCAGAGAGTCTCTACCCAGATAGTTTTCTTGGCCAGGTGACCCCACGGGAAACGCTTCACCCAAACTGTCCAAAAGGTCTTTGCATTGTTCTCCAATGCAATCCACGTTCCAGGAGCACTGCATACAGGCTGCATCAGAGTCTCTGGTTGTAGAATGGGGGTGGGGGTTCAGAATCCAGTGAGTGACATCCTGGCTTCTGCTTGTTTTTTATTTTTTCAAAAAATATATATTTTTTTAATTTTACAACTCAGCCATAGCCCTCTCCCTTCTCTCCTCCCAGTCCCACCCTCCCTCCCTTTTTTTTCCTATCCCCCTCCTCTACACCTCAGAGAAGGAAAGCCCCTACCCTCCCACCCCAACCTCACCACTGCTACCTACCCACACCAGCATATCAAGTCGCATGAGGGCTAAGCAAATCCTCTTCCCCTGTGGCCTAGTGAGGAAGTCCCACCAGGGGAATGTTATGGGCTGAGCAAATCCTCTTCCCCTGTGAATGTAAGGGCTGAGCAAATCCTCTTCCACTGTGGCCTAGTGAGGAAGTCCCACCAGAGGAATGTTATCAAAAAAGCAAGCATCACAGTCCATGTCAGAGTCAGTCCCCCTCCCCTCTATGGGAACCCTTATGAGGACTGAGCTGCCCATCAACTGCATCTGTGTAGGGGGCCTAGGACTAGACCATGTATGGTTCTTGCTTGTTTCTCCTGGCTGTTTCTTATTCCAACTCTCACCTTCATCCCAAGCCAGGACCAAGGTTGTTGAAGTCCTCTGAGTAGCAACAGGGGCTTCTACATCCTCCCTTCTGATCTCCTTCTCTCTAACCCTTACCATTTGCTGCACAGTGGGTTAGACCACACTCACCAGGACCTACCCCATCCAGAAGGGTCTCCGTCTTCCAAAGCCACCTGTATTTTCTCCTTTCCAACTATTACCTCTTTTCTTTAGACCATACTTGAGAGTTTGTTTTGAGGAAAGCAATCTGAATAAACTGTCCCAGAGGAAAACGTGACATAACCACCGAGTCTTCTGGGGAAGAAATTCTCATTACTTACTAAACCAAAACCAAAGATCAGCTGAACTAAGGACTATCAAAGGGTAGACAGTTTTAGAGTTGATAGGATAGTTTCTTTATTCATTTGTTTGTTTCTTAGTGCTGTAGCTCAAACTAGGTTCCGCTAACTTCCCTGAGATGCACCAAGGCACATAAAAGCCTCGCTGAGAAAGGGTACACAAAAATCCTACACAGATGCACAGAAATGACTAGAGCATACTTTTTGGTTGCATATGAGCCCAAGCACTACATTTAGCAATGTACTTGACCTCAAATGTATAAAAATGGAGACAACTAGAGTACTTACATCAAAAACTTGTAAAAAATTCCAAGAAATGGCATTTTTTTAAAGTAGCATAAAAGTATTCTTGGTTTTCAATGTTTATTATTCACATAGCTGTGGTGCTCATTTACAACTTGGAAAGCAGGGGAAGATGTTGGTGGTGGCCATGATGGTTTTGTCCTGTAGAAGCAGGCAACAGTAGAACTGATCCAGTGATCTTCTGCTCAATGTTTAAGAACACTGTGGCTGCTGTAAGGGATCTCCTCCTGGGGTTTTTAGCCTTTAAAATAGATTCAAGGTCACAGTCACCACATCCACAGCACACTGGGCCATAGTCTATTGGATGACATCACCTAAGAAAAAGCTTAACTGAACGGAGAGGAGCAGCAAAGCATGGAAGGAACCATGCTTTCTACCCGTCAGTGCTCACCCCTCTCTCTGAGATGCCCCCAACCCCCAGAGAGGAGTGAGGATGAAGAAAGATCATGAAATTGGCTTCTTCTCACAGTAAAAACTGGGGCAGCCTTACCTTATTGGGGCAAGTGACAACGCTGCCCTGATTTACACTGAACACCTGCAAAATAGGCCTATTTCCTTCTAGAAATGTCTAAGACCAAAAGGGATGGAAAGACCAGACCAACAGTCAGCAAGTGAAAGTACCCGTCATGGAAGCCTGATTGCCTGAGTTTAACTGCATGTCCCACGGTGGAAGAAGACAGCTGACTCTCAAAAGTTATCCTCTGACCTTCACACTCATGCTATAGCTCTCTCTCTCTCTCTCTCTCTCTCTCTCTCTCTCGCTCTCGCTCTCGCTCTAACTTGCTTAGAAAGAGATAAACACATGTAAGAGAGATGGCCTTTGGGTTCTATGAAATTCAATGTGCAGTAGCCATAGAGGATGCCTCACTGGAGACAAAGAAGAAAAAGAAGATAACTGAAAGTGGGCCAGTCTTTACTCGTCAGGTAAAAACCCTTGCTGCACCAGTGACCTGAGATTGATCCCTGGGACCCAGGTAAAGGTAGAAGTAGAGAACAGATTTCTCAAAACTAGTCTTTGGCCTCCACACACATGCTGCAATACGTGTGCCCACACACACATCATACACAGGCACAATTTTTTAATCCAAAATAAATGGACCACCAACTATGTGTTTATCATGATTTCAAAGTAGAGGAAATACACAGTATATAAAAGCAATGTGCCAGTTTTAGAAGAGCCAAGACTGGTCATGATGTCAGAGAGCAAGGTGGGGTGGATTAGAAATGATGAATGACAACGAAACCCAGCAAGGGCAGCAAATTAAGGAAAACTTAAATCCTTTGAACCTTCATGTACTCCAGAGATTACACTGTGCTCAGGAAATGCTTGCTTGATCGTTATGACAACTCTGAGGTGGCTCTCACCCACAAAAGTTCAGAAAGATTGAGTAACTCACCCAGGATCACCAAGCTAATAAACTGCAGAATTACAATTCAAACCCAGAGCCACTGATTCCAAACATGTGCTTGTAATAAGCGTACTAAACTAAAGAAAGAAAAGTAGGGGAGAACAAAGGTCAGCAGAGCAGAACATACCCACCAAAACATAGTGCCTGCTATTTTGCAGGACAATCTGGGTAAGGAAAATGAAACGCAATTACCAAACATAAACAGCACATCACAATAAATAGCAGTCACTATCCATGACTTCAAAATGTTCCTGCACATGACCTCTTCCTACTTTGATTCTATCTGTTCAGTTGTGACTTGGCCTTCAAATCTGCTTGAAAGCAATTCAACAGCAAAATTGAAAAAGAGGACGCAGTCATCTCTAGTTACAGTATATCCAGAGAGTCCTCAGATGTGCTGAGCAGAGGCAGCTGTGGGGATTTTCACAATCAAGCTCCAGGGCACCAGGAGAGCTTTCTGGGAACCCAAAGTCCCGTTCTAGGAGCCATAATTCAAATGAACATGAAGAAATTGGAGAGACATTTCAGTCAGCGTGGGCTTTCAAGCTATAGCTAAAGGATTTGAGGGGGACTGTGAGACTCCAGTGAGATAGAATAACTGAGAGTATGACGCTGCCACGACTAAAGAAATTAGAGTGCCATCAAGATGTGGAAGAAATCATTTGCATCCTGAGTAAGGGTACAGATGGACAGCAAATCAAGGAGGAAACACCTCACCCCAGGAGGTCAAGTTTGAGAACCCACCTCAATTGAGGGGTGTGGATTACTATCTGTTGTCACGGCAATTATGCAAGGCTTAGCTTCATGTTGTCACAGTAATCAGAGGGTGGGTTTGTCTATAGTTCAAGAGCAGCCTGGACAAACCAAATCCCTCCTCAACCCCAACCCCCATCAGTAAAATAAGCCTACAGTGGCACAGATTATCATACGTGTCACCTGAAGTACCATAACCTCAACCTACCTTCTAGGACAGATTTGATTCTCACAGCGAGCTTATGTCTCAACCCTGGGAAGGATGGAAAGGGTGGAATTAAATGTAGAGGTGCTGAAGCAGATAAAACCCATAGTATTGGCAGCTTTGTGCAAAGCTCAGCTACGTCTTTATAACTTAGGTGCTGATGTGTGTGGGAACAGGAGCTGGGGAAGTGATTCAGTGGCTAAGGGCACTTCCCTTACAAACAGGAGGACTTGAATTTACATCCCCAGAAACCTCATAAAAAGTCTTAAAATGTCATGTTCACAGAAAAGAGGCTGGGCACGGTGGCGCACACACTGGGAGAGGCAGAGGCAGGCAGGTCTCTGTGAGATCCAGGCCAGCCTACTCTACAAAGCAAGTCCAGGACAGACAATGCTACACAGAGAAAACCGTCTTGAGAGGAAAAAAAAAAAAAAAAAAACAGAAAGAATAGACAAACAGATCCTAAGACCTCTCTGGCAACCAGCCTAGCTTAACTAAGTTTCTGGTTCAGTAAGAGACCCTGTCTCAAGGAAGAAGGCAGACAGCAATAGAAGAAGACATCCAGCATGCTGCTCGTGACCTCTGCATACATGTGCTCATGAATGCACAACACACACACACAAACACACACATACAAACACACACACATATCTTTAAGAATATGCAGGAGTATCGGGTCAGTGATAGTGCATGTCTTTAGTACCAGCACTCAGGAAACAGAAGCAGGCAGATCTCTGAATTTGAGGCCAGCATGGTCTACAAAGTGAGTTCCAGAATATCCAGAGCTACACAGAAAAACCCTGTCTTAAAAAAACAAAAACAAAAAATATTTGCAGTAGCACGATTGACTTTAGACTATGATTGAATAGAAGGGGGACTACTGAGTGTTTGGTTTTGTTTTTCTGTTTTGTTTTGTTTTGTTTCTCATTGTTTAGGAGAGTTAGAAATGCTGAGATCTTCTTTAATGCCAAGATCTACTTTATCAGGCCTGTGAAATGATTTAAAAGCTTAAAAAAAAGCCAGGTATAGTGGCACATGCCTTTAGTCCCAGCACTAAAGAGGCAGAAGCAGGTAGAACTCTGTGAGTTTAAGGCCAGCCTTGGTACATAGTAAAAGCTTTAAATATATATAAGTAAGCTACAAAACATAAGATCCATGGTAACTTAGTCTGTTTAACTTTAATCTCTTAGACATTATTTAGAATAAATTTCTAAAAATTATTTATTCTAATTTTATGCATTACTTGCTAATATATAGGATAAGATATTTAAGGTAAAATAAGGACACATGATATACATAAATCTAGCTTTCAACTTAAATAAATCAATATTAATTGAAAATAAATGACTTAAAAGTAGTTCCACCAAAAAAGCCTAACCTAGGTCTAGCTATGAGAAGATTTGAGACAAACATAAAATTATAATCATTCTACAAAAATACTGGTTTACAATTTTCAAAATGTCACTCCCATCAGTAAAAGGATAGTTGCAGATTAAAGATGTCCAGGGAGCATGCCAATCCAACAAGCACCCTGACCTGTGCTTTTCTGTCCCTAAAACTGACATTATTGTTCATTTGGGGAAATCTAAATGCAGTCTGTGGGCAAATAACATTATGTTATCAATGCTTATTTCCCAATTTTGAAAATTATAAAGTGTGTATGTAAGAGAAATTCTTTGTTTTTAGGATATCCACAGTGTGTTATTTAGGAACTAAGATACGTTTTTTTCCGGCATTTATCTCTATCTACAGTTCAGGAGAAAACAGAGAAAATGACAAAAGTATTAAATCACTGTCATTTGGAGACTCTGGGTGAGAAGTATGTAAGAATTCCTTAGTTTTTCTACATGTCTAGTATTGTCACAAAGTAAAAGAAGGAAAAACTAATGTTTAATAGTTTGTTTTAAAAAAAAAATCATCCTAGACAACCATTAGCCACCAACAGAGAACCATGAAAAGATGAATAGCCAGAAGGGTGAGCCTAAGAGAGTACAGCAGAGCTGAGTGGAGCGACAAAACCGTCACATTCTTAGTGAAAGTCTAGCGCTCGGCCAAGCATGGTGCTCATGGCCACAGTCCCAGCATTCCAGACCTGTGAGTTAAAGGCCACCCTGGGCTACGCTGCAAGCCCCTAACAACAACAACAACAAAGACTGAAACTCAGAAAAAAATAGCCTCAACTTTGACCTCTTGGTCAATTACCTCCCTTTAGATGAGGGTTCTGACACCAAATAATGGGGTGCTGGCAGCCAAGGCCCAACCACAAGGCCTTTCCCCAATGTGGTACCTCCAACCCAACATTGCAACCCCACCCCAAAACAACTCAGCCAGCAAAAGCCTTTTTGGAAGTCTTCCCTTTGGCCTCATACAAAACCTCTAGGTAGAAGGCAGGCCCCACCCCTCCCATCCACACATAAACTCCAGCCAGACCAGGACTAAAGGGCTTTGAATCACTCTTTGTAACAAGAAAAAAGAGCTTATTCAGTGGGGAAGCTTGCAGGAACAGTCATTCTCTTAGCAATCTCCTTGGTAATATAACCCACTATTCCCAAGCACTCCCCATTAGCGGGGCTCCTGATACAGAGAGCTGCCTGAAAAGAGGCCTGGCCCTTCTCTGAGACCAAGATGGGACTAGGCAAGCCAATAGCCCAACAATTCTTCTGGCTTCACCCCAGCTCTTTCAGACTCTTCTTTTAGGATGACCTGAGGCGCCCAGTGACTATAACCATACAAACCCAAAAACACATGACTACATACAGGACTATGTAACCTTGAACTGATTAAACAGTGCTGAAGTTGAGTCTTTGCATGTAAGTGTGCTACAAAAACATAGGAATATGTAACTACTATCATTTCATCCATTCATCACACGTGATAAGCATAATTTAAAGTTAGGAAAGGTAGGACTTTCAAAAATTGCACAAATAGAAGTAAAAATTCAAACATATAAATAATTCTCTAAGCCCTTAACACAAAGCAATAGTTCAATGAGATGAATGAATGAATGAATGAATGAATGAAACTTCATCTTTAATGTGACAAGCTATAAGGATTAAACAAGTGTAAGGAAGATGCCAGAACTCTTACTGGAGTTGGAAATCCCAATTTCTAGTCCTAGAACTGGCATAACTATTAACTCCTGCACAATCACCCCGGTTTCCCAGCCTTTACATTCCACACATATCAAATATGCAATGGGAACAGATGGCTCCCATGATGCTTAATCTTCATTGTCAACTTGACTGGATGTATTATCACCATGGAAACACACCTCTGTGTCTAGGAGGATGTTTAATGAAGCAAGGGGACTTCACCCTGAATGCAGGCTTCACCACCTCATGGGCTGGGGACCCACACTGAGGAAGGAGGAGAAAGCTAACTCAGCATCGCACTGACCCCTCTGCTTCTTGATGGAGACACAGTATGACCACCTTCTACTCTTACAGCCACACGTGCCTTGCCATGATGGACTATGCCTTCAAACTGTGAGCTCAAATCAACCCTTCCTGCCTTAAGTTGCTCCTTGTCAAGTATTGGGTCCCAGCAGCATGGAATAAAATCAATACAGACCCTGAAGCCTTAAGTAACTTTATTTTAATTCTATACTTGTTACTGTATATCCTAAGACAGACTGTGGACACAGTTTTGTTTGTTATTCAAACTTTAACCATCTCCTAGACGAAAACCAGAGTTTAATGGTTCTCTAGCCTGTTTTGAGACCTTCTTTTCATGGGTTTGGGTGTTTTTACTGCCTCTGTGATTGGCCTTTTTACCCCTCCATTTTCTGCTCTTAGACACATCACTTCCTTAGTTATTTGAAGGGATATGCAAACATATGCGCTGACACACACGCACACACTCACACAAACGCTCATGAGCGCGCGCGCACACACACACACACACACATGTGTGCTTATGTACTTTTTCACTTCATTATCTTATTTTTCATTGAGCCAATGGGTTGGACATTACCGGACAGGGGTGGATACCTTTGATCCCAGCACTCAGAAGAGTGCTGAGTTCAAGTCCAGCCTAATCCACAGAGTGAGTTCCATGACAGCCAGGGTTACACAGAGAAACTCTGTTTCAAAAAAACAAAATTGACTGGACAGTAGACATTATCCATTACTCACAGAGGAAGTAAGAGGTGCATGGGATCAATTATAACCACTTGGCAAGTTTGTGATGAGACTTCAGTTGGACAAAACAAGAGCTTAAAATAACACCATTTGGAGAAGAAGAGGGGAATCCTTTACCTCTAGTACATTCTTTTATACAGGAAGAGGGAATGAGAATCATTCAATCAGAAAAATAGAATTATTCAAATACAATACAGCAGACCCTTTGTTCTGCCTCTCTTGTGAATCTTAAGAATAGTAACATTCTCTAGTCTCTGCAAAGCATGCTTGTGCCCTTGGAAGGCAGAAAGGTGGCACCCTACAGGGACTGTCACTCTTGTTCTCCTTTGCCTTTGTATCCACCCTGTAAGGAACAAAGACCCAGTCATAACCTTCAGTCCCTTAGTCACTTCTGCTTTTTCCCAGGATTAGGTAACTCCCGCACGCTGCCTGAAAGGACCTGTTGGCCTTGGGAGAATAGAGCCCTGTGTCCCTGTGCTAAGCACTGTCCCCTTGGGTAGCCCTGTGGCATATGAACTGCTTCCAGACACCCAGAGAGTTAACCCACCCTTCCTGATCCGCTGAGCCTCCCAAAAACCCTCTCAGCACCAACAGAAGCAGACAGGACCACAGGAGTTACTCACAACTCATGTCCCATCACAAACCCGCCAAGAGGCCATAACTAAGCCCGTTACCTCTCGCTTCCTTTAAAAGTAGTGACTAATGTCCAATGTATTAGCTCAATGAAAAGTACTTATGTATTTCATATACATGGATGTATACACATGTGTGTGAGTGCACACATCCCTTCAAATAACGAAGGAAGCCATGTGCCTGAGAGCCAAGAGGGAAGGGTAAAAAGGCTAATCACAGAGGAAATAAAAATGCCCAAAACCATAAAACAGTGTTAAAAAGGCCAAAGAACTAAAGTTTTAGGTTTAATTCAGCAGTTAAATTTCAGCTTTCATCCAGGAGATGGGGAAAGCTTGAATAATGAACAAAGCTGTGCCCACAGCATCTTTCTCATATAGCTTGTTTAGAAGGCAAATTGCTATTGGCTGTTAGGACCTGGCAAAATCTCACGGAAAACATTCACAGACGCCAAGGACAAAGATATCAAAAAGAAATCATAACAGCATAAATTATTTTCAGAATTTATCATTAACTGGAAGATGGTTAGATCAATTATACAACATCTATATGGTGGAATATTAAAGTACCACTTAGAATAATTAAATAGAGCTGTTCATTTGTTCTGGAATGAAATATTACAAAACTAGAGTAGACCTTGGCGTACATGGGCTACTTGATCTACTAAATAGATAAAGCCTTCCCAGACACTTCAGGTGTTCTTTCCTATCTAATTCTTAGGCTATCTCTACGACCTGAATCACACAATGGAAGGAGAAGGAAGCTGAAGTCCACAGCCAGGGCTGGGGAGATGTTTCAAGGATAAACTGCTGAACAATCAGCAAGCATGAGGACTGGAGTCTGAGTCGCACGGACTCACACTGAGTAGGCATAACAACCTGCCTGCAATTTCAGCACTGGGAAGGCAGGGACAGGAGATTCCAGGGTCAAGTTGGCTGGCTGGTCACAACAGCAAATTCTGCATTCAACTGAGAGTCTCTCCCTCAGTGAATAAGGTGGAAAGTGACTGGGAAGAATCCAGTGTCAACCTTGGGCCTCTACATACAAGCATGTACACACACACACACACACACACACACACACACACACACATGCTCCCACATGGAAACAGCATAGCCTTGTGCATGCATCGCACACACACACACACACAGTCACACAAATAAAATACAAAAAGGTCAAGGCGGTCATGTCCTGCTCAAGACGGCACACCTAAGTCAAAGAGGCCAAATAAGACAAGGTCTACCAGACAAGGCCCTTTGATGGCTAACCCAAGCACAGCAGCTAGATGGGCTCAGACAGCCGGATGCTCCCTCAGTCATTTCTTGCTGATACCACTGAATTTTCTATCCTGTAAAGGCCTCAACTGGGTAAGAGATGGCCTTCTGGACTGCTGGATTGGGCACCTAACAAGAGGTTTAAAAGGAGGTCAGCCAACAACAGATTGCCATGGAAACCCTAAGCCCACACCCACTCCCCCCCCCTTGCCTCTAGACTAAAATGTGGGCAGGCAAAGAGAAGCATTTGTTAAATGGCTGCTATGAGCCAGGCACTTTGAATAGGAAAAGACTCATCTGAGTCTTCCTTTACAAATCACCAAAGGAAAAAGAAACTGCATTGTTCAAGAAAGTACACAGCAGGCCCACAGCACTGCTTAATCTAGGTCATAACTGCACAGGAAGTTGTTGGCTTCACATGCGTGTGCTCCCATCATCCCTCCCACAGCTGCATGGGCCAGGCAGCACGGTCCTCATCAGTGTGCACTCAGGTAACACAGCTGAGCTGCACAACTGCCTCCGGCACGGGTGCTACCAGTCCATACCTGGGCTGGGCCTCCCAGAGGCAGGAGACAGAGGGATGGCTGATCTGGAAAACACATACACTGTCCGATAGGCCCGAGGCCGGCCATGCACTTGAAGACCTCAGAAGAGCATCCTTTTCCCTCTGCCCACGCCACTCCCCGCCCCCCGAATACCAGGAAAGGGGAATGGGGAAAGGGTGCTGGGTGTCAGCATCCTTCCCTTGCAACTTTCCTCTTAATTACAGAAGCTCTTAGTAACCGTTGCTTAGCAACAAACACATCTGAAATAAATTTGTTGACTTATTATGAGATGCTCTGAAAAGACCTCAGAGTGAAATGCACTGATGGAGGAGAAAAAAAATGGCAAGGAACTGGTAAAGTGAAAATCGACATTTTTAATCACAACAGTACTTGGGCAGTTAGGTGTTCTCACAAACCGAAGATGAGACTGAATTACTACAGCCGTTCATAACCTCTTCCGCTGAGTAATGACTGAATTGTTACATTCAGAACATTTCAGCCACAGTTACTAGAAGGCTATCAGAACTCTGTAGGCGGGGATTAGAGCTCCGGTAGGTGTAAAATTCTAAGCCGAGAAGCTCCTGGGTTCCCTTCAGTCTACAACCCTCCTTCTGCTCAAGACTACACAAGTGCCTGAGGCTTTGATTGAGCTGTCAACCCAGAAGGAAAAGGTAAGTGATGCTTGCCTCCCTTCCTGAGGACATTTCCTTGGCACCTACTAATATAAAGTAGAAATGTAAATGCATCCTACACATGTCTACCAGCAAAGCAAAAGCCCAGTCCCGCCCACACCCCTTGCTGGGCCCATGGCCTCCTGTGTTTGCTGACAAAATCTTACCATCCATTGCTCTGGCTGTGCTTAGCCAACCCCTCAGAATGGTTGCAATGGCAGAGAGAAGCACTTCCCAGCCCCCTTCCTGGTTTTCTCCTCTGACCTCTCTTCCTGCTGTCTGTTATTCCTCAGAGCCAAGCCTCCACTCACCGACCCTTTCTCCCCTCCCACCGCTTGCTCAGACCACTGTGATCTGACTCTGCCCCATGATCCCGCCCTCTCTGTCACCATCTCGGCTGACTACAGGAAAACTTACATTGAGATTAGTACAGATTCCGAAAATCTGTTTTTCAGATCCATATCTGTGTTGGAATTTGTAAATACACTGCGAGATATTAAAGTGGGGCTTCTATCTCTGTGCTGTCCCCAGTGCCTGCTTCATGTAGCTCTCATACTGAGTCATTTCACTCCCTTTCTGTCATGTTTCTTTGTCTGTGGGACAAGGTTTTCCTACATTGCCCAGGCTGGCCTCAAGCTCACAGTGGTCCTCTTTCGTCCGCTTCCCAAGTGCTGGGGATACGGGTGTACACCATCTGAAAACAACCCTCGGCCACCAAACGTTTCTTCCTGAACACTTCCCAACCTGGGAAACCTCTTCGGCTATTGTGAAACTATCATCAGTCCACCCTTAATGTTTTGTGTCCTGCAATAACCTCCCTTCCTGGTCTTTTCTCCTTCATACCTCCCAGGCCTTTCCAAGTTCACCGCAGCCTAGGCCTACCACATCCCATAATGGAAGGAGCAACTCCCCCAGAGGGAAGAAAGTCATCCACTCAGCAAGCTCCTGTCCAGGATGACGTATCTGGCTACCCAGAACAACTCCGGTTACGCAAAATCTCCTTTAGTCCTTTGTACTGGACCATGTAGGCATTTGGACTTGAACCTCTGGAGAGGTCTTGCTGGAACCAACCAACATCAATTTATTCACAGACTCTTTCACAAAATGAATATTTATCTTAGCTGTGGTGATGGTTCAGTGTGCTAAATGCTTGGCATACGAGCATGGGGACCTGAGTTCGTAGCCTCCACACCCATGAAAAAGATGGGCACAGCAGCATCCATGTGTAACTCCAGTGCTGGAGAAGCAGAGAAGAGAGGGTCCCAGGGACAGCCAGTCTAAACAAAACGGTGGGCTCCAGTTTCACAAACACTGTCTAAAGAAACATGGTGGAGTCCAATAGAAAAAGACATCTTTCTTTCAGTGGGAACACTGGAAAGCATGCCTGAACAGACACATGCACATTTGACATGCATACATATAATAAGATGAACTATTATAACAAGCAAGTATTTATAAGAATAAAAATGTATTAACATATCAGGCATTGTTTTCATGTCATGATGATATTATTAAAAATAATGATAACAACAAAGTTTTTCCTCAGTTCATGAAGTTCCTAAAATAAAGGAACTTATTTTATAAATAAAGCTCAATAAATGCACGTGCTAAGAAAAGCCAGCAGATAAGGCCTCAAAAATTTGAAGCAGAGAGAAGATAAGGTTTTGGTTAAAAAACACTTGTCTAGCATACAGACACCCTGGGTTCATCTCCAACATTGAAAATAATAACAACAATGATACAGAAGTACAGGGAATCAACAAATCAGAAATCATGGTGGGGAACATTCCTGCTGAAGGCTGAGCTAAGGCGTCCAGCGGGTAAACTTCCTGGTGGGCGGAGCCTGGGGAGAGTGGACAGCAGCAGAGCCCTGGCCCTTCCTCACAGTATTCACCAGCACCCTCGCCCTCAGGGAGCTGCTTTCTTAAGTTATATTTTGCTTTTAGCATATTGTCATTGACTTCTAAATTAGAGGAAACCTCTCAGTGCCAAATCATAGCAGTTTTGGAAAGATTTCGGCTAAAATGTAAAATGAGAGAGTCTAGATTTTCAAACATATATTTACAAAAATATTTTTTCATATTTCAATACCCTGGTTTATTTGCAGCTTGCATCTTTTATAAACTAGGGATTTAGACCCAAGTATCGCAAGCTTTCACTTCTCATCAACTTCCCAACAAATTCTGCACACAACAGCTGCTGCTATAAAACCAAATTTGCCACTTCCCCCAAAAAAGTCACTTCCACACGAAACCACTTTGCCTTGCTGCTAATATGCTACAACCAGCCCAGAAGGGATGAGCTCCCCACTGAAACCTCTTCATCTACCAGCCTGAACAACAGTAAGTGCTGGAAAAGAGGGAATGTGAGAACAAACCGTACGGCTCCCCAAACATTATTTGTACCGCCAGGGAAAGAAACTTGTGGGAAAGTTTGGCGGATACGAGAATGAGATGTGAAAACTTCAGAACAATTAGCTGTGCAAATAAATTTCCATGTTTCAACATTCAAAGTCACTGTGAGCTCCTGATTAACTTTTGTAGGGCTGCTTTGTGTACCTCCTGTACAAAATCCGTACCAAAGCCAACAGACTGGCCAACTAGCTTATGGTATTTTTTATTGGCTCCCAAATAAAAACTGTATTCAAATGTTTTCATAGGTTCTTGAATTGTTAAAAAATAATAATAATAGAAAAGGAACTATGTCAACCTCTTTGCACTAACTGCAGAAGAATGTCTCCTTTTCAAAACTCATTCCCATCAAAGTGAAAACCTTGCCTTCAGAAGAAAAGGACAAGGACAATTCCTCAGCCAAGCCAAGGAAAACTAAGGACAACTCAGAACTACGTGGAGTGTTAGGGCACCCTCCCAACTCCTGGCCATCCTGAAGGGCCCAGAAGGTGGGGTTAGAACGAAAAAGTTAAAATAAACAAGGTCTGTGATGCGGTGGGACTTTAACAGGTTCCCTCTGCAAACAATCAAAGCCAGTGGTTCCTACCTCGTGGGTCTCACCATGTGGGTCATGACCTCTTTAGGGGTCAAAAGAACCTTTCCCATGGGTCCCAAGGCCATCAGGAAACACAGATATTTACACTACAATTCATAACAGTAGCAAAAATATGGTTATGAAGTAGCAACAGAAATAATTTTATGGTTGGAGGTCACAACATGAGGAGCTGTACTCAAAGGTTGATGTGTTAGGCCTATGGAGAACCACTGACTAAGCCAACGTCTGGGGATTAAAAGGCACGTTCCTACACAAACACAAACACGTATCATATAACTGACAAGGACGGAAACCTCCTGTGCGGGTTCTTTTTAAAGAAAAGTGGTGCTCTCAACTCTAAAATCAAAATATCAATCAATTCTGACAAAGGCTTCAGCCAGTGAGTGGGTCAGTGGTACATGGACTTGCCTGCAAGCCTGACAACTCAAGTTCAATCCCAGAAACCACGGCGAAAGGACAGAACCCACTCCTGAAAGCTGTCCTCTAACACGTTAAAGCCTAACCCTGGCACACATCGTACCCATACTCACACACATAACACATTCACACACAACAGCAATACATTTTAAAAATTGAAAATAGTCTAGGTCCTACCATCTCAAATACTCAGCCAACATTTAATTCTTTATGAAAAAATAAATGACCATGCTCATCTCATCAGTATTCAAATTCGTCTTCTAGAAATGGAAAAAAGTATGTGTATCAATTATTTTAAAGTAAATCCTTTTGCACATTTATTTATAGTGTGTGCACATGGTAAGTATGCGTGTGTGCTTGCATGGTGAATTCAGAAATCAAACTCAGGTCATCAAGCTTGGCATCCAGTCACTTTTACCGTCTGAGTCATCTTACTGACCCACCCTAAGTCTGTGATGTATTGTCAGTGAACATTTGATGTTTAAGCCTAACTTAAACACCTATATTCCTAGGGTTACAAAAAATTTCTCTAGCAAAAAATGGGTCCTGAGTGAGGAGTACTGAGGAAGCTGGGTACTTCAAAGCCTGCCGTGTGCCCCTGCTGCAAACCCTCCCGCCTCTCCATCACCCGGCTGCCCTCACCGGCACCCTCCTCCTCACACCTCCCCAGCAGCTAGCTCACTGTTAAATGATACATGGTTACAGGCGTTATGATGTTACAAGATAACTTCTTGCAGTGAAAGTAGACCGGGCTATTCTCTGGCAGACACTGACGGCAAATTTAGAAAGTGAGCCGCAATCTGAACGAGACATAGCCAGGCCTGGTGACACAGACACGCCCCAACCTTGGATTAACTAATTCTAAAACCATTCTAAAAGTAAAAAGATGCATTAGTCCCGTCCTCTGCGCTGCAAAGCCACGACGGCACGCACACATCTCGAAACCCTCAAGATGCAACGGTGTGGGAAAGCACAACCAACATTTCTTTTGAAACTTAAAATACGGCACAAGCTCTAAGTGTAAACGTTAGTGACGAGGTACACGCATTTCCCTCGAGCACCAACATCTGAACGTCGTAAAATGAGTCTTCACAGCCAATCTTTAAAAAAAAATAAGTTTAAACCTAACAAGCAGAAAAAACGGAATTTTCTTCTCAAACTCTTATTCAAAATCTAAATCTTATACAAAACTTAAATACTTTGAGACTGCATTCCAACTTGGAAAATATTCGTGAGAGCTTTTGAAATCTTGAGTGCTGTGCATGCCTATAAAAATTTAACACTTCAACTTTAAAATTCACACCCGGCTCTCAGATAATCACTGCACAGCTACAACTCTTAAACAGATAACTGTGCCAACTGCAACACTTAAACAAATTACAACTGGAAAACAGGTAGTGCAGCTACTGGCCAGGGGACACCCTGGGCAAGCAGATGGACGGTCAATGGCACTCTCGTGCAGTGAGCTAGCTGACAGGGGTGTTGGTTGGCTTTGGGTTTGAGGTTTTGGATTGCTGTCGTTTGAGGCTTAGGAGAGATTGGTTTTTTATTTTGCTTTGTAACAGGGCCTCACCAACCAACCTATACTGTCCTCACCCTCCCAGTCCTGTCTCAGGCTCCCAAGATTGCAGGCGAATGCCGCCATTCCACACTTGGCCAGCTCTTTGGAAACATTCATGTCTTCTTAGGCTTTTATTGCTGTGAAAGGGACACCATGACCACAGCAAATCTTATAAAGGAAACATTTAATTGGGCTGGCTTACAGTTTCAGAGGTAAAGTCCTTAACCATCGTGGAGGGAAACATGGCACTGTGCAGGCAGACAAGTGGTGAAGAAGGTGAGAGTTCCACATGGCAACCACCAGCAGCAGAAAGACTGAAATACACTTCCCCCAACAAGGCCACACCTCCCCAACAAGGCCACACCTCCTAATAGTGCTATGAGATTTTCTTTTTCTTTCTTTCTTTCTTTCTTTCTTTCTTTCTTTCCTTTCATTCTTTGTTTTCTTCTTTTCTTTCTTTTTTTTTTTTTCGTTTTTCTGTGTAGACTTGGCTGTCCTGGACTCATCTGTAGACCTGGCTGACCTCAAATCGATCCACCAGGCTCCGCCTCCCAGCCTAGTAGGATTAAAAGTATGTACCATCAAGCCCAGCTTAATAGGATCCATTCAAACAACCACAATTCATCTTCCTTTTTTTGTTTGTTTGTTTGTTTTTTGTTTGTTTGTTTTGTTCCTTCCATCAGTCTGTCCATAGAAGCTGCAATCTTCCTTGAGATTAAACAATGGGCACCACCTCTGCCACCTCTAAGGGCTGTACCGGCAACTCCCTAACAGCCTCGGGCCAGACCCAGACCCCATATTTTGGAACAGATTTTTAGAAAAGTTAATAATATTCATCATGTCACAAGTTCTGGCTATTGGAGGGATGAAAATAGAAAGGACCAACAGAAATTATAAGGAAGAATGTATCTAGAGACCTTCGATTGCTTGGAGAGAGGAGAAATGGAATCTTGCAGAGTAGCTGTGCTCTGTCTTTACTGGCATGGGTGGTTTTCACTTGGCATCTTTCCAGCGTGGTTGTAAGTGCAACGCAAAAAAAATGTTACAAGTGTGCTTTTGTGCAAATGCACAAAGAATAAACCACCACATCTAATTCAAGGTAGAAACACTAGTAGTACTTGGGAGACTTTGAAAGGCCTCTGATGAGGATAAAGAAAAGGGTGTGTGTGTGTAAGGGATTTGTTTTCAAAGTAAGGGGTGGGGCAAGCTTGAGAGAGGAAAAAAACAGAACACACTGTTTTTCAAAACACGCATTAACTCAGTTGGTGGTTAAGATTTCTATCTCATAAAGGTCACCTGGGAGAATTGGCTGACAGAGAGTATGTCCACTGCAAACAAACCAGGACGGACCCACTTTTTATCACAGGACACACATACTCTGGAGGGCATCCCCTTCTCTCTGAGGCCTGAGCCACTGACTATTGAAAGACAGACAAATATATGCATCACTAGCCAGTAAAACAGTAAGTTTTAAGAGAGCTGAGAAAGTGTCACAATAAAATTAATAATTAAATTTTGAAATTGAAATATAAATCCCAAATTGTGGACTGTGAAGATTATAAATCTCCCCACTGGAATCTTTACACTGAGCTACTGCCAAGGTCACCATCAGATTTCCTTACTCTCTTTTAAAAATCAAGAAATGAAAGCTGTGCCATTTTTTATAAAACCCTGAACCACATTTCTTGCCTTTTGCATTTGAAACTGAAATCCCTTTCCTTATAAATATTTTAATAACATTCTCTGTGAGCAGGAACAATTCATCAGAAAACATTTTCCTAACTGCCCCACAAGTTTAGGCACCAAGGAAAGGTCCTGGGTGGGAAAAAATGTGACACCTGAAAAGTAGTGGTTTAGAAGAATGTGTGCCAGTTGAAGAAATGGGTATTGAGACTGCCTTAATTTCTTTCCCTGTTGCTGTGTCAAAATATTCTGACAAAAAAAAAACTTAAGGGGGGAAGAATTTATTTTAGCACAAGGTTCGAGTCACACTCCATCATAGCCGAAAGTCAAGGCAGTGGGGGCTTGAAGCAGATGATCGCATCAATCCAAAATCAGAAACAAGCAGTGATGACTGCATTCTCAGCTCACATTCCCCACCTTATACAGGCCAGGATCGCCATCCAAGGAATGACCCCTCCTATAATTAAGATGACTCTTCCCACATCAATTAATAGAGTCAAAACCCCTCTCAAGCCTATCTAACCTAGACAATCCCTCATTGAGACTCCCTTTCTGGCATTGGCCTGTGGATTTTCAACCACAGCAAGCCTAACAAAGTCTCACACGCGTGTGAGGACTTTTGAGGTCTTCCCAAACCACCCGTGCACTTACCCGTGTGAGCATTTGCCAGGAATTGATGCCACGCTTATTAGGCAATGGTTTCCACAATCCATCTCTTCCCCTTTCCAAAAGTGAAAGGGAAAATGACCCTGTCCCCCAAAGCTCTCTCTTACGACAGCTTCTCAAAATGAATAGGCAATCACAGCTGTAGCTAACCCTTCCGTGCTGTCTACCCTGTGTCAGCCGTTCAGGCAGAGAATATCCAGTATTTCTTCACAGTACCAGAAGAGGTAGGAAGCAATCTTGTTACCGTCCGCTGAGGCTGAGCATTCTCACCTTGCAGAAGGGTGGCTGCTACATCACCGTTTTTACAGAGAGGGGAACATAGCACGGGGAGGGAAGGGGCCGGACTCTGAAGAGTCCCAAGACTCACAGTGCCAAGCTTTGGGTCCCCATATCAACAGATGCTCCCACTTGCTTCAGTATGCTATGCATCTTGACCTAGAGAGTCAAACCTCTTACCAGATGAAGAAAGGCTTCGTGTTTTCTTCTTTCCCCTTCCACTTGGCAATGCTAGGGTTGGTAGTAGCCCCACACAAACTGAGCAAGTGCTCAGTCACTGAGCTATACCCCCAGCCTTCCTTTTATTCCTTAATGACATCAGTTCCTTTTTTTTTAATGTAAGTATATGCTTCTTAGTTAAAGACTAAAGAATAAATAGGAACCCAAAAACTCTACCTTTGTCTGTCATCATTTATATCATAATGTCCTCCCTAAACTGCGGTTCATATTTTTCTTCAGGGGCTGGGGGCAGAGCTCAGGGTGTCCTTTTCCATTCTGATCATGGAGCAAAGTTTGTCTGGTATACGAGGCCCTATGTTTCAACCCCAGCACTGAAAAGAATCTTTTCTCAGCATGTAAGTGCTTTAAATATTCCATCCCCTTTAGCTCTTAGTTTCCTACTCTCTCACATCCATCCTCTACACTACACTATAGTAATATGAGCTCAGCAAACTAAGAGGAGCACAGTCCCATGTTGCTTTTTGCTCCAACAGTTTAGTCCGCCTCTGAAGTAATAGGCACTTTTTTATTTACACATCTTTTCTAAAGTGTTCTGACCCACTTGGGTCGCCTTTCTCATTCCTTCAGCTACAGCATGGATCCTTAGTGCCCCAAAGGTCTAGGGCTGAAGGCTTGACACCCCCCTCCCATTTGGTGCCTTCATAAGGTAGTGGAAGCTTTAAAAAGTGGAGCCCTGTGGGGCTCTTGGATCAAAGTGAGGACATGCCTTCCTTTCGTCTTTCATCCTGGCTGTGGAGTAAAGAACTATGTTCTGCTAAACCCCTTCTCTCTTTGCGACTGACTTGTCACTGGCAAAGGTAGTAGGGTCTGTCCAAACATGAGCTGACCCATCCAAAATTAAGTCAAAATAAGCCTTTCATCTATGTGAAATGACTTATCACAGGTATTTCATTAAGTACGGGAAAACTCACTAACCTTCTTTCATCTACTTAGAAAATCTTTTTAAAAGAACAGTTGTGTGCCAACAGATCCACTAGGAAAAGTTTATATGGCCCCTGGACATTGTCCACAGAATTCTCAACCCCAGGCTCCTTGAACAACAGAGCCTTTTGCTCTTCCCCTACACCGTCGCAAGTTTTCCCTGAAGGCTGTGTGATGTGACTGAATTTTTCCTTTCCTTCTCAACATCAGTGGAGCTGAGACCAGATACTTCAGGGTCATTGCAACTACTATCCTTCCCACCTAGCTATTTCTTTCCAAGTTAGCTTGAAAGCAGCTTGAAAACAATGAAATCAGGAACAAAAACAAAGCAAGGAAGCAACAAACATTCTGCTTATACTTGTAGCTGAGATCTTGCCATGGCAACATGGCAAAGGGTAAAAGCAGGGGTCACATTTCCAGGGCGTGAAATGCCCAAGCCTGGGGCAGAGCCACCTGGGTTGCTTTCGCTTCGTTCTCATCCCATTGTCTAGCATTGTTTTCCCTCCAAGTTTCTCCTACACACGGGTTCACCTGCTACATGTGTTTCGTTTTAGCACAGCCAGCTCTGCTGTCACGGTTTCGTTAGCCTGTCCCCAGCCCACACCTGCTGTGCTTCTGGGGCTTGTGTGCTTTCTTTGGTGTCGGTGTTGATGCAGATGGGAGAGCATGAATATTGCCTGATGATCTCGTCTGAGCATCACTTGATCCCTTCTCCATTGAGGTGCCTCATTTATGTGACCACCTGTCTTCTCCCACTGCAGAATTAATTTTTAAATCCTCTGTGACAATGTCTCCCAACCCACCAGGATGAGAGAGAGCGGGAGAGAGAGAGAGAAACTGGGCTTAGAGAGCCTGCTGTCAGATACAAGACTATTGGATCCCATCTGGAATAAATGTACCTTTAATTTTTTTCCTTTTAGTTTTTTTTTGAGACAGAGATTCATGTCACCCAGGCTGGGGCAAACTACCAACATAGCCAAGGATGGCCTTCTGCCTCTACCTCTCTAATGCTGGGGTGAGAGGCAGGTACCACCATGCTCAGACTTTGTAGTACTGGGGACCGAACCTCCCCCGTGCTAGGCAAGCACTTCACCAGCAGAGCCGCTTCACCAGCAGCCTTCTGCCCTCTGGATTGTCGGCGTGCACCACCGTCCTCTGCCGTGTGCACTTCTCATGTGCTGTGTCATCGTTGCGTGGAGGGAAAAACAGCATCTGCCAGCCGGCCATTAAGAGGAACCCTTCCAGGGCACAGAGCACTCAACCTTCAGGTGCTCAGAGCAGAAGAGACAAATACACCCGCAGCAGACTCGCAGGCAATTAAACCCAGCATTACATAAGAACCATTTAGAGAGAGAAGGAGCACACAGGCAAATCCTCTAAACCAGGATCCTTCTTTAGCACCCTCAGAAGAAGAACTATGTTAACACAGAGTTTCTATTCCCGACAGGAATAACCCGTAATTATTATGTGCCTAAAGCATCTAGAATTCTTAAATAGAATTTCACATAATGTTAAGAAAATCAGAGAGCTACGTCACTGGCAACAGGAGGAGACCTTAGACAGAGGCAAGAAGAGAGAATCAGAGAGATGGGGGTCAGGGAGCACAGATCCCACTAAGTTGTCTATAAAGTTCTGGAAATGGAAAAGGCAGAAAATTTCATGAGAAAATAAGATTTATTCCATAAAAAAAGAAGATATTGGAGATGGTTCCATCTATGGAGCACTTGGTTGTCAATCCCAGAACTCACATTAAAAAACAAGAAGTGAGGAATCCATGGTTGTCATCTGAGTGCTAGGTAGGTGGAGACAGGCAAATAAATCTCTGGGACTCACTAGCTAAATAGTCTAACCTACGAGGCTGGTGAGAGACCCTGCCTCAAAATACAGTGGAATGTACCTGAGGAACAAAACAGCACACACAAAACAGACAGACCCTTCATTCATGACAGAATGGATCCATCAATTGTTAACATATTAATTTGAGGGAAAATAAATATATTTGCAAAAAAGCCACACACATGATGCGCAAATGAATGTGCCTTTTACTTAACAGCGTTGTTAGGCTGCTGTTAATTGTTCCTTTGACAGACTCCAGAGTCGTTCAGGGACGGGCTTCTGGAGAGGCCTGTGAGGGGGTACTCTGATCTGCGGTAACTCAGGAAGGAAGAGCTGCCCAGCGTGGTGGCCCCGCAGCTGGGATCCTGGCTGTGTAAGCAGCCGCAGGTCTTCGTTGTTCTCTGTTTCCTGACTGTGGATGTAATGTGACCAGCAGTTGCACTGGGTTTTAAACACTGTATTATCTGGGGTTCCTTAAAGCCTCTCCCTTCCAACCCCCTAACCTTAGGTAGGAGAGAGAAGGTTAGTGGGGAGAGGGGACAAAGACCCTTTAACTTCTCCAGGCTGTTTAGGGTCTATGGGTTCCTAGGGGAAATACCAATCTCCATCAACAGTAAATGCAGCCAGCAGTCTCCTCCAAGCTGCTGCACCATGAAGCATCTCTCTCCCTCTGTCTACTCCAAACTGCCACTCTGTCCATCTCTGGTCTCTCCAAACTGCCACACGCCACACACCACCACACACCACACTTTCTCTCTCTTGGCTCTTGTGTTTATCAGAGTCCTAGACCATCATGCACCTCTCCTTGCTGCCAGCTGGCAAAGACCACACCCCTCAGGAGGCAGTTAACAGCTGTGGACAGACTAAAGCCCAAGCTAAAATCCCACACTTAAGATTAAAACAAAAACATATTTACATACATACTGAGAGTATAAAGAAACCAAAACTTCCATTAAAACCAGCTGTTTCAAGCTCTCCCCAACCTTGATTTCTTCATCATTACAGACTGTACCCTTGAGCTGTGAACCAAAATAAGAACTTTCTTTATAAAGTTGTGTTTTGACAAAGTATTTTATCACAGCAACAGAAAAAAAAATCTAAGACACACAGAATTTGCTTTTAAGACTTTAGAAAACAGTCATACAAAATAATTTTCATACACTACTTTTGAAAATAATATTTTTGTCAGGCATCGTTCAAGTGCACATCAGTGATGAACAATCTAGCTATAAATGTCAGCATTTCACCTCATCAGATGTGCTTGTTACTGATCAAGTCTATTCTCTGTCCAAGCAAGGCCAGTTCTAGCAAGAACTGCCACATGGATTCTTATGGAAAGAAACATCTGCTTTTTCACTGAGTCAGTCCTAGGCTAGAAGGGCCTGGAATAAAGCTGAGCTATACTACTCACAGAGCCAAAGGCTCACTGTGTCCCTGACAAAGCTGGCTGGACAGTCTTCTCTATTAGATGTCATGCAAGCACACACCAGATGTCTGAATATACAGAGGCAATTAGAACTATCCCTGCCCTCAAGGATGCTTATAAAAAAGATTTGTTTATAAAAGCCAAATGTACAAAGTTCTTGAGGGTCTTCCCATGGCTACCTCTGCCCACAGAGTCAGCAAACTCTGTGTGTGTGTGTGTGTGTGTGTGTGTGTGTGTGTGTGTTGTTTCCTAACTTCTGTTAAGTGACTAACTACAGATAGTGATCTTCATACCATAATGAGATAAGGTTTGTGATATGAACAAAGAGCACATTGATGAAGACAGGTGGAGTACAGAAAGGAATTTAATTGTCCTTTGTCTTTAGTTTCTGACAGCCATACTCAAAACACTTGGAAATTGGAAAGCCTCTGTCCTTCCTGAGCCCCTTGGACCAAACTAAACCATATGCTGTCAAGATAGCTCGAAGTGGGGTTGATCCCTCTGGGCTTTAAGTAGGGTTATATCGGCCAACCTCCTCCCGGGAGTCGGGGAGCGCTGAACAAGCACATGGCAAAGGACTCTCTTTGTTGTACCTGAGCACTGAAACTCCAGGAAACACACTGCACATCACAGCCTGGTGGAGAGTCCTGGTTGCTGAGCCCATTAGTCTGAGGGAAGGAACAGATTCTAGCACCATAGAGCAAAAGCAATGCGTCACCATGTCCACAGTTCTCTAGATTCTGACCTATGTGTCTTTCTATTTGAGATCATTTTGATTTGCGGGGTCCTGCTCTTTTACTGTATTTGCACACGTGTGTACAAGTGCATGCCCATGTATCCAGCAGCCAGAGGCTGGTGTTGCGTTGCTCCCTGCTGTTCTGTACCTTGCTCCCTTTACAGAGTCTCGCGCTGAGCCCAGCACTCACTACTTTTTGTCTAGGCTGACTGGCGAGCAAACTCCAGCAACCTTCCCTGTACCCCCTCAAACAGGCACATATATGTGGCTTCTTACATGAGTGCTGGTTTCTGAACTCAAGTCCTTGCGCTTATGAAGCAAGCACCTACCCACTGAGATATCTCCCCAGACCCTTGATTTGTGTGAAATGATTTGATAAATCATTTTCTTTCTAATTAATTTATTGAGAATTTCATTCAGTGTACTTTTATCATGGCTCCCCCAACTCCTCACTGAGTTCTATGAATCTTCCACACTAATTATCATGTCTGAAAAAGTTTGCATCACTCTGAAATTTTCAGCCAGCTGGTCAGGACTCCGGTAGCAGAGGACTGGTTACCTGTGAATGGAATCTTAAGTAGCTACCCTTCTTGTCGGGACGATGCCCTTCAACTGTGGAATGATGCCAGCTCCAGCACTGCACTGAAATATCGCATCACTCACTTTTAACATCCTCAATATTTACCAGAAATAGTTCCTTAAAAATGCAAATCTCTTGCAGTTGACTTGCCTTCCCTTGGCCCCAAGCCCACCTCCAACCCAGGCTGAAAATGTTCATGTTCCAATCTCAGCAGAAAGTCAAATGAGTAGCCAAAGCAACTGTGGTATAAGATGAAACTTAGATGGATGGTAAAACTGAAGCCTAAAAATTACAAAGATACTGGAGAAATGGCAAGAATGGAGGCAGAAACGGAAAAAGCCCCAGAAATTAATGGGCCAGCTAGCCTTACAGACACAGCAGTGAACACTAAATGAATGGCCCTGTATCAAAAAGGTGAGGACTGACAAGGCTGTGTCCTCTGACCTCTACCTTCATACTATAGTACACACACAGACATACTCACACATGAACACAGTTGTGCACACAGCCAAAGATAAAAAAAAAAAAAACACTAATGAATGCACAAAGGAAAAGTTCAATAATTGGCTAAAAGATTCAGGGTATTTCACAAAGATAGTTGGAGATTTGAAGATAAAAATGACTCATATACAGAGTCATAACATGAGCAGGAATAAATGGTAATATCTGGGTGTTTGGTAAATCATGATAAAATAGTCTCAAATACCCACTTACTCCTTACTGTGTGCCCAAATTTTATTAAGCTCATTTTACTATTCTAACAAATTCTTACTTCTAAAAGATAGTCTATAATTGTACCCATTCTGCAGGTGAAGTTACTGAGACTTTAGCTAAAAACTCAATGAAGGCCTCAAAGCCAGCAGCCCAGTGTGACAAGAGAGAAGAGGGGCAACTGGAAAAAAAAAAAAAAGTAGAAAGATGATTGTGAACATCTGTCTGTAATCCAGCTGGCTCTTTTCTATAGGCAATGGAGTACTGCCAGATGTGTCTATACAGGGAGTATTATGGCCAGAATCACATACTGAAAGGTACCTACGATGGTAGGAGAAATGCTCAAAGGACAAATGAGGCACCAATGGTCAGGTCACTGGGAGAACATGGTAAGAAAGGCTGAACCCTGGAAGAGCTAAGAGATGAATATGTGGAGATAGAGACAAGAAGGGATGATGGGATGCATGACGTTCAGGAAGCTGGAGAGACTGTGAGGGAGAGCAGCCTTGAAAGAATGACATGAAATATCCAAAGCATCAAACCATCGAAAGCACATCTGTGAAGGGTGGAGAGCTGACTCACAAGTTAGGAGCGCACATTGCCTTGCAGAGGATCTGAGTTCATCTTTCAGCACCCAAGTCAAGTGACTCACAACCCCAGGTAACTCCAGCTCCAGAGGATCCAGCCCCCTCTTCTGGCCTCTGCAGCAACTGTACTCCTGTGCACATATCCACACATCCATACACAAGGAATTAAAAATTATAAGAAAATCTCTTTTTAAATGCCTATGGTTAGAGTAGGCCCTCTCTACATATATTTCTCTCTCTCTCTTTCTCCCCAGCTCTCTTTTTGGTTGGTTGGTTGGTTGGGGTTTTGTTGGTAGTGGTGTGTTTCTTTGCTTTTTTGTTTGTTTTTGTTTCTTTGTTCATTTGTTTCTTTGTTTGAGACAGGGTTTCTCTGCATAGCCCGAACTGTCCTGGAACTCACTTTGTAGACGAAGCTGGCCTTGAATTCACAGAGATCCACCTGCCTCTGCCTCCCAAGTGCTAGGATTAAGGGTGTGCGACATCACACCTCCTGGCTAGCTCTGTTATTTTTAACTATGGTATTGTGGATGTGTATGTATGTGAAGAATCTAGAAGAGGGCATTGGAGCCTTTAGAGCTGGGGTTAGTAGGAACAGGCCTGCTCTGCTGGTGACAGAAGACAACTGCTCTTGTGCCTTGCCTGGATTTGCTAGAAGTCAGTCTCTTGATCAGTTAATAGATCGTGAAGTCTTATTTAAAGACCACATTCAGTATTAGCAGGCAGCAATATGACATCCCTCTGTCGTTCAGATCTCTAAGCCCCTGGCTGAACACCATCACTATCGCTCCAAGCTCTCCATGTTGGTTTGCATTTGCCTTTGATGAATAATGAGCATCAAGGGAGCTAATCAAGGATTCTTGTCTGCAGCCTTTTCAAGCCGCTGAGCTGAGTTAGGAACATGACAGACCACCAGTCTGCTTCTCAATCCATGTAATTTAGGAACGCACACACTGAGCTGGTTGCCTCTTACCCCTCCTAGAACTTTGTGGGAAAGAACCAACAGGTTATAGAAAGGTAAACAGAAGCTAAACACTGCAAGGCCACTCCTTCTGGGCTCCATTAAGAAAATGCAATGCTAAACACAAATAAAATTAACATTGGGCTCTCAAGTCCACAGTAAACAATCACAGGCATGTAAGCCTGGTCCTTTCCCAACTTCCTGCCTCCACAGCTAGGTCAGTGCATCAGTCAGAGCCATTTGGTTCATTAGAGGAGCTCTGCTGGATCCCAGCAGCAGCCTTGAACACAGAAGAATCAATAACGATACTTTTACTCCGGCTCTGAACTATATTCAGCTCATAAATATTACCCAAGATCTCACTTTCAGTGCTAAAAGCCCCAGATCAGCCTGGTCACACCAACCACACAACAGAAACAGAAAGGAAACAAAATTCAACCTCTTCTCAGAGACTGCAGGTGCTCCAGGCACCAGAGGTCAGGGTGCACAGAGATGTCGGTGTCTTTCTCACTTCCTGACTTTCTTGGGACACACTCTGTAAAACGCTCATCTGAAAATGCTTAAGGAAGACATACCACAGTGTGCTCTTAGACCTGCCTCTGACACACGATCAATAAGTCTGTAAGCGCACACATCCACATTTCCATGACCTTGCCTTTCACCCAGATTCAGGGGGTGTTCCTGGGCTTCACCTTCGGATCTTTGCTAATCTCACGTCATACCATATGAGACACATCACCATAAAGAGACAGAGGGTGCACATCAAGGGCGCCTTTCAGAAACATTTCCAAATAGACAGAATCCCATGCACGATGTGTAAACACACTCACTACTATTTCAAAAGATACTACAACAAGTCAGATTTTGTCAGCAGCTCAGGGAGATGCCTGAGAATCAGGGCATTTCCCATATGTTCTAGAGCATTTCATGTGATACAAAGTATACCTTCCTCTCCTTTTCAGTCACCAAGAGAAGAGGAGGGACAAGAGGGGGAGGGGAAAAATCCGTCACCCTTAAATATAAACATTTATGTCAGGTAATAAAGACTTAATTTCCCCCCTGAAGTATGCAACTGCAAAGCAGACAGGGAACATTTTAATTGGTGCTCAGCAGATCTCCAGCATGTCACAATGTCTTTCCATTGAAATTGTCACTTTTAAGACCATGACATTTTCTCCAATCTCTGAGCAGTATTAGGCAGCTTCACCAATCTACTGTGAACTGAAAGGATGGATGGATGGCACATGAGTACCTAATACAGATGATATATTGAGGCTCACAGACATCCGCCGACCCATTTAATCTCTATAAGGTTCCTGCTAAGAAAACATTTTCCCACCTTACAAGACAGAATGAATGAAACTCAGAAGAAAACATGCAAACATGCTTTCAGAAAGGTGACCTAGTTACAACTGAACCTTTCAGCAGCAACAGCGAATCTCATCCCACTCAAGATTGGAATTAACAAGCCTCACCCGCCCATCAGTGAGGATGTTTCACTCCTTGCCATTCAGATCTGGAAAACCCACCTTTCAGGCTCCCCTGAGCCTAGTCTACACACAGCTCCCTCTGGAATGTTCAGCTTCTGCTTGCCTTCCCTGGAGAGCCACGCTGGACCCTAGGCTGAAGTAAGACTACACGCAGAGCACACGCTCTGAGAGGCTAGCAGGATCACAGTCCTCAAGAAAGGCCTAATTTTAACTGAGCATCGTCTAAGTCACAGGCTCAAGGGACGAGCAGATAAACAAGAAGGGACAACCCCCCTCCTGAGTGGAGAGACAGGGAACCACGTGGTTCCCACACAGCATGGTGTGTGTGTGCCACAGCTGACCTCGGGGCTGAGGAAAGCGTGGGGCTGGCGTGAAGGAAGAGCCGAAGTCCACTAAGGGACCGCTTGCAGCCCAGTAACGTACCATTCCTCACCGTCTCCATTTCTCATCTTTCTTCCAGTTCCGGGTACAGGAATGGCATTCTACAGTGTGGAAAACTCGGAAAGCAGCTAAATGGTGTGGCTCAGTGAGGCCGTACTTGCCTAGCATACCGGAGGCCTCAGGTTTGATCCCCAGCACTACGCACACGCACACGCACACGCACACGCACACTCAGTATGAACTTTCCCATGGGGGTGACTGCTATTATTTATGTACTGTGCTTACCCATCTTTCTGTACCTTTTCTTCACCCCTCAAAAAACTCCCACTGTGAAAAGGCCAGCCATGTGCTGGACCTAGACTAGACCTTTCCCAGTCTTCATCTGGCACCGTGAGTCTGGCAGGATATGGTTTAAGTGTGTACCACCACCACCACCACACACACACACACACACACACACACACACACACACACACACACACAAGTTTTTCTGTTTGAACACTTGGTCTCCACCTGGTGGCACTGTTCTGGGAAGCTATGGAACTTTCACGAAGTTGGACCAACTGTCTGGATACAGGCCACTAGGGAGTGGACCTTGAAAGCCACAGCCACATCAGCTTTCTTGCTCAGCTTCTGGTCTGCCGCCACCCTGTGACCCTCTGCAGCCCCCTCCCCCTACTTCTGCATCTTCCCCACTGTGATGGGCTGTGCCCTCCACATCTGTGAGTCAAAATAAACCTCTGCTCTCTGCAGCCACTATTTTCAGGCATTTTGTCCCACAGTTACAAAAGTAAACAACACGTGCTATTACCATTCTTGTTTTATAGAGGAAAATTTTAAAAAATAATAATCCAACGACTTGCTCTATAGGACATGATAGTATGAAGATTCAAAGCCAACTATGTCATGCTCCAAAGTGCTGGTGACAGGGTGCAGCTCATGAAACCTTCCTCAGTAACCACTGTTCACGTAATAGCAGGAAACTCACAAATCCCCTTAAAATAACCTGAGGCCACGGAGTATTATAAGACCAAATTTGGAAAGTGCAGAGATAAGAGAAACAGGAGGTGGGGTGGGCGTGGAGCTCAGGTTTACATCTCATTGCTCTTCCTTCCCTGTCCTCTGATAACCTCAGAAAGAGTGCTAACAAGGAGTTACCACCGAGAAACCCTAAGTCTAAGTGGAAACCAGAGGAGTGCTGGCCTAGATATCCACCCTGACGACAGGCTGGCAGAAGGGCACTGACCGTTCTGGATGGCTCTTGACGAGCAGCGCCCAGCTCAGCATCTTCCAGACTGGAGACGGCCAATGAATATTCACGAGGGGAACTGTTAACGCAGCCAGAGAGAAAAAGCAAATGCAACACACAGCTCCTGCTGCTTCGTTTTCAAAAGTAACAAAACCATGTTAAGGAGACTCTTTGGGGTCTTATTTGGAAAGGTGACAAAATGTACTTAGCACAGATATCTGTGGTTTAGGGTTTTGTTGTTTCTTTTTTATAATTAAAGATGAATTTGACACAGTCAGGACAAATGTTCATCCTCTGCCCCCGCCCAAAAAAAAATACTGCAGAAGGAATGATTTGGGGAAATTATTGGCAAGGTCATATTAAACTACTGTATCATTATCTGGTCCCTCCCTGGACCTAAAAAAAATGTGACTTTTGGTGGTATTAAAGGGCAGTCATTGATATTGCTACTTCTAAGCAATAATGTCTCCTCAGAAAATTTTAAGAACCAATGCATTTTTTTTACAAACACGTAATAAATGCAAATTTGACTTTCACACACAATAAATTAAATAATTTGACAAATGGCCTTGGGGTTTGTATTCTTTGTGTGGCGTGTGGGGTATCGAAGTGTTTGTAGTTTAGCTTGGCAAATAATTCACGCACAAATACAAGCTGTGTGCTTGTTCAGTCATCCCATGCTATCTTCCCAGCACCTCTAAGCAGCAAGAACACGACTCAGTCCTCTTTCCTTTGCAAGTTCTAAGATGCAGAAAATCCTGGGTGTGCTAAGCAGGAATCCAGCGCTGGCTTATGAAATATAAAGGCTTATGAAAAATGGCATGTGCTCAAGTAGACCAGTTTGTGTTTAAATATTTTAATAGTGTTCACTGCTGTGTTAGGAACTAAATGTGCATTGTGTTCAACTGCTCATCGAGTGTACACTCTATTTTCATCATCCCATCAAGAAGATCAGAATGTAAATACCATGTAAATTATATTTTATGCTTGTCCTCCTTTGCATGAAAGCAAACAGAATACTTATTTCTTCTCTAAACATATGAGAATATAAACAAGCAGCGCATCTAAATCCAGGGAAGTATTCACTGCCTCATTTCATTACAAAAAGATGCCCTCAGGTACCAATTACAAAGAGAACGGCTGTGCTTATGCTTTCAAATTTTTAAGCACAACGTTAATATTTATTTCAAAGGGTCTCAAGTTAATTATGCATGCCACTGTCTAAAAGAAAATACTATATAAGTACTCTGCCTGAAAACCCTCTTAAGAGATTATCTAAGTGAAGAGAATTGATAGCAGAAATTGAACGCCTAACATTGAACCTGTAGTAACCAGGAAACGGTATTTCCCTCACAACTAAATGCAAACTATGTAACTGATTATATCCTACAATAAAATATGCACACACCCACACACAAACAACTGAAAAAGACAGTCTTAGGACAATGAAAGAAACGTAGGTTAAACATGGACCAAATATAAATAATATGAAATTTTTATTTTCCTACACGTGAAAATGCTTGTGTTTCTTGAAGAAAATATCTTTATTCTTAGTGCATGATGTTTAGGGATGAAATGTGACAAAATATGAAACTTTCCAATGGCCTAACAATATTTTTTAATGTATGGAATCAGATTATGAGAAAATTATGAAATAAAATAGGCAAAAAGGTGAACAAAAGTTACCTTCAGGCGAGAAGCACACAGATGGCCAGTGTGAAATCTGCCCTCCTCACCTGTGATGGCCACCTGTGCAGGCTCTCCCACTCACAGAGGAAAACTGCCAGAAAGTGTCTACCTGCACTAGCACGTGCAAGCCCTTCTGTCACCGTCGCCTAAACAATACTGCATGAGAACTGTTTGCATAGCATTTGCATCGCGCTTGTAGAAGTAATCCAGAGGTGGCTTACTGTATGCGGGAGGACATATGCAGGTGATATGCAAACACGATATCATGTTCTCGGAGGGCCTTGAGCGTCTACCAATGCTGCTATAGAAACGGGAGAAGAGTTGCCTCAGACACTAAGGAATGACCGTGTTCTTCTTTTAAGATTCTCACTTTACTATATCTTGGTGATGGTGACCGTGTTCTTCTTTTAAGATTCTCACTTTACTATATCTTGGTGATGGTGACCGTGTTCTTCTTTTAAGATTCTCACTTTACTATATCTTGGTGATGGCTTCAGAATTAAACCAATGTGCTATCTGACTTTTAATATATATATATGTAACATATTTTTAAATTATAGAGCATCCCATTACTTGCACTTAGCAGAATTTAGTGCTCCTAGCCACATGGACATTTATACTGTATCAGATACTTTTCTTGCTAACAGTAATACTTCCCCAGTCTGTTTAAATACGTCTGTGAGATGAATTATTAAACACAGAATTTAGGTGACAAAATAAAAGGACTATCTTTTATTTTGACAGCCATTGCTTAAATCTTCTCCATAGGGTTTTCATAGAAGGATGGAAGGATTGTAAGAGTTGTAGGACCAGAACATCTGCTATGAGATAGTCTCTTCTTGAAAGAAAAAGGAGAAGGAAGAGGAGGAGGAGAAAAAGAGAAGAAAAATAAGAAGAAAAGACGACCAGGCAAGATGGAAGGGGTGGGAAGGAGGGGTAGATCTGAGATGAGTTGAAGGGAAGAATGGGGAGAAATATGACCAAAATATGGTGTCTGAAATTCTCAAAGTATTAATAAAATATTATATTATTTAAATTTTAAAAATTCTCATATTAAAAAGTGACATTTGAGCATAAGCATCAACTATTTAACCAAACTAAGTACAGATAAAATGTGACTTTCCGTGGACAGCCAAAATGTTTCATTCTCTTGGAGCTTAATTCATTAGAGAATCAATTTTCCACCACTGACCCAGAGAGATTATGGCCGCCCTTCTGTCAGAGACTACAGGGAACGGATGATTGACAAGCACCACCTGAACTAGAGCAGATGCAAGGGATCCCCAGAGGGTAATCCACATGGACCAGATCACACGGCAACACACACACTTAGAAAAATATGGGCTACCAACAGTGGAAACACCACGGTGAACAGTATGTTAGGAGAGGATGCGAACTTGAGCTAAATTAAACAAATACAAAACATCAGCCCTCTCATGCACCCAAGAAAGATGGAGTCCTACATTCCTTCTATCTGTTCAATAAAGTGAACATGTACTGTTTTCATGTACTGCTAAGCAAAAGAGCCAGGTGGTACTCTAAAGTCTCTAGTTCAAATTACTAACAAAACACTAGAATCCTCAGAAACAGGAAATCTGTGAATAGTTCATTTAGTGATATCTGAAATTATTAAAAGCTAATATTCAAGCCAAGGAAACCATACAGCAGGGTATTTCCTATTGATGGAGTTCTCTTGTTTTAGGACCCAAATCCCAGTGTTCTGGGGCACTAATTCACTGTTAAATCAGAGTTCAAACCCCCCAACCTGTTCAAATCTTGCAGCAAACTCTGGAACTCTTTCATTAAACTGAGCAGAAAGTGCTGAACTATTGCATTGGCCCAGAAGCATCAATGATTTACGAGAGAGAGAGAGAGAGAGAGAGAGAGAGAGAGTCTGTGGTGTGGTGAGTGCATGCATGGTGTGTTTTCATGTACATGTGAGTACATGTGTGTGGGCATGCATGTGAAGGCTGAAGGTCAACCACAAGTATCATCCCTGAAGAACTGTCTACATTGCTGGGTTTTGAGATAGGGTCTCTCATTAACCTGGAGCCCAACACGTATGCTACACTGGCTAACCAGCACATCCCGGGGATCCACCTGTCTCTTCCTCCCCAGTGCTGAAATCACAAGGGCAGACCACCATGTCTTGATTTTTTTACATGGCTTCTAGGAAAAAAACCCGGTCCTCAAGATTGTGTACAAGCACTTCTCCAAGTGAGCAGCCTACTGCCCAGCTTCCTTTATTTAGTATTATTATTAATGTTGTTATTATTTCCCATTCACTTTCTCCATCTGTTGCCATTATTATCCTCCTTTCCCTCTACGTACAGAAGGCCCTCAGATGAACCCAGAAGGCGTTATTATGGGCTGTGTTAAACCCCAGGCAGCAGAGCCGTAAAGGATCCTTCCAGATCCTGAATGGCCCGTAAAGCTGGGGCCATGAGACCACAAGCCAAACAGTTATAGGAAGGATGGTTGACTTTCCTCTGCCTAAAGAACAATTGTCTTGTTTATGGGTTGGCAGTCCCTTCTCTTCCTGATGCACCTGCCTTTGATCTGGGACCAATTGTTTATCTATCTTAAGAAAGCAGAAGACTACAGTTGAAATCTCATTATTGCTTTAGATTTTCTCAGTCTGATGTACGAACTGAGAGTGTTGGAAACAGATTTGAGGAATGTCTGTGCACTATAACTTATCCAAGTAAGTCCTGAATTCTCCTCAGTCCTCAAAATTCTAATTTCTTGGCAAGTGTATCTGTACCTGTAAACACTAGACTAGACCTGAAAGAAACTCCGGGGGAGGGGGGAACCCTGTAATTCTCCACCAGTCTGTATGTGTGTCTCTGCGTGTTTGAGAGTGAAACGTGCACACATGGAGACTAGAGGAGGGCGCCGGTTATCCCTCCGCAGCCTCTTCCCTTGACACAGATCTCTTGTGGAACCTGCCGAGGCTGGTGGCCAGCAAGGCCCAGTGATCCCACGTTTCTGCTTCCTACAATGCTGAGTTTACAGGAGCCAATGCTCAGGCCGCAAGTGTCCTTGCCACCCCGCCAAGCCGTCCCACCAGCCCCCACATATTTGTAAAGTTCTGCACCAGAGGTCTGAGCACACTGTTTACCAAAATCTGCTCACTAGGATATACTCTCTGCACAAAATGAAGACAGACAGACCCTCCTCAATCTCCCGGAGGCCTGCAGGGCTGCCTCAAACACCCTGGGGAGGAGGAAGTTCCGCCAATACTCCAGCTAGAAGGTAGTGTGTCTCCAGAGATCTCTGGGTCACCTCTAGGGCTGGTCATGACCTCAGGTAACTGGGAGGCAACAGCCCACAGTGAAACCACTGTGTAGCAGGAGAGATGCCCACGGGACTGAAGAAACACAGACCCCACGGCATAAAGAGCCCACGGAAGAAACACAGACCCCACGGCATAAAGAGCCCACGGAAGAAACACAGACCCCACGGCATAAAGAGCCCATGGAAGTTCTGCCCAGAGGGGAGCGCTTGCGCCCTGAAGCTTAGCTCCTCCATGCTTTGGTTTCATTACCTGTTATGGAGGGGGTAATAGTGACCCCATTACTCATAGGATTTTGATGAAGATTAAGTAAATTGGTATGCATAATGTACTCTAAGCATGGCCTTACAGTAAACACATGCCAGTGCCAGCTAATATTGCCTAGAGCAAGCCCTCAGGGAAGCCTGTCAAAGAGGTGTCACTCCTTTCTTTCCCCACCTACAGCTGGGCAGCTGGAAATACCCTACACAAGGTCTAGGACAGCAGACTGATACTAACGGGGTAGGAATCACATCACAATTCTTTCATTCCCTGTTCAAACCCCAGAACTCCTGGAGTGACGGTCTCAATAAAGACCAAGCAGTTGAGACTTATTTCCCTAGCAACTGGGCGCAGATAGAAAATTGCAAGCTAGCAACATCCCATGATTAAAATAAAAATTGACATATGATTAAAATGGAAATCTACCTGACATGCATGTCAGAGCCCACACATTCTCAGTGGGTAAGTTCTGCAGTTTCTAATAAATATCCCTACATCTAAAATGTACCTCAAAAGCTAACCTGGTAGAAAAGTCACACAAATTACCCTACATTAGCAGGACCTAAATACAGGACCTTCCTGTAGTAAGAGAGCACGGAGTCTGTGGCATGCACAGGTAATTGGCCACCTGCACACGGGTGGCACAAGGGGTCAGATCTTCAGCAGAGCTTGTCTGCGAACTTCCGGGCTCCTGCTGGGCCCCACCTGGCACACCCGCCAAACACTTACGCATTGCAATAGGGCTTCTTCTCATAGCCTTTGTAGTTGTTCATGTTGAGAGCCATCTTACAGATCTCGCAGTGGAAACACCCTTTATGCCAATACTGAGAAGGAAAGACAAACAGAAGCAAACACTTAACATTTCGCTGCAGTACCAGTTCTGGACAGAACAGGCAGAGAAGGCAGTCCATTTGATAACACTACCGGGAAATGACTGTAGGTAGGAGCATGCGTTTACCTATTTTCAGTTCAGTAAGGAAATCATACAGCTATTAAAGTTGAGCTCTAAATTAATCCCACCACTATAAACTCAACAATGAAAGCAATGCCAAGGGTCTATCCGTATTATACCCGAAAAGGAACCCTGAGCTCAGCGAAGGGAGAAATGGGGCCGGTAGTGTGGCTTTAAAATGAAAAGGTTCTCTTTCCAGACGTCGAAATGTTGTGTTTGTAGGATCTGCACGCACGTGTCCACCGGAAGTCAGACAACGCACGGTAGCAGAGGTGGACCATGTCAGTACCCGTGTCCCCGTCCCCGCCCAGCTCCCACTAAAGTGCAGACCGCTGTCTCTGCCAGCTTACTCCACAGTGGCATTTGTACCACCAGATTTCACTGGGGCCGCCTACGGGTGGTTTCAATTGTCATCACCCAGGATCGCATTGGGTCTGTCTCCTGGGCTGTTCAACTCCATCCACACCCCGGAAGGGCAGAGCTGCAGCGGCCCGGCTAAAGCCGCTTCCTCGGGAATTTACCCTGGTGGGGCAGGCGCCCGAGGGTCAGCTCGCTAAACCGGGCCGGGTCTCTCCTGGAGGGGCTATTCTTAGCAATGCCGCAGCGGCCACCGCACCGCATAGGAATTGCTGTTTGCCTTTTGCTGAAGCCACTGTCACCAGAACTGCTGGGGACGGGGCGAAGGTGTCAAGGCACCGGGCAGTGGGGAGGGAGGGACAGACTGGATGGGGAGGAGGGCGCCCGGCTTGTCAATCGCACCCCCCTCCCCGCCCCGGGTTCCCAGTCTGGCTCCTGGGTGACTCAGCCTGGCTGCTGGGTGCCCAGCCCGGCTCCTGTGTTCTCCGCCTGGCTCCTGGGTGCCTCAGCCTGGCTACTAGGTTCAAATACTGGCTCCTGGGTGCCAGGGCTGCCCTGCGTCCTTCAAGGAGGCTGTCTGGAAGTCGCGCACCCCACACACAGGACAAAAACCTTCCCTAGTTTCAACACCCTTAGCATCTAAACGTGGGGGTCTCAGACACACGGCTGGGGTCTTCCTTCGCGCATCCTTTCCCTGTGACAAGACCAATGAGACATACCACCCCAATCATATTTCCAACCCCGCTGCCAAAACTTCTTAGAGCAGGTGCAGCCGGGCGCCCGGCGGTCCGGGCTGGCCAGGCGCCCCTCGCTCACCTTATCCAGGCAGTTGACTTTCTCCGTGGGATACACCACTTTTCCGCAGCGGGCGCACTGGGGATTCATTGTCGCGGTTCCCGCGGGCGGCGGCTGTTGCTGCGGAGGTGGCTGGGAGCTCCGGGGAGCCGCTGTGACATCCCCCGGCGAGCCCTGCGCCTCCTCGGGGCAGGCAGAAGGGCTTCGGGCGAGGACGAAGTGGCCTGGAGGGGCGCAGGGGGGCGCGGCGGGGCCTGGGCCGGCCGCACTCGGCGACGCTGGCACTCGGGTCCGGCTCGGGCTGTGCGCCGCTGCCTCTGCGTCGCTCGCGCTCCAGGTACCGGTGACTCACAGCACTCGCGCCCGCCCCTCGCGCTCGCTCACTCGCTCCCCCGCCGCCGCCGCCGCGCAGGCCAAACCCACCAGCGCGCACCGACCCAAGGGGCAGAGAACCAGCCTGTCTGGCACCAGGGGACAGAGGGTGGGGCGGAGTGGGGAGGCTAAGGACCTGGAGATCTCGGCACACAGCCGCCCGGGGAGGCCTGGGGAGCCGGCACCCACGGCCCCAGCAGCCCCGGGCGCCCAGGTGGGCGGCGGCGACAGAGCCAGCCGGGCGGAGGAGGTCAGAGCTGGGGGTGACTGGAGCCCGGGAGAAGCTCAACCCGCGAGCTTGCAGTCCCCTTCCCCTCTCCTCTTCCCGAGCCGGATGCCCTCCTCTCACCCCAGGGTGATGTCCCTGACACACAGAGGTCGGCCAAGGATGTGCCCGAGGTCCTCCTACGTCTCAGGGGACCAGCTCTTCCTGGTAGCGCCCGGCACACTGGCTAAGACCCCCTGTCTACGAAGAGACTTTGCCAGCACTGAGCTGGACCTGGCCGGAGCTGGGAGGGTTTGCGGGAACCGAGAGAATCTCAAGTGGTCCTTGGCCACCTGACTCGGCAAAGAGCGGAGTAGCGCGCCTGCTGATGTCTTTACGACCCTGGACGCAGAAGCTTTCTTGGTGCCCCCTAGTCGCCGCACTTTTTATACCCGTCATTGGAGAGCGACTGGTCATTATAGGCCAGAATCAAATCTCTCCTGATCAATACAGTTGGTGTTCGTTTTAAACGAGTGTATATAGTATATTGTTTTTCAATTAAGTGCCACAAAGATACGCGAAAAGTTCTCCTGTGCTAGGAGAAGCAATTACAAATCCATCATCCAAACCGGAAGAGCCAGAAAACCAAGAGAAGGGGAAGACGCACCCAGATAAAACAGCAGTGACTTTCCGTCTTAATAGTAGTCTCAGGGATATTGGATTCGTCTGTGAGAGGCAAACAAATGGAGCCATGTTAACTGTATTTCGTGCCTGACCCTACCACTTACTGGTTTTCTGGCCTTCTGCCAATGCTTAGCCTCTCTTTGACTCAATCTTTTCATCTTCAGAATGGGGCTGACAAGGGAGTTACAAAACAGCCCTGACCCCTCTGGAGTAAGGATTAAGTGAGTCAGCAGTCGGTAAGCGCTTCAACCTCCCTGGCCCCTGTAAGCACCACGCAAATCGGCTAGGATTATCATAAATTGGTTGTAACAAACACATTCCTTTCCTGGCAAGAGGATTAAGATTCAGTCATGCCACTTAGCAACTTCTGTGACAAACATTTCTGTCAGTTCAAGAAAAATCATAGCTGCACCTTTTCCGGAGACAACTATTGATTGCCAAGCCTCTCAGGCGAGGCTGCACCATGAAGGCATTCACAATAGTGCCGGACTGTTTGACTTCCCAAAGAGGAAGCTTTGAGTCACCAAATCCTGTGGCTCTGAACGCTCACTACTGTATCCACAAGCCCACCTTCAAAGCAAACAAAAGGATGATTTGCTATCAGAGAGTACCACTTATCCTCGAAAACACTTCAAAGATCACTAAAGATGGCCGCGGGCAAAAGGGTATGTGTGTAATCTCCCGAAGGACAGCAATTATTATTATTATTATTGTTATTATTATTATTTAGCATTTAGGTTTTTGGAACTGCTCATCATATACATAGTCAAAATACCTTATTCTTCTTAAATGTTCAGCAAAGAATTCAAGGATAAAATGATGGTGACGTTTCCAGCTGGTTAGTTTCCCTATTTTTTGTGTAATTTCTTACAAAACCACTGATTGACACACCGTAAGCACTAATTAGATGTTGGCTGAAAGTATGTACAAGACAAGTGTGCACCTTGACACCGAAATTACCTGTGCTGTGTTATTCTTCGAAGGAGAAGCAATGACTCCCGGACGCTGTTTCCCTCCTGATTCTGTTTCTCTTTGTTTTCTGCATCAAGCCAGCTTCTAAGTTTCCTGACGCCATATTAAAAGAACTCAAACCATCTGTCTCTAAAAGGACTTCTTTATTTCCCAAACCAAAATCCTGGAACAGTGGCTGAAACCTGTCCTCCGCCCCATCCCTCTTCCTTCAAGCAGATAAAATGGTTTCATCGTTCTGCCAGAGAGACCTCTGCCTCATGTCGCTTTTACTTGACCAGTCGAGAGCTGCTGCCTTGTGGTGACTGTATCCCAGTACATCTTCATTCAGTCCTTTCTGCTGACATGGCCACAGGGCTAAAAATAATGGACCATTATTAGTCACCTTCATTAAAAAAGCTTCTATACTTAGAAGTTAGATTATTTCTTCAGAAAAAAAATCTCAGATCTATTTATTTTTCTCTGTGGGGTCTGTTGATACAGAATCAGTTATAGACAACAAATACTTAAGCTACAGAAATTGAACACAAACTTCAAAATTGTAAAGAGTAATTAGTATTACCAAAGCTGTGACAAGCAGTTACTTGGACATAAATGTGGTGGATTATCCTACTCCCAAGAACACACAAGGATACCTAATGTGAGGAGTCCAAAGTGATTATCCAAATTTTCTGTTTTACATATTGTTCTGCTTTTACTGCCATGTCAGTGTCATCCCCCAACAAGGCATGACAAACTTCAAGTAAAAAAAAAAAAAAAAATCTCTTGACGAATGACAACGTAAGTTCCAGGCTTCCACACGTCTAGGCATATAAATGCCAAAGCTTGTTGGTAAGGGGCGTCTACCCAAAACCTTCATCTCTGGAAAGAGAAGAAGGAAAGGCAGGATGAATGTCAACACCTTGTTCTAGCCCTTCTGGGACAGAGACCCCTAAAATAAGGAGCAAGAAAAGGCCCTTTGTGGCAAGTAAAATAATATTACCCCACCTCTCCCCCAAATAGTGTTTCCCTTCTGACCCTCTGTGAATGTATTGGTTCATACAATGCTGTACCTTAGATATAGACTCCCCACCATCACCACCACTTTGCCTTTTTTTTTTTTTTTTTTTTTTTTTTTTTTGCCACAATAAGCTACATAAATCCTAAAAGACTAGTTTGGAAGTCAAATGGCTAGGATTCTTTATGCACAACCCTAAAACAAAGCAGGTAAACACAAGAGGTGCCCATTCTCTCCGTTCCTAATAAAAAGTTCCTCACGCAATTCAATGAACAAAGTCTCATCTCTTCAGCAAGCACAACTCAGTGTCCCCCTGCACACTAACAGGCATCAGATCCTGCCAGGTTTGTCCTCAAAGACTTGTTGGGTCTGTCTCCATGCCTCTGACTTAGTGTAGCAAATTGTGTCTCATTTTTATTTTTCTTTAATGACTCCTAAAAGTTTTGTCATGACAAAAGCTATGGAACGCCATGAGAATTTACTCTCCCAGACCAGAGTTAGAAACGTTGTCAACAGGGCTAGGGATATAGCTCAGTGGTGAAGCTGGTCCAAACCCCATAAGAAGCAGGTCCACTGGTGCCCACTGGAATACCACAAGGGAGGTAGAGACCAGAGGACCGCTGCAACTACAGGGGGGGTTCAAGGCCACCCTGAGGTCACGTGAGACCCTGTCTCAAAAAGGAAATATTAGGGCTGGAGAACTTGCCCAGTGGTTAGAGCACTTGCTGTTCCAGAGGACCCAGGTTTGATTCCTACCTATGAGGTAGCTCACAAATATCTGTAACTACAGTTCCAAGAAATCTGATGTCCTCTTCAGATCCCATGGGCATCAGACACTCACATGGCACACAGACATACCAAATATAAAACATCCATACACATAAAAACATATAAAAAAAGAAAAAGAAATGTCATAGATTTAAAAAACCTGTACTTATGCAGCCAGTCCTGAACAGACCTGATAAGCTAGGGTCACATGAAAGGGGAGGAGAACTGCCCCTATCAGTGGACTTAGAGAGGGGCATGGGAGGGGATGAAGGAGGGAGGGTGGAATTGGGAGGGAATGAAGGAGGGGGCTACAGCTGGGATACAAAGTGAATAAACTGTAATTAATATAAAAATAAAAATTTAACTAAAAAATAAACACAATAAAAAATTAGTAAAACAAACAAAACCTGTACTTCTCCAGGTCTGGGAAATGGCCCCAACCTTGAAAATGATTTATCATTTTTTAAATAAAGTGTGCTCATATAAAGCACTAAAGATTGTGCCTAATGCTCAGTAAGAAATTTGTAAAAGTATTCTTTATTTGACTGTCTAGCGGCCATCTCGAGGCTTACTGCCTCTATCCGGCCTACTTCTGGAAGCTTCTAGTCTCCTCACAGTCTTATATCTAGGCCTAGAATGTTTCCAACCTCCGAGACTTACTGCTGAACAAGCTCACCCTTTCTAGCTCTTTCTGAACCCTGGATGGCTGGTCCAACTCAGCTGTCTGGCTCCAAATGCTTTTCCAAGCTGACTGAGTCAATCTGGCTTCTCTCAGCTTCTGAGTCAATTGCTCTGTTTGGCCTCACACTAACTTTGACAATATGTTCTAATCATTCTCTGGCTCATTCTGTCTTCGCCTGTGTCTAGCTTATTCTCTCTTCAACCTGTATCTGTGAAGCTCTCGCAGTAAAACTTCTGAATTCCACAAACTGAACTACCACAAACTCAACTCCACTGCACTGATTCTCAACTCCCTGATTCAACCAAACTGCCTGACCAGAACTAGCTAGAACTCAGAGATCTCCATGCCTCTGTCTCCTGAGTACTGAACCTAAGATTTTCTTTTCCTGAAACTTGATCTATACCAGGCTGGCCTTGAACTCAGCGATCTGCTTGCCTCTGTCTCCTGGGATTAAAGGCGTGTCTGTATTCCTGCTAGGTCTCACAGACCTAGAAGATCTTTGGAAGTGATCCCTTTCCAGAGCAGCCAAGTTCTGAATTAAGATTCCTCTAAAAAGTTAATCAATGTATGTTATAATCACTGAATTACTAGGCCAAATTTTTAAATTAGGCTCTATGCTACATTTTAAGATAAATCAGATGGTCCATGACTAAGATGTTAGTTATTATTATCCTTTTCATGTATTCTAAATCTGCTTTCTCAGTCATCTGTCTACTTCATAAATATCAAACTATCAAAATTTAACATTGACTTGAAGAATAGTCTTCTTGACAGGCACAGTGGTGCTCATCTTAGACATTAGCATTCTAGAGACAGAAACAGGTGGATTCTTCATTAAAACCAGCCTGCTCTGCAGAGTGAATTCTAGACCAGCCAGAGTTACATAATGAGAGTCTGAAAAAAAAACAAAAACAAAATAAGAACAACAAAACAATTTTTTTTTTGCGCAGAGAGAGTGTCAATGTGTCAAGTATCAGCCACAAATTGGACTTCTGTATCACATTCTCCTTCTCCCAAGACAAAGTGATCATCAGAGAAAAGAGAGAAGGTTATAAGAGCCAAATATCAGAAAGGACAAGAGTGAAACGGCTTTTGGACAAGACAGGACCATCACACTCAGGAACTCCCAGCAGCTGTGACTGTCTTCAGGAGAGCAACCTGGTCAGCATTCCAGGATGGAGGGAGGGAGGAGCTCGTGAGTCCCCACCCTAACTGAACAACTGTTCATGATGGTGGCTGCAAAGGGAGAAAGAGTCAGTTTTCTTTAAGGTGTGGCCTGTGTAGACCGAGCACACTGCAGTGGATAGCCCCACACTCATGATTTCATGGCTAGCACAAACTGGATTTGGTGAATTATTACAAAAATAAAAATAAAAATTATGAAGTTGGGAGGTGGTGGAGGATGGATCTGGGGGGAGTGGTTAGGGGAAGAGAGGTAAGTTGAATCAAAACACATTGTATTATGTATAAAATTCTCAAAGAATAAAAACAGTATGTTAAATGTAAGTAAAAGATGGTACGAAAAAGAATGCATAAGAGAAAAAAATCAAAAATCGGTATGATTGTCTTAGTCACTTTTCTACTGTTGTGATAAGATATGGGCACCAAGGCAACTTCTAGAAGAAAGGTTGTTTGGGGCTTACAGTTTCATAAGACGTATCCCTGACCACCATGACAGAGATCTTGGCAGGCGGCATGGCCCTAGCGTAGGAGTTTAGAGCTTATATCTTGATCCACAGTCATGAGACAGAGAGAAAACTAACTGGGAATGTCATGGGTTTTGAAGCCTCAAAGCTGGCCCCAACCTTTCCAACAAGGCTGTTTCTCCCAGTCCTTCCCAAACAGCTCTTCCAACTGGGGCCTAAGCATTCAGATAAATGAGTCTGTGGGGGCCATTCTCATTCCAACCACAGTGACTGAGACTCTAATTTACCTTTATGCCTTTATCTCCCCTCCATAAAACTCACAAATGTTAGTTCCCAATGTTCTGGGTTTAGGGATGAGGACTGTGGGAGAAATGATGTCTAAAAGAGACCATGGGGTACTGCTGTCATGGTGACGTCAGCCCTTCGTGAGAAAGAGCCCCCAAGGCCAGCGTTCTCTTCAGGAAGAGTCCCTGCCAGAGCTACCCTGGCCTCCAGACCATAGAAGAGAACATGACTGTGGAAGCCACTCAGTCTCAGGCGTGTTTTCATGGAGTCCAGGCTGACTGGCACTGGACCTCCACATGGCTTAGAAATAACCCAAGAAAACAATTCCTGCCTACTAGAAACAATGAAGTGTAAAATAAGTACCTTTTCTCTTCCCTGGCGGTAAGCTCCTGTGCGCTTTTGCACCAAAGCTCGGACTCACTAATTAGCATTAATTTCAAGCTGCAAAGCAAAGTAGATTTCCAACCTGCTTGGCAAGACTTGCAATTATATTCAGTGACAGATTAAGGAGTCATTCTCAGCATCGTACATAAGAGCAAAGAAAAGTTTAACCGTTTAAAAGTAATATTAAATTCTATAATACAGCCATGATCAGATAAGAATTGTTTTAGGTGGTTTAAAAAAAAAATCCAATCCTAGATAAGATCATGGTCATTTTTTCCTTGTAATTAATTTTAGAAGACATTAGTAAAAGTGTATATATATCCTTGTCTTTAAGATATACAGTCCCAATTTCTAAGAGGCAAAAAAAAAAAGTAATAACAAGGAAATCCTAAGGATTGTCTAGAGCTTCTTGAGTCTCAGGCTGATGAGACACCTTAGTTGATAAAGTACTCGACAACTTGAGGTCAGTCCCTGGAGGCCACTGTAAAAGGAGAACATTGGCTTGTGAAAGTTGTCCTCTGAGCTCTACATGTGCACCATGAAGTAGGTGCTGTTCTCACCTCTGTCAACGCACACCCACCCACCCACCCCCCACACACACACATCACAGATATCTATATCTATATATGTCCTAGCTCATAATCCCAGTACTGGGAGGGTAAAGACAGAAGGATATCTGGGACTTAGTGGCCAGTGAGTCTAGCTGAAATGGTGAGCCCCAGACAGGTTCAGTCAAAAACCCTATCTCAAAAAGTAAAATAGAGAGCAATTGAAGAAGAGACCTGCCATTGAACTCTGGCCTCCTGCCTCCACAAACAAGTCCATGTATGTGTGTACACACACACACACACAGAGAGAGAGAGAGAGAGAGAAAGAGAGAGACTTTAAAGCACTGAAAACTCCATGTTTCTAAGTGATAGTTCAAAGACCTGGGGATACACTGTCCAGTAGAAATACAGCAAATTCAAATATGAACCACGCATACCATTCTCAACTTTCTCGTAGCTATATTTTCAAAGAAAAAAAATCCAAACAAAAGTACTTTAGTAATATGCTTCATTTTTATTTGTTCCAATTTATCCAAACTATTGTTTCAACATGCGATCGATATTTGCTTTAAATTAAGCAGAGTTTTCATTGGTTTACTGGTTTTATACTAAGAATTCAAACCTTAATGTCTATTTTCATCCTCACAGCATCTCAGTTAGAGTTGTCCTGGCACTGGGGCTGGAGAGGTGGCTAGAGGTTAAAAGTGCTTTCTGCTCTTGCAGAGACCATAGTTTGGTTCACAGGATCTATATCAGCTCACAACTGCCTCTAACATCAGCTCCAGGAAATCTGAAATCTTCTGGCTTTCCCATGTACCCACACCGACAGGCAGACACACAAACATGCACACACATAAAAAAATAAATCTTTACAGGAAAGAGAACTGTTCCAGGGAAGATACATTTCCTCAGTGTGCTGTAGGTCAACATGATGTAAACACCATGAGGGCACATGCACAGGTCAGGAATGAAGACCTGGACGCGGTTGGCCCTTGCTAATTCTGAAGGGCTCCACGGAAATACTGAACACACCGGAGCTGAGAAGCGAAAAAAAGAAAAAATTAAAAAACAAAACAAAAATGGCACCACCCTTCCGCTGCTTTCCAAATGTGCCTCTGTCCAAATGTGGCTCAAGAAGCTGGAGGCTCATGAATGGCATCACTGAGACAGAAAGACAAAGTAGAACAGAGAGAGCAGAAGATGGGGAAGGAAGAGAAGGGAGCAGGAAAAGCCATGAACCTTTTCTTAGGGTGGGAGGAGACAGGTGGCAAGTTCAGGGCTCAGATGGGTTCAAACACCCCCGGAAAGCACACCCTCTGAAGACAGAAAGGGAGAGGAAGGGCCCCATGATTTCAAGAAGCCTCTGCCTGAGCTCAGCCAAGGGCAGCTGAGGTCAGCCATGGGCAGCTAAGGTCAGCCCAGAACCAGAAATAAATTACATGAAAAGCCAAGTGCCTGGAAAAATCAACAGAGCCAGGTCAATGACAAACGTCACTGACATTTTGTCATGACAGAAGCAGAATGTTTTCTTGTATACTAACACATTAATTCAGTTGCTTAATCGACTTGAGGCCAGCTAAGTCTGGGTGGATGAGGTGCTCGGGATAGAACCCAGGCCCTTGCACATGTCAAGCCTGCCTTCTACCAAGGAGACCCTCCACAGTGCCCTCACTGTGCTTTTTCGGTCAATGCTGACAGCTTGAGCTCTGTGAAGTAAGGTCAGCTTGCTAGTTTGCTAGTTTGGAAAAAGGTGCTTGTTTACTTGCTTCTTGTTTTTATCTGTACGTACAAAGGTGTGGGAGTGGGGAACACAGAAGTTGAGATAAGGTATCTTCCATCATTCTGCATTTGCTGATTGGTTGCCCAGCAAGCTGCAGCCATCTTGTTTCTGCCTCCACAGTGCTAGAGCTGCAGGTGTGAAGCCGGCTTTTACGTGGGTTCTGGAGATCTGAACTCAGGTCTTCACCCTTGTGTGGCACCAGGCTCGCCGCGCTGTCTTCCTCCTCGAGCTCTATTGTTGCTGTTTGTTTGTTTTCTTTGTTGAGACAGTCTCACTGGGTAGCCCTGGCTGGCCTGGAACTCTCTGTATAAACCAGGCTGGCCTTGAACTCACAGAGATCCTCTGCCTCCCAAGTGCTCAGATTAAAGACACGTGACGCCATACCTAGAGACTGTTAGTTTTCAATCCAAGGAATCACAATGTATCCCAAGCAGGACTTGAACTCTGCTCCCCCTGATTCAGTCTCCTAAGAGCTGGGATTACAGAGGAAGACAGAGAAGGTTTCCTGGTGGGAAGACAGAGAAGATGGCCCCAAATGGAAACTAAGCAAGTAGTTTATGTGACCATCTTTTTTTTCACATTTCCCTTGCCATAGTTATTTTTCACTGGACTATGGGGTCAAGCTTGTCAAATGAAATTTTCTTCCCATTTCAAATAATGAAGCAAAAAAAAAAAAAAAAAAAAAAAAGTCTTAAGGCAAAATAACATCAGAAGCAATCTATGTTAAAACACAAGCTTGTTCTCGGCCGGGCCTGAGACTTCTCTTGGAAGGGGGTTTTCCTTCCTGGACAGTGACTCATCAAGCAGGGAAAGTGTTGAGCCTGCTCTTTACCAACATTTTACAAACGCTCTCTGTACAGAATGTGCCCATTAGCGGTAGGCATCAGAGCAAGAAAGCGTTCTTCAGCATGAGTAATATGAATTAAGTGAAATGAATGGAACCGGCCTCACGGAGACGGCTGGAGAAAAGAGCCTTCATTATATAAAAAGGAAACCTGAGCCCTCGCCCGCCCCCACCGCCCCACCGCCACTGCTTGCATAGCCTCGGCCAATAAAAACAGGTATCGGTGCTCAAATTAAACAGGATGGAGATGTAAAGTAACAAGAGTGCTGCTTAAAAATGCCAGTGAAAAGGTAAAACATGTTAACTAGAATTTAATGACATGAAAAGAGATTTCTGGTGCTTTGCTAAGTCAAAAAAGCAAAAAATCATGTTGCAAGATTGGTTTCCTGTGATCTCATTTTTCACTAATTTTATGTCAATACGCAGAGAGTGAGTGGCCCTGGAGAGAAGCACTAAAAAAAAAAAAAAAACAGCAACAGAGGTAGGATTGTGCTCTGTGTTTTCCTTCCTGTCTACTTTTTCAAATGTGTTTGTTTGCTTAATTATTTAAAGCAGAGTCTCAGTTTGTAGCCCAAGTTGGCCTGGAAACCCCAGTTCCCCTGTCCTTCAATGCCGGGGTTACCTCCACGCCCTGCTGGTGATCTTTTTTTTTAAGCTAGAAATGTCAACAAAGCAGAAGAGAATTTTGTTGTGGAGCCCACAGTGTTCATCCTCCCTCTACTCCATCAGGCCACCAATCTCTCTCTCTCTCTCTCCTTCTCTCTCTCTTTCTCTCCTCTCTCTCTCTTTCTCTCTCCCTCGCTTTCTCTCTGTCATTTAAACCTATCTCTTGCACCCACTATAGGGAAGGGGGAAAAAAAGAAAAGAAAGAAAAGAGGAAGCAATGGCCAGTTTCCAGTTTGGGATGGATTTGTTTTGTTCTGTTAAGAATGTGCCCACTGATAAGAACAGAAGGGCACTGAGAGGTCAGCCCCAGCCACCCGCACCCACTCCTGAGACTCCTGCTGGTCAGGCAGTGAAGAGGGCGTGGCTTCAATTCAGTGCTGTCTGAGGAGAAGTAACCAGCAAACCCAGCACACAGACTTTCCATTTCTCTTCTGATCCATTTTCCACAGACTCTTCATAAAGTTCTGGTGGTTTCTAGAGAGTTTGTTATTTAAAAGGTTCTTCCTTCTTGGCCTTCGAAAGACTTTCATTTTACTTTTCCTTTCTGTTTTAATGTGCTGCTAAAAACATATATCCCTGTGGTCTTAAGAATTCCTGAAGAAGTTTCCTAAAGGGATCAGAGATCTATGCTTTGGTGGCTTCCATTCCTGGCCATTATTTCTTTAAATTCCCGTTTGTATATATAAATAATCACCATGTAATCAAACAGTAAGGCAACATTACTGTTAACTTAAAACTTCAGGTAAAACTATTATTTTTTTACTTTACGCATATATGCACTCTGTCTTCATGCACACCAGAAGAGGGAATCACATTCCATTCCTGATGGTTGTGAACCACCATGTGGTTGCTGAGGTTTGGCCTCAGGGCCTCTGGAAGAGCAGCCAGCTCTCTTGACTGTTGAGCCATCACTCCCGTCCCAGGTAAATCTATTATAGACTTAGAAAAACTTAAATATATCTTTACCTAGAAATCTTAGATACATTGAAACTATGAGAACACACTGATATGTAAATAGAATACATATATAATTCTCCCTTTTTAAAAAGTGCCTATATACACATGTATAAATATTAAATTATCTTTATATGTGTATAATCATATACATATTTGCATTAAAGTATCTAAAGGAAGTTTGTCAAGGTGTTGCCAACAGTCTCTGTTGAATGGAGGGAGTCAGTCCATTAGGCTGTCATAACACACCATAAACTGGATAAGTTAAAACAAGAAGAATTTAGCTGTTGTGGTGGCTCACACCTGTAATCCCAGCACTCAGGTAGGCAGAGGCAGTCGGATCTCGGTGAGTTCAAGGCCAGTCTGATTTACAAATCTAGTCCAGGACAGCCAAGGCTACACAGGGAAACCCTGTCTCAAAAAAAAAAAAAAACCACAGTGTGTGGAGGCCAGAGCAGCCTTGGTGTGGCTCTTGTTTGTTGGAACAGGATCTCTCAGTGACTTGGACCTTGCCAGGCAGGCTCTGCTGGCTGCTCAGCAAGCTTTGTTATAGCAGCATCATTCCCATTCAGCAGGGCTCTGCTCCCACAGGCAGGCCGTATGCCCTGATCTTATCTTCTCAAGAAGCAGAATTCAGCATATGACTGGAAAACATGTACATGCAGTGGAAGGTTTCTGTCCCTATGCATGTGTGCATGCGTGTTCTCCTCAACACACAGGCCAGGTAATAGTTGTTTTCTAACTCATCTATATGCTCATATCACATGCATGTTTATTTGATAAAATAAACACATCAAATTGTATCAGTACACAATGGGTACTAATAAACACTTCCTTCCCTTTCTCTCAAAAAATAGTGAGAAGTGCTGACTGAGTGCTCAGTCTGTTCCAGGCTCTGTAGTAACGTTCTTATGCAAATGCAGTGTCTCGTTTAAGTCTAGAACAAACATTCTGATATTGACCATCGCCCCTTGTAAAAGCTGATAAAATTTGTACAGAAAGCTAGAAATGCAAGGACATTCCAGAGTCACTAGATGACAAAACAAACCATAGTACAGGCGGTGTTCCCACCCTAAGACGAAATAGTCCCAATTATAAAATCAGAATTGTTTCTAAAGTTGGGCTTAGATCTACCCTTTGTATTCACAACTACTTTCTTTTTAAATTTTATTATTTCATTTTACATTTACGTGTGCATGTCTGTGCACCACACATATGCTAGAGCCTATGGTGGTCAGAAGGCTTGGATCCTTCAGAACAAGAGTTACAAATGGTTATGAAGTGCCTCGGAGCTGAGAAAGGACCGATGCCCTCCACATGATCAGTGAGCACTTTTAACCTCAGCCATTTCTTCTGCTTTTTTTTTTTCCCATTCCTTTGAACAATTAACATGATTCTATTTTCCAGTCTCTTCTAATTGTACCAATAGCATCACTCTTATTTTTAGTGGCTCCCTTCGAGTTTGTATCATACAGTCAAAACAGGCTCCCTTTCAAATAAACAGTGAAAGAAATATGGAATGTTTCAGATTGATCCCTACTATCCTTTATTACATTGTGGCCTTTAATTTTCCTTAACCATAAAAATTTCCTTATCCTAATCACTAAACTGTATTGTTGCTACTATTTCAAATGAGTGCAGGGATATCTTATAGGAATAAGACAAAAAGGTAGATTATTGAATCTACTCAACTTAGGGGTTTTTTCCTTTTTTTTTGTTATTCTCAAATAAGGTTAATTTTAACTCTGGTATAAGATTTTGCATATTGATTCAAAAATAAGTCTATTTTTTATACAATGGTATAAGCTTTAGTATATTGATACAAATTCAAGGTTACTTCCAATACTTTTAAACTGCTATTGAAAACTGGTTAGGGTATTAGGTAATGCAAGTTAATTGCTAGTTATTCAACTCATAGTCATGTCAGACACTAGTCTCATTTATCACAGGAGTATATATACATTCTAAGTTTAACAGATAGATATGTTTTGTAGACAGATCAATTACATAAAGATAGGTAGTCTTCAAAAACTTCAGAGACCTACAGAATATGGCATTTTAAAATGACTTTACTATTTTAAAGATTCTTTGACAATAAGACAGGTCATCTCCTGGCAGCACCCCACCCACCTCAAAAAAGATAATGAGCATCGAAGAACCTCCATATGGAGATGGCTTCAAATGTGGCAAACAAGCCACTCGGGTAAAGAACATACCCTCACTTCACGACAGACAAATTCCGCCAAAATTGGTCAAACTTAAATGCAGGACAAGTCAACTGCCGAACTCTGCCAAGACAGGGTAAGCAAGTCCTAAATAGTTACTGCTTCACATTTATGTCTGTCAAATATTCTGAGCCAGAAGGCTGAAGATGATGCTCCAACATTATAAAAAGTTATGGTTGACTGTTCAGCCAGCAAACAGTCTCTATCAATTTTTATTTTTTGGAAGCTGCTAACATGCACTTCCTATTTACTCTAATAACTAATTTTATTCCTTCTCAAGTCTCTGATGGGATTGAAGACCAAATAGTTACAGTGCCACAATTAAGCTTAACTTGTTTAGAAATTAAGAAACCCTTTCATATAGATAAGGATAAAACTTAATTTAGGTATAGAACTTTAAACTTGTCAAGATAGACAGGATAATCAGATACTTTCTCCTAAGTTGCTAAATACACATGGACTGGATACTATACATGTAGATTTTACCTAACAGTTTTCATAATTTCATAATTATTATTGTATTGAAAGAAAAGGAGCCTTTTATTGGACTTAAAGGGGGAAATGTTGGTATAACGTTCTTTTGGAATGTATACACTTTACCCTTGTTCATTCAAATGCTGATTTCTCTCCCCCACTCTCTGGTTTCAATCCGAACATTGCATTGGGATACTTATTCTAAGCATCACCTGTCTCAACTTTGTGTAAACATGCCAAAATAAAGCAACTAGCCACACTGTTGAGCAAAGGAAAGGAAGCAGGAAGAGAGGAAATAGCCAGAGGATAGGAAGGTGGGAGGCAGAGGAGGGAGAAGGGAAGAGAGCTGGGAGAGTAGAGCTGGGAGAGAGATCTTAGAATGATGTGGAGAGATGGACTGAACCTAATATATCACAAAAAGCAAGTATAATGTGGGAAATCTAAATGTTGGGAAACTCTGCGGCTTGGAGGTTTAGGATGGAGTAACTATTGCCCAGCATTGTGTTCTAGGTTAATCAAATAAATCATAGTCTCTGTGTGGTGATTTGGGTATACAGCTGTTTAGGATTAACAGCAGCTTTACCAGAAGATATATCAATAGTAAATATTAGTCGATACCTATAACAAATGAGCCAATGGAAGCAGGTAAGAATGAGAGGGTTGGCAAGGTGGCTTAGTGCACAGAAAGCACTTGCCACACAACACGAAGACCTGAGTACAAATACCCAGAGTCTGGGCATGACGGTGTGTGTTTGTAATGTCAGTGCTCTAGAGGAGAGGAAGAGAAAGAAACTCTCAGGAAGTCCACACGCCTTTGGTTACCTGGATACACAGTATCAAACAAGGAAATCCAGTCACAGCACTATAGAAGGCAAAGACCAACACCTGAGGTGGTTCTCAGGCCCCGGTAGAGAGAGAGAGAATGAGGAGAAAGGGGAAGGAAAGGGAAGGGGGGGCAAGAAAGAGGAGAAAGAGAAGAGAGAGAGACAGAACGAGAGACAAACAGACAGAGACAGAGAGACGGAGAGAATACAAAAATAGATTTGGGAGCTGACAGGATGGCTCCCACCATGCCTGATGAGTTCCACCCCTAGGAACCACATGGTGGACAGAGAGAACTGATTCCCACAAGCTGTCTCTGACCTTCACACTCATGCCATAGAACTTACACACACACAAGCATGCAGGTACCTACAGCAAATAATGTAGAAATGTTAAAGAAAAAAAAAAACACATTCTCTGTTCATTTTCTGCTCACTCTCACTTTGTTTGTGTAGGCCTGAGTTTCTGACACTGGTAATTTTCTTTCTTTCTGAAGAATTTCTTTTGACAGTCCCTGTACCATGGGTCCTTCTGGCAACAAATCCCTTCTATAAAAAGCCCTTCTCTCCACGTTACTTTTGAGGAATAACTGCACTAGATACAGAATTTTAGCGAGATGGTTTTCTCCCTTCAAGTTTAAATATTTGACTCCATACTTTTTGCTTTTATGATTTCTGAAGAGAAGTCCAATTTAATCCCTCTTCTTGCTACTCAATAAGTGAGGTATATTTTTTTCCGAGTTCTTTCAAGTCACTGATTTCCTAAAGTTTGAGTATGATATGCCTGAGGGAGGGAAGGTGTTTGTTTGTTTGTTTGTTTTACTTTTTGTAATGGAAGTTTTGGTTTCTTTAAAAATCAGTTATATTTTATAAACTTTTATATATTTTATATATATTTTATATATTTTATATGTTTCTGTTTTAATCCCAAGTGTGGGATTTTAGTTTGGGCTTTAATTTGTCCACAGCTGATAACTGCCTCCTGGGTGGTGTGGTCTTTGCCAGCTGGTAATGACCTGCTTTGTGCAACACAGAGAGGGGCGTGGTCTAGGACTCTGAGGAGATAAATAGGAGAGCTGAGAGAGAGAAAGTGTGACTTGGCCTGTGGCAGTTTGGAGAGAGCAAAGACAGAAGGTGTGGCAGTTTGGGGAGACACGAGAAAGATGCTTCATGGCACAGCAGCTTGGAGGAGACTGCTTGCTGTGTTTGCTGCTGATAGAGACTGGGATAGCCCCAAAGAACACATAGACCCTAAACATCTGGGAGAAGTAACCTCTCCCCACTAACCTTCTGTCTCCTGCCTGGGGTTGGGAGTTGGAAAGGAGAAGCTTTAAGAAATCCCAAATTAAAAACATTTTTTTTTTTAGTTCTACATAGCATTCTGCTCCTTTCTTTCTCTTTTTCTTCTGTATTCCCATCTTGCCTACATTGTACCTTTTATTATTGTCCCCTAGTTCTTGGCTGTGCTGTTTGTCTTTTTCCTTTGAATTTGTTTTGGAAGACTATACTGACATCTCTTGAAACTCACCAACTCCTGCAATGTCAAATCTAACCATGAGCCCACCAAAAGCTCTCTCCTATTCTTTCCTAGAGTCTCATCGTTTCGATTCTGCAATCCCCTTGCTCCTCCATGCTGTCCACCCTTCCCACTAAACTCCCAGAATATTAATGTTTGCTTGTCTTAAACTTAGCTGATACAGTGGTCTTGAATTCCCAGACAGATGACTGCAATATCTCTGCCATATTTGAGTCTAGTCAGATGCTCGCCCTGTCTCTTCAATTGTGTTAGCTTTTAGTCTGCCTGTGGTTTCCTTAAAAGTGGGATGTGATAGATAGAGCAAAGTGGCCTCATTTTGTGTCCTTGCCTGCTTACAAGGCTAGGGGCTTGCTGCAGCTATCCTGCCCTGGTTTTTGTTTCTTCTGCACTGGCTACTGTCTTCTGGCTTCCCTACCTGAAGATTTCTTGAAACTAAGATCTAGGAGCACAGTTCTTTAGCTGTGTTTCTTTATCTCTGTCTTATAAGTTGATAGCGAGGGTGGAGACCCCTTCTCTTGTCTGGAACACTACAGTTGTCTGGAACACTACAGTTGATGAGGCTGGAGAGAGAGAAGGGAGCATAGAGAGTTATAGTAATCAGAATTCATTATACACATATGTGAAAGAATAGATTTATCTAAAGAATAAATGTAAGAAAAAATAACAAAATAAAAAAAGTGTTTCTCTTGCTAACAACAGAATGTTCTAGCTACTTCAAAATGGTTTCTTTGCTGTTTGCCACTGGAAACACAGAGGATTTTTCTCTGGTCTTCACCACAAGAGCCTGGTAACTCTCCCGAAAATGAAACTCACAAAGCGTGGGTTGGCTGTAAGATGAGGGCACCCTGAGGTTTTCCCGAAACGCATCTGTGACAATGTAGACTTCCTACCTCAGTGCTGGGTACCAGGCAGGCTCTACTCCTGTCTACTGCGACTGTGTCCACGTGTCTTTGTCTCCAGTTCTGGAAGCAGAGGCTTGCTTCTGACTGAAACTTCTAACAGGTCCTGAGGACAGCTTTTTGTTGTCATGTGGTTGAGAGTCCAGTTTAATTCAGATTTGTTTTGTTTTTATTTTTGGAGACAGGGTTTCTCTGTGTAGCCTCAGCTGTCTTGGGCTTGATTTGTAGACCAGGCTGAACTCACAAAGATCCACCTGTCTCTATCCCCTAGAGTTCTGGGATTACAGAGATCTTTACGCATCCAATTAGAAGCCATGGCTTGCTAGCTAACTCCCTAGCACCTATCGGCACATATGAATGAGATCTGGAAACAACTGGAATCTCAGTGTCTGAGGAGCCCTTTCACACGATGACACAGAAACAAAACTCTTGTCATAGCTGAGATGTGTCACAGTTGAGGCATTTAAATCTTTTTAATCAGAGAAAGGCATATAACCCTTTTCTGGTTATAAATCCAGTTTCCTTTTCCTCAAAGTTTGACATGCTACAGTAATAATCTGTACAATTATAACTAATAGCTGAAAAATATACAAATCCAAAAACTGAGGTAGGAAGTCTACATTGTCACATGGTGATAGGTAAGTACCTTACAAACATTCAGAAATATTCTCAACTGTTCACATAAGGACAGAGGAGAACCAATAGAATGGTTTAGCATTATCATTGTTTTAGGGGACATGCTTTGGCACTTATATTTTAATAGGGTGCATGAAATTTTTCTGAGAGAATTTTTCATTAAAATAGTAAAAATATACTACAAATAGTGAGAATGCATTATCAAAAAAGATAACTCTACACTTTAACCCCTGGTGTTTATGAATGTACCTTATTTAGGGGAGAGATCCTGAGGTAAAGAGAATGGGCTCTGCAGAGAGCTCAAGAGGGGGAACACGGGGCTGACACCTTCACCACACCACAAGAGGGAGGGCTGCAACTTTTACTCTTTTAAACAACCATATCTGTGGTCATTTTTAAAGTCACCCAAGGGATGCTCACCCAGAAACTTAAAAGAATTTTGTAAATGGTCCATTCTCACTCTGTGGCTCCCTTTCAGGATCCTTCCTTCGGTCATAGCGTCACACTGATGGCTAAGGCAAAAACTGGTTAACTCAAGTTCTCTTTTAAATTTTCCCTGAATCCCAGACATTAAGCCAAAACTGAAGTGTTTTTTGATCAATAACTGAATCCCAGACATTAAGCCAAAACTGAAGTGTTTTCTGATCAATAAATAAATAAGCGATCTCTCCTAATGAATTATAAACTTTCTGGCTTCTGGAATGTGTGGATAATTCTTACTGCCCCAGATCATAGTGTGGTCCATTATAAGCACTTAATATTTGATTGTTGACTGCCTGAAAAGACAACCCAGCATTGTGGATCTGGTACACCTTCTGATTAGCTAATGAAGAATTGGCAAGAAGGATCATCGAAAGCTAATTGAAAGCAGATGATTGCTGATTACTAGAAATGAATTGAACTAATGTAATTAATCTCCTAATGCATCTCAGGTGCCATTATCTGCTTGTACCAAACAAGATCATTAAGAGCAAAAGATGTAAGAGTCCATACTGCCACTAAAATGGCAATATCCTTACAGAGCCCAGAATAATTGTGATAATACTTTAGGATTAGGATCAAATGCTGACTTAATCAGGAAGTAAATGATGCTATATGATAGTCCTTTGTATAAGCAGCCATATTTCAGTGACTGAGAGAGTGACATGTGCAGGCTTCCAATTTGCCTTCTCAGAATTAACCTTACAGCAGAATTGAAATTTGGAGGCACACAGCTGTAATGCCAGAGCTTGGGAGGGTGAGACAAAAGGCTATCTAGTTCAGAGCCAGCCTGGGATACACAGCAAGTTCAAGGCCAGCCTGAGTTACAAAGTGAGTTCCTGCCCTTGTAAACTAAAGGCTAGGAATGTGGCTTGATGAGAGAGTGTGTGCCAGGCATTGGATCCTGGTCCCTAGTACTGAAAAGCAACACTGATATTTGGCATTCTACTTTCTAAGAATATTTCCAAATTAAAACAGAGAGTGTGGGCCTTGCTTTCTAGCCTGACTTTTCCTGTTAAGTGCCCCCTTTTGTAATCAGCATTGCTTGTCAGTATTGCCTGTTCCTCAAGGAACTCTTCACACTGCTTGGGTAAAATGCTCCTTCAAATAGAGGGGCGCAGTCTTCAATGTGTCCAGTATTCTGTTTACGAGTAGCCACGTGTGTTCTTATCCCAATTTCCATTTTGTGGAATCTCACTCCCAGTCATTCTTAAAACTGTCATGGGGGCAGGAGGGCACTGGAGAGATGGCTCAGCAGTTAAGAGCACTTTCTGCTCTTCTAGAGGATCTGGGTTCAGTTCCCAGCACCCAAATTAGGTGTCTCACAACCACCTATAACTTCAGCTCCAAGAGATCTGGTGCTATCTTCTGGCATCTGGGCACCCGCACAGATATGGCTTACACTCACATAGGCACACAGACATATAGTAAAAATCAAATGAAATAAAAAGTGTTGTGTCTCAGTGGGGGAAAATGCTGACGGAGCATCAGAGTTCTATCCCTGGAGCCCATGGTGGATGAAGAGAACCGATTTCTAAAATTTGTCCTCTGCCCACCATCTAGGCACCTCAGCATTCCTGCACCCCAAATCACACACAAACGTGCCAACTAACAGATCTATCATTTTAGAAACTGGCATGACATCAGTCAACACCTCTAGTTGTTTAGGAGATACCAGGCATTTGTCTAAACACTTCAGGTGCTGCTCATAAAATCTTTATATCCGTGTGACCAGTCTCACAGATAAGGAAAACAAGGAACATGGAAGAGAGCTTCCCAAGATCACACCGCTGACTCCACGGGAACTGGACTGCACTCCAAGCCATTCAGCTCTGAAGTCTGAATTCCCAGCCACTATTTAACCCTGGAATGAGCTGAAGCATCTTTCCAAGACCCAGATACCAGGTGAGGAAGGCAGACTCAGCAGTTTTCCATCAGCAAAACCTCCTATCTCTGGAATGTTCTGTCCTAGCCCCAGGACAACACCTGAGCTTGCTGGTCGGGACTTCTGTTGGTATTTTGGTGTGTGTAGGAGAAGCCTACTCAACAAGAAGGGCTGAACCTCACATCTGCTACAGGCTTCTCGAGTTCCATTATGTAATTATTTGACTACGGGCCCAAAGCCTCTGACAATAGGTACATTTTTAAAACGTTGTTGTTTTAACCCCGAGGCCTTTTACACCATGAGTCACTCTCATCAAAATAAATAAACCCCATCTACTTTAAGATCCTTTCCCAGCCCTTCTTTCTGTGGGCCCGAAATGCTTTCCCACAAAATATTTCATGACAGAGAGCTTCTCCAACTTGTAAAACTGGAAATGGCGCTGCTGTCATGGGCTGTAGGAGGCATGAAAGACTGACAGCCAAAAGTCTGAGAGCCCAGTCAGTAGACTCTCTCTCTGAGCACAGGGAGAACAGTGCAGAGAACAGAGTTACTGACTGCTCTTTTCAATGGGGCCTCAGGTGCCTGAGGGTGCCCTTTGAGTCACTCATTATTGCCAGGTGGAGCCTTGCAGGCAACGTAGCACCTGGATGCTTCGTTCATTTAATTTATTCTTCCATTTTCAAAGACATACGTATATGAAACATACGTGTGTGATATGCATGGGTGGTTTATATATTCATGTGCATGAAAGTGCATATGTGAATTCATGCGGTCTGTGCAGGTCTGTGCGTCCATGGAGGTCAGAGGTCAACCTGAGGTATTGTTCCACCTTGGTTTTTCTTTTATCTTTATTTACCTGTTTGTGTGAGTAGTTTAGAGTGAAACTTCGGTGAGGCAGTCCTCTGCTTCTTCCCGTGTGGGTCCCAGGGTCATGAGGCTGAGCAGCAAACGCTTACATCTGATAGGCCATCTTGCTGACCTTGCTTTACATGTCTCACTGGGGCCTGGGCCTTGCCACTTGGGCTAGGTGGCCAGTGAGGAAGCCCCAAGGATCTGCCTGTGTCTGTCTCTCCAACACTGAGAGTAAAAAAAGAAAAGGCCGTCATACGACACTTTGCATGTGGGTTGTGGGGACTGAACACAAACCCTCCAGACTGCACAGCAGGTACTGTACTAAGGAAACTATTTCCCCAGCCACAGGGACAGCTTTTACGGTGTCAAGGGGCTGGGGGATCCCAGTCCCTTCCTTCTTCTCCTTTTAATTTCTAGATATTAGGCCAGTAGATTTGCTCCACCATGAGCTCCCACCTCAGTCTGCTGTTACCAAGACTTAAAAACCCTGGGGCCAGCTGGGGCCCGAAACCTTCAAAACCACCAGCAACCATAACCTTTTCCCTTTATAAGCTGATTGTCTCGAGCATTTGTCATAGCGACATGGAGACAATTGGCACACTTGGGGTTGGGGGGGAACCAGTCCCCACCAGAATCTCTATTGCCTTCACACAGCTCATGCACTGTTGTGATGGAGTCCTAAGAAGCTTAGGTTTGTGGTTCAAACACTGGTTCAATGCCTCCAAACCTTCTAACTGACAGATTGTTGGTCCCAAGCCCTGCTCTGAGTTAGGGGGTGTAGCTGAGTAACAGAGCCTTTGCATAGTATGTGGAAGCTCTTCTTTCCATCCTCAGCACCACAAAGTCCTTCTTCAAGGAGAAAAAGATCTGGATTCCATAACGTAAGGCTAACACTCGACAATTATAACGAGCATTAATCAGGAGCAGGAGCACACTCTCAGACATTCTTCCCGCGCGGCATCCTTAAGCCTTTATGTGATCCTGGAAGGAATTCCATAATAAACAACCTTGGAACAATGTGATTTTGTTTTTGCAAAGATTTCATTGACACAAAAATCAGCTGTGCTTGAGATGTAGCTGCCTTTGTACGCATGTAATCATGAGATGTTATAAATTAGGTAGAACACTAAAGCATTGGAGCATTAACCTCCCCCTGAAAAGTGATAGTATCTCAAAACTAATGTATTTCAAGACATTTAAATTCTATGAAATTCCACAATAAATACTATTAAAATCAGAAGTCTTTTTAACTAGTAAGCAAATCATTAAACCTTGAACCTAAAAGCAAGATGTATGGGCATTTTACAAGAAATCATTAAATTATAGAGAATACCCACTTGGAACTAATTACTAATTTTTATGATTTCATTTTTAGCCATTAACCTGGGTAACCTTACCAAGGGATTTTATAATCATTGTTAGTAGACAGCTGAAGTATAAGGCTTAAATACTGTTTATTTAAGCAGATGAATTTATGTTTTAAACTTTAATTTCACAAAGCCATTACAGTTGGCTCCAGCATTCATAGGTCCTATGTCCACTGATTCCACCAAGCACTGATAGAATGTCCTGGAAGAATGCATGTGTGCTGAATATGGACAGATAGTTTGTTCTGTTATCATACCTAGAAAAAAAGAAAGAAAAAGGAGAGGACAAGACATGAGTCTTCCTAGGTTTATTATAGATGTGTGGGAGAGCACAGCCAGAGGTAGACACATCTGGGAGAGTCCCAAGTGGTCATGACCCTGAACTATGGGAAGAGAATGGGGAGAGGGAAGTACAGCAGCCATCGTGCCAGAGGTACAGAAGGAGTGACAGGGGCTTCGGTAGCCAAGATGTCTGGATTGGATAGGGAGGGGGGAGCCTCTGTGAGCAAGGGTGGAGAGCTCAGGGCTGAGGGCAGGGCATGGCAGCCATACCCTGTAACAGGTAGGGACTGAGGGATTCTGGGAGAACCTGGAGGGCACCTCAGCCCCTTGTCCCAGGTTTGAAACTTAGCAATCCCCTCAAGAACACAATTTAACAAGCGCCTATATATTACTGCTCTAGTTGGAGGCATGAGCCTGGGAGAGGGGAGTCTAAAAATGAGGAAGACCAAAGACTCATGCAATAGCCAACTGTATTCAGAACATCAGACAATGCATATTCTGAGGGTTAAGGAAGGTGGTCACATGAGTTTAGGTTGTGTACAGTCAAGAGGACAACCCATGCGTGGAAACAGCATCTAAATAATAACAGTAAGATGACAGTAAGCTGAAGCAAAACCCACTCCCATTTACTACACCTGGGAGGGCACAAAAGCATGTTCCAAGGACAACCTATGTTATGGAGGAATAGAGGATACAAGACACTTGGAGTCTTCTCGTGAGCCCTCAGAAATCCCCTCACACAGCTTCATTCATGGACCGTGTTCTGACACCCACACAGCATTTACCTGGATTAAGCATCACAAGGAATACAGAGGTAACTGAGTGTGTGCTGCAGGCTGTGTAAGGTGTATGAAAACTCTGTACCATTTTATACTGGACTTGCACATATGTGGATTTGGGTATCTAAGGGGGTCCTGGAGCCAATCACCCATTTTGACTGAGGGACAAGGCTATATGGGACAGCCAAGCACTAGGAAAGAAGCCCTATCCCCATTTGGAAGGCCCCAAAAAGCCTATCCTAAAATCTAACACTGTATCATTCGTGTATATGAACCAAGGAATCTTCCTCCTCCCCCGCCCTTTCTATAAACACCAGCTACTTTGGTTCACATGTTCAGGAATGTATTAAGTGTGTCAATTTGACAAGGGTCAACTGTCCTGGAAAGAAAAACCTCAACTGAGAAAATGTTTCCATCAGATTTCCTAGAGGGCACTTTCTTCAAACCAGACAGGGTTTCTCTGGAGCCCTGGCTGTCCTGGAACTTGTTTTGTAGACCAAGCTAGCCTCGAACTCACAGAGATCTGACTATTTCTGCCTGCTGAGTGCTGGAAATTTTTTTTTTAATTGATGTAGAAGGGCTCATCGCACTATCGGTAGTGCTTATGTAGTAGGAGAAAGCAGGCTATGGGGAACAAGCTGTTTAGCACCATTCCTCCATGGCCTCTACTTTCCTGTGTCCAGGTTCCTGCCTTAGTTTTCTCTGGCTTCCCTTCAGCATAGTGGAAGAAGAGAACCGACTCCTGAAATTTGTCCTCTGGCCTCCACAAGCACGCTGTGCTACATATGGAACACACACACACCACATACACAGCAATAAATAAATAAAATTTTAAATTTAAAAATATAGAAATGAGAGGTTCTGTCTACAGCAACCAAAGAGCATGGACTCAAGGAGTAGGCAACAGACAGAGTTAATAGTTGAGCCCGAAATTGAATAACACGGAAGTTGTCTTAAGTGGGCGTCCATTTCTAAGCTAATTTTAAAAGTTTCATAAGTTGCTAACTGGTTGAAATTAGATATCTTCCAGACCTGCCCACCCTCCTTTCTCCTAACAAGATTATTGTCAAGTTAATCCAAATAGTCACCCTGGAAATGCCAGGTAGATATAGCCATCCTTGTGAAAGAAAGACAGGTCTCTACGTTTTGAGAGAGGTATCACTCAACAAAAACTAAACCACAAGGAAAAAAAGCAGACTGGCATAAGTGAGGAAATACACCTGGCTCAGTCTGAGTGACAGCCACAAAATTAACCCAGCTTAAGATGTTTTCTAGGAACATAAATCCCTGAGTTGTCAGGGGGAGGCTCGGCATAAAAACCACAGCATACCCAGACACACAGCACAGTCTAGTAATTAAATTGACTACCTGTCACCAGAAAGGACTTTTCTTCCCTCAGAATGCACCCCCTCTATGAACTTGCCAGGCAGCCTCAAGCATGAGACAGGTGCTTTCAACAACTAGCTAAACACTGGATGTCAGCCATTTAATTGCATAACTGTAATTCTAAGAGGTGAAAATTTTATCTCTACTGTTTCGAAAGCATGTAGCCACACACCATCCTGACACCCGTAGAGTTGAAAACGTGCACATTTCTAGGTAAACTCAAAATGCCAAAAATATACTCTGATCAAACAGCAGTGGCATCAGTGACATTTGACAGCACATAAGGATTCTGCAAGGTAATGTTTTATGTATTTAGCAAGGTTTATGCGTGCAGCCAAAAGTAAGGCAGTCCCTTGGGGTTTCCCTCTGAAAGTCCTCCAGTGTCTAAGGCTTGTTTGCACTGACTTTGTGGAGGATGGGGACAGCTTCATCTCTGAATATTCCTACTCCATTAGCTTCAAGGGAGATGCCTGGACTCTGCACTGTGCTAAAACGTGTGTGTGTGTGTGTGTGTGTGTGTGTGTGTGTGTGTGTGTGTGTACATATACCTACACACTGTAGATTAAAGCACATTTGCTTAGACTCTATGACCCAGCTCCTGCTCTTAGACTCTTTATATCAACTCATTTGGCCAAAATCTTCTTCATCATCATCATCATCACTTTGTTGGTGTCGATTTGACCCATTCTGTACAAACAGAACTGAGCATTCTTCAAAAGGCACAGGACTTTATTCACATTTTCCCCATAGTCCTATGTCGCTACATGTCCGGGTTTTACAGCTAAGGTGCACACAGTAGCGTTTTCCATCACGTACAGTTTGCTGGGATGTGATCCCGTTTTCTCACATTCCCAGCTAGCAGCTGTGGCGGATCTCAGACTTCCAAACGAGAAGCACGGCGAGGCTACATTGGCATGGATTCTTCTTTAAAAAACATAACATATTTAATTTTTGCTCTTCAACTTGTGAAGAGAGGAATGATTCTTTCTCTTCTGGTGAATTTCATCAGCTGGTTTTTCTACAGCATGGCAGTCAGCCCTGGCTGTACATCAGAATCCCTGTGAGGTTGTTTAAACATTCAGAAGCCCACGGCCTTGCTGCCAGAGATTCTGAGTCTGGAGCTGGCGCTTGTACGTTTAAGAGCTCTGCAGGTAATTTTGATGGGCAGCCAGGGTGGAAAACGCTGTTCTACAATATGTCGACAGGCGTTTCTTCTGTGGGGATTGGGTGCAAAGACAAATTCACTCCTAAGTTTTGCAAGCGGCAATTCAATATTGACCCATATATTTCCGTCATAAGAAACAGACATTATTGTGGTTTGACTGTGAAATGTCCCCCGTAGGCTCTTGTTTTGGTTGCTTGGTTCCTAGCTAGTGGCATTATTTTGAAAGGAAATGGAAATTTGGAGGCTCGGGTGGAGGAGGGAGGTTACTAAGGACAGCCCCTCACTCTGGGAGACCTCTCTACCAGGTAGCCAGCACCTGCCTCTCTGTCTGTCTCTCCTTCCAGGTTACCGTAAATGAAGTGAACAGTTTCCCTCTGCCACACATCCCCCCACCCCACCCCCATGTTCTGCTCAGTTGTGTATGCCAAGCAGTAGCTCCTACAACCTTTTAGTCATCTATGTCTGATGTTTGGCCATGGGAACAATAAAGCAACCAATACAGATAGAGGGGCAGGATTATAACCTTGTTCCAACTATAGAGGCCGATCTTCCACCAGCTCTCCGAACATCAGCCTCTCACCCACACCTCATCATTATCTGCTGCCTGATGTGACCAAGCTCTTCAGCCTGCTGGGCCACCCTGTTCCCTAAGATCTTCATAAAATAAATTTAAATTCCATAATAAGAGAAAGCTCAGAGTTTCATCACATCTTTGAGACATGCTCAAAGCAGTAATTAGAGTGATGCTACCATTTTCCCTAAACTCTTGGGCCATACGTTGGTGTTTCTTTGGATGCTCCTCTGCTCTCCAGCTATACACCTGTGCACATGGTCCCTCTTTCTCCATGCTCCCCAGAGCTTTGACAGCTTCATTCCCTGAATCACAGAGAATACTAGAAAACTTTAGGTGTAGGTTTGGGTAACAGAGGTAGGTAACCCAGCAGAGAGGAGCTAAAGCTTCTAGGACTCTATGTTCTATAAGAGCCCCTTAACCCCTCCCACTCCACAAGCCTTCCACTTCTCCCTCTAGGGAGCCTGGCCTATTGCTGTGCTCCGGCCAGCGGAGCCTGTTATTAGCAGGGGATAGAAAAGAATCCGATCCTGTGAAAAGGTGGGCTGAGAGAAAGAAATGAGTCCAAGCAAACAGGTGCTTGTCAAGGACCAACTTTACTGAGCAGAATCAGCTTTTATATAGGGTTCAGGATGAGGAAGTAGGGTGGGTGAAAAATTACAAATTCTTCTCGGCCAGGGGCCTGAAACATCTTGTGATAAGCCATGGTTCTGTGAGCACATCTCTGCTGTTACCAAGCAGTATGTTTACTGCAGGTAAGGAAACAGGCAAGTTGAGGCAGGTTGATGAGTTTCCACAGGTGGTCTCTGACATCTCCAAGCAGTATGTTTACTGCAGGTAAGGGAACAGGCAAGTTGAGGCAAGTTGGTTAGCTCCTTCAGGTGGTCTCTGAAGTTGGCGAGTTCCCTCAGGTGGTCCCCGACATTGCTGCATTGCTTGTCTAGTCTGCTATCCATTTCCCCTCAGCTGGCAGCCACAGCCACCTGTGCCTACTGTTTTTTCCATGGAGAGGGAACAGAAGAGTCAGCTTTCCCTTCCTGTAGCAAAAATATCTGAGCAACTTGGCTTAAAGGAGCATATGATTATTTTTGGCTCAGTTCTGGAGGTTTGAGGTGGTGGTCACTTGGTCTTCCTGGCTTTATACCCTGTGGCAAGGCAGTGAATCACAGGTGGGAGAAGATAACAGATGAAGAAAGCCGCTCGCCCCCTGGCCAAGACACAAAAGGAAGGAGAAGGAGCCAGAGCAGCTCCCTTCAAGGATGTTCCCTGGTGAGCTAGGACCTCCCACCAAGTTCTGCCATCTCCCGGAGAACCATGGCCTGGGAAACACATGAGCCTTTGACACTCCAGCTTCATACCAGATCAGCCTGGCTCTTCTGTTCCACTGACCTCACAAAGTTTATGCTGTTGGTTAATGTCAGGATCAATGTCAGATTAAATGTGAGCAGAACTTTGTATGGTAGCAACTTCTAAAAGTAAAAATCACGGGGCCAGTAAGATGGACCAGCTAATTTAAGCATTGCCAAGCCTGAAGATGTTGAGAGACTATCTTGTGTCTATATGGAAACTTCACCTGTCAATAATAAATTTGATGGCCTGTAGCTTAGGCAGGAAATAGGAGGTGTGACTTCTGGCAGGTAAAAAGGATTCTGGGATAGAGCCAGAAACGGGAGATTCGGCCATCAAGAAGCATGGTACTTGAGCAGAGGTAACCAGCCAAGTGACAAAACGTAAATTAGTAAAGTGGGTTGTTTTAAGTTATAAGCTAGTCCAAGAAGAGCCTACCTATATGGCCAAGGTATTTGTGAACAATATTTTGAGTCTCATGAGTCATTATTCTGCGATCTTGAAGGAAGGAGGAAAACCTGCAGAGGCAACATGAAGACCCAAGTTCAGTCCTCAGACCCCATATGATAGGAGAAAACCAACTCCTGAAAGTTCTCTGACCTCTGCATGTGTGCCACAGCATACTCCATACCTAACACACACATAAATAAGTGAATAAAAAATCAATTTAGACAAACAAACAAGAAGTTTAAAAGAAGCACACAATTCAGTCTTTGGCACTTGACACAGCCAGTCAAGTGCCTGGCAATGTGACTTCCATCCTAGCAGCCCACCAAAGATAAAGAAGAGAGCTGTCCTCTGACTTCCACAAGTGCACCATGGCATCTGCACACAAGCACACGTCATGAGCATACACACATAAAATAACAAAAATCTGTAAATGTATTACACATCCGTGTATGTGTGTATCCACACGCCCATGCACACTGCCTTGACTGGCCCTAGTCTGCTGGGTCCCTGACCTGCTTGCACTTGATTATTCCTCATCCTTTCTTACTGTCCCCTGTTGAAATGGAAACCAATCCTCTTCTTGACCCACCCCATGTGTCAGAAGTAGATGTCATGGTTTGAGTTTATGATCTCACAGCTGGGAGGAAGTTGTCTTGAATCCTAGATGAAGCTTTGCACTTTGAACTTTGGTTGATGCAGAAACAGGTTAAGATTCTACAGGTTAAGATTGTACAAAAAAAAACATGAGCTTGGAGAGATTGGAATGCTATGGTTTGAATGTTCCCACAGAAGCTCATGCTGAAGTTTAATCCCCATTGTGAGCTACTAAGAGGTTACAACCAGATGGATGTTAAAGGAGTAATAGAGACTAAGGGGGTGGCTCAGTGGGTGAAGACCTACACGTCATGCAAGCATGAACGTCTGACTTTGCAACTTTTCTTAACATTTTAAAGGTTTATTTATTTGCTTTATGCATATGTGCGCTCTGTTTTTCATGCACACCAGAAGGAATCAGATTCCATTATAGATGGTTGTGAGCCGCCATGTGGGTGCTGGGAATTGAACTCAGGACCTCTGGAAGAGCAGCCAGTGCTCTTAACCTCTGAGCCATCTCTCCAGCCCCGACTTTGCAGTTTTTAGTACCCATGTAAAAGCTGGTGTTTGACATCTGTACTCCCAGCCTGGGGCACAGAGACAGGTAGATTCCTGGAGTTCAGTGGCCAGCCAGCAAGTCTAGCCTGTCCCTGCCATGAGCAGCATATTCAGTGACAAGACCCTGTCTCAAAAGATCAAGTGAAAAATGCTAGAGGAAGACAAACATGTGGCCTCTGCATGTGTGTTCATGAGTAATCATACACACACACAAACACGTATTCACATGTGCATACATACCCACTTATACATGCATGTATACCCACACATATATGCATACATGTACACATATCCATATCCATATATACACACCCACAGACACAAAAAGACAGGAAAAGAAATAATAAAAAGACAGGCATGGGGCTGGAGAGATGGCTCAGCTGTTAAGACCACTGGCTGCCCTTCCAGAGGTCCTAAGTTCAATTCCCATCAACCACATGGTGGCTCACAACCATCTGTAATGAGATTTGGTGCCCTCTTCTGGTGTGCATGAAAACAGAGCACACATATACATTAAATAAATAAATATGCATATATTTAAAAAAAAAGAAGCAAAAGAAGAAGCCAGGCATGGTGGCACATGCCTGTAATCCCATGATTCTTAGAGAATCCCATGATGGAAGCGAGGCTGGTCCACATAGTGAGATGTTGTTTCCAAAACCAAAACAAATGAATAAATTAAAGTCGTCGGCTCACAGGACATTCGCCTTCAGATTACTGGAACCTCGTTAGTGGATTTGTGCGTTATCTTGTGAGTGGCTCCTCTGATATAAGCATCCTCTAACCCAGTGATGCCCTGCACCACCCCAAGCCTTGGCATGTCCTCACAGTATGGTCTTCACCACATACAGCGTCTCCTCTCCCAAGCTTCCAAAACTGTGAGCTGAATAAACCTTTATTCTTTACAAATTACCCATGCCACCAATTACAGCAGCCAAAAACAAAGTCAGTGTCTTTTATCATTGTTATTTTTGTGAGATTAGAAAAAAATTAATTTTAAAAAGACGTGGAAGTGTAGTGTGCATCACACTGTCTCTGCTGCTTTCAGCCGGCGTGCATTTCAGAAGCACACATAGTAAACAAGGGGCAGCAGCTTGGACGGAAGCAAATTGATTCACCCTCCAACTTCTCTTTCAGCTTTGTAAAGTATATAGTAAAATATTGAAGACGTCTTTGCGGGTGTGAGACAGGGATTCTCTGTATAACATCTCTGGCTGTTCTGGAACTCACTCTATAGACCAGGCTGGCCTGAAACTCACAGAGACCCACCTGCCTCTGCCCTCGAGTGCTGGATTAAAGGCAGTGCTGGATTAAAGGCATGCGCCACCACCACCTGGCAAAAATGTTTCTTTTTTTTTTTTAGATATAAGTAACAGTATCGTTGGTAACTATTTACCTGGGGTAGCATATCTAGCTCCCTGAGACCATACAAACATCTCCTGTAGTCTGGAAAAGGCCCCTTCAAGTTCCTGTCTTTTCAGAGGGTTGTACTTGAACCATGTTTGTTTAAAGTAATTGATGTATAGGTTAGGGAGAGAACTAAGCTGGCAGAGGGCTTGCCACCCAAGAATGAGGGCCTACATTCAATCCCCAACACACATGTCAAAAGCTGGGGTTGGCAGTGCACACACTTACACCCGAGCTAAGAGGCAGAGACTAGGAGGAAGGGAACTGGGGCCCCTGCCCTGCTAGCCAGGCTAGCTGAACAGGCAAGGTCCAGGTTCAGTGAGAGGTGATGTCAGTTGAGGAAGACATCTGATTTTGACCTCTGGCCTTTGTACACATGTACACATGTGCACAGGTGTCTGCACGCACATACAAGTGCATATGTGCAATATACACAATAATAATAATATTACAGCCGCATAGTACTTCAGGGTGCTGAGGTGGGAGAATTGTGAGTTTGAAGTTAGCCTATGCAACATAGGGAGAAACACTGTCTCCAAGAAAGAAAGAAAGATGGAAAGGAAGGAAGGAAGGAAGGAAGGGAGGGAGGGAGGGAGGGAGGGAGGGAGGGAGGGAGGGGAAAAAAGGAGGGACAGAGTGAGGGAGGGGGAGGAAGAGAGGGAGGAAGAAAGGAAGAAAGAAAGAAAAGAAGGAAGGAAGAATAGGGAGGGAGGGGTGGAAGAAAGGTAGGAAAAAGGAGAAATGAGTGTGGAAAGGTGGAGAGGAAGCACACAAAACTGGGAAGGAGGACTTTGGGAATTAAATCCCAGTGCTCTTGAAATCCCGGATGATCTCACTTACTGTAGATACTTTCTTATGGATGCACACGAATGTTTTGTCTGCATGTGTGTCTGTGCACCATATGCATGCCTAATGTCCTTGGAAGCCAGAGAAGGTGTTGGATCCCCTGGGACCAGAGTTCCAGATGGCGGTAAGCTGCTAACATGAGTGCTGGGAGTTCAACTTGGTCCTCTGGACGAGGGCTGGTGCTCCTAACTTTTGGTCTGGCTCTCCAGCATGTCCTGTGGATACTCATGCTGCCCATTCTGCACCCAGATGTGCCTCCAACACAAGCCGTGACACTGCTCAGTCCTTACCAACAGTCATTTCCTTCTCTCAGGAAGTTCTCAGCACCAGCACCATCATTAGGTAAGCCCAGGTGGCCAGAGCCCACATGAGAATTTGAGACATCCTGAGCTGGGTACTTTCACTAGATGATCCACAAATCTTCAGAAGTGCTGGTGTGAAAACGGACTGGGAAAACTGCTTTATAAAAATGATAGGACCTCCATGAGTGTGGATGTAGCGGAAGAATTTTCCCTTGTTTCCCCCTCAGCCTAACAGTGGCTGGTACATAACTACCCATTTCTGTGGAACTGCGGCCGGGCTTAGTACTCCCTGTAATGAAAACTGTAGAGAGATTCAGACAAAGAGAGAAACGAATGTGCTAACTAGCTTTTAAAGATTGTCTGGAGACAGTCTGGCATTTTATCACTGTTTTAGTTTTTTTGTTTATGTTGTTTATGTGTATAGGTGTGTGTATGCACTGTGGCTCACATACAGAAATCATAGGACAACGTGCCCAGGTTGGTTCCCTTCCTTCTACAGTGTGCGTCCTGGAGATGACGCAGGTTGTCAGGCTGGAAGCCATCTCATCAGTCCACAGTCTGTTTTCAGAGTGGGAAGCAAACAAGCCTGCAAAACATGGAAAGCTCTTCAAAAAGACATGTTTTGGGTTTTGGTTGTTTTGTTTCGTTTTTTGGTTTGGTTTGGTTTGGTTTGGTTTTTTTGAGACAAGATTTCTCTGTGTAGCCCTAGCTGTCCTGGAACTCTCCATAGACAAGGGTGGCCTTGAACTCACGCTCTACCAGCCTCTGCCCCCTTAGCGCTAGGATTAGAGGCGTGCACCACCACCCGGCTTATTGTTCTTTATTATATTTTTTGACTTCCCAGTTTCTGAAGAGCCTTTCTGCATCTAGCAACCTCCTCACCTGCTGTGGCTCTGAGTGTCCACCAAAGGCTCATGTACTGGGAACTCGGTTCTTAGACCCTGGAAATACTGAAGTTTGAAACCCTAGAGAGGTGGAGCCTTATGAGAGGAAGTTGGGAGCGTTGGGAGAAGTTCTTAGGGTGAATATTACCATCCCCACTCCCTTTTCCTCTCCACTTTACGAGAGCAGCCGTGAGGTGAGGAGCCTCCTCTGCCACACGTTTCTGTGTGACAAGTAGAGTCACCACAGCCCCCAGAGCAGCAGGCTCAGCAAGGATAGACAGAAACATCCAAAACTGTGAGACAGAATAATCTTTTTCTCTTCATAAGTGGGTTTTCTCAAGGAGTTTGTTACAGCAACACAACACTGACAAACAAAATACCTAATGGGTCAGAAAGCTTACTCACTGTGCCATAAACTGCTTTTCTTGGCTCTCTTGAAGCCAGGATGCAGACAGATGGGATCACTAGCCTCTGCCAACCTTGATCCTAAGCACCACAGCAGGAATAACTGTGAAGCCTGCCATTATTCTGAGCGCAGTCCTAGTTCAGGAATAAGTCTCTTAGATTCTCCAAAAGCAGTCTCTGAGCTAACGCTTTGAAGGCAAGTTGTGCACTTAGGACGTGACTAAAAAAGCTGTCGGGAAAGTTAGGGAACAACCACAAACCTTTATGAACAGGTTATCTCTGTGAGCACTCAGCAAAGACCCCTGGCAGACAGGTCAGAATGAGCCTCCCTGCAACCCCCACTGAAACGTGAGAAATTCAGACTATTTAATTACAGTATAGCATAACTACTCATATGCCTCCAAAACGTGTTGGCTAAAGCCCTAAATCCAGTGTGACTATATTCTGAGTATGGAAGTAGTTAAGATTAAATGAAGTCATAAGGTTGGAATCCTAATTCAACAGGATTAGTGTCCTTAAGGAAGAGACAGCAGAAAGCTTGCTCCCCCAGCCCCCAGCATGAGGAATGGCCCTGTGAGGTCAACATTAGGTGGTCACTGGTGAGCCTGGAGCACAGCCCTCTGGCCTGAAACCAAGTCAGCCAAAACCTTGCACTTCTACCCTCCAAGGCATTGATAAACCAATTCCTGCTGTTTGAGCAATCAGCCTGGGCTAGAGCATCCTGAGCTGATGACCACACTGGCCAATCCTTTGTCCTGAAGGCATTATGGGTCCATGACAGCAGCCTGCCTCAGTTGTGTGGAGCATTGTGGGCAGCTCAGGAAGACAGCCTTGGGGACTTTCAGAAGCCATGGCTGAGGAAGACATCACGAGTGTGTAGGACTGTAGAGGCAGCCAGCATACAATAGCAATATTTATAGCCAGCACAGGAACAGGGAGGGTCATTAGCCCACCCTTGCCTTGCTTTCCTCCTTCCTTCTGGTTCCCTCACCCTGCGTGGGACCCTGGCCTCTGAAGGGCACTGCTCACACCAATTACACTTCTGCTCCAGCCAGGGCCAGTCGCTCCATGTGTGGCTCACACACTCTAAGTGACAACAAACTTTATCTGTGCCATTTGCATCTGCAAATCCCAAAGAAGTCTATTTGAACTGAAACAATTCAAGTCAAGTACCCTGAAAGGACACCTTTCTGCAAAATAAGATTTCCATAGTGGCTTCAAATATATTAGGGAAAAAAATTAAACATTTTATCATGTTACCTAGCAGTTTTGTTTCAAGCTAACATGTTCCAAGAGGGGCAAAAATTGAGTTAGATAAATATGCAATGATTTTTTTCCTCCATGGCATTGTAGCAGCAAATAAATAAATAGGTAGATAGAAAGATAGGTAGATAGAAACATAGATACATAGATAGATAGATAGAGAGAGAGAGAGAGAGAGAGATAGAACCCAGAACCAGACTAAAGAGCTGACTCAGTCATTTACAGCACTTGTTGCTCTTGTGAGAACCCAGTAGAGTTCTCAGCATCCCAGTGGCCATTCACAACGCTCTGTAACTCCAGGGGATCACATGTTCTGTGGTAAAACACCCTATACGTAAATAAAAATAAATCAAATATATCTTTAATTCAAAACAGCTAGGGGAGTGTGTGAATTAATTTCAGTGTGTCTATAGTGATTGACTTTGAAGCTATTAAAAGTGACAGTGCGCATGTACTTCAACACGGAAGAACTTTGAAAATGCCATATGGAAACCTACTACTATAGACACTTCCTAAAATATAGACATATGCAAATGGGGTTTTAATGGAGTTACCCTACAATAAGGGGACAATGTCTCCAGACCCAAGGTTTGTCCTCTGGCCTCCACATGTACACACAAGTGGACAAACATACACGCACACATATCATAAATAAGTAAGTAAATAAATAAATAAATAAGTAAGCTAGACACAATGTTCACACCTGAAATCTTAGCACTTTGGAGACTGAGGCAGAAGGATTTTGAATTCAGGTTCAGTCTGGGCTACATAGTAAAACACCAATGCAAAAAAAAAAAAAAAGAAAAGAAAAGAAAAAGAAAAACAGAAAGAAAAAAAAAGAATGTGTTACTCTGAAAGAAAATTCTAAAAGAATATATGCCAATATATTACCGGAACTTATATTTGGGAGGTGTATTAAAGAATTCTTATTTTCACCTTTTGTTTATAATATTTATGACAGTTCAAGAATAAACATTAGTCATTTACAAGTTTTTTAAATTTGTTGTTGTTGTTTTGTTTTTTTACAAAATAATACCTGCTTTGCTTCTCTTACAAAGATACTCTAGATAAAAAAATATGGTTGTCACTAAAGTGTTATGAACATATGGTTAAAGAAAGCATGCACTGGAGGAAACCTGCAGAGACCTTTGGGACAATTTAGCACATACTCTCACAATGCACTCCTGGGTCTGCTGTGATTAATACCAGCAACACAGAAAGAACATGAACATCATGCATGAACAATTAGCCAGCAACTGTGAATCGACAAGGGAATCCATTCAGGACTAAGAGTGCCACCAATAACAATCGCCCATCAACTGCATCACTATTGCTCTGGAATAAAACCAATTACAAGGGATCAAAAAGTCCTGCCCAATAAAACAATTTTGGCATAGATAAGAATATTAATAAAGCAGTAGATGTTACAGATATCATAACTGCTGTGAGAAGAATGCCTTCAAATCCTAAAAAGGTGGAAATAGATAAATATCTCTGATAGGAATTAGAGCAAAGAGAGTGTTCCAAATGCTACTAAATTAAGTTCCGTCGTCCTGACAACGCTAATGCCTCGATAAATAACTAATTCGACACCCTACAGAACTTGGAATTTATTGTGTTAGTTAAATCATCATTCCTCCAATGTGCCTTTCACATGGTCAGAAGATTTGCTAACTAGTCGTGTGTTTAGCCTGAATAGAGACTCCTCAGGCAGAAACTCCACAGTGTACCCTCCCCTCTTTACAGCTTCCATCACCTCGAAAAACAGGATGTGGTGTGGGCGTGGACCCCTTGCACACTCTCCTACCTTTTCCAACTCTCTTGACCTGAGCCTGACCTTCATGGACTACATCGTGAGCTTCCACTTGAGTCTGGACGGTAGGGAACCCCTGAGGGAGCTCACACAACACAAAAAGGGCAGAGGCAGGTGTTCGCTTGCTGCAGAACCTGATGCAGCCAACAGTGAAGACAAGGGAATTCTCTTAGGGCTAGGGAGCTGGCTCGGTGGGTAAAGGGTTGCCATACAAGTGTGAGGGCCCAAGGTCAGAACTCCAGCATCCATCTAAAAGCTGGGTGTGGCAGGACAGGGTAATCCCAAACTCTGGGCTTGGTGGAGACGGGAGGACCTCCAGAGCTCAGTTTTCACTAGTGAAGTTCAGCGAGAGATCCTGTCTCAAAAAAAAAAAAATGGAGAGTAATCTAGGAAAACACCTGACGTAGATACTGCCAACTCCTACATGCAAATGCACACACATGCTTGTGTGCCTGCACATGCACTCTCACCTTCCTCCCTGCATCCCTCCTTTCTTTCCTCTCCCTTCCCCCTCTTCCTCCCTCACCCCCTCTTTCTATTGAACACGCGTGTGTTCCCTGAAACTGGAGCTGGTTGGAACTATAAATAGAAACACTAGACGGGAATGGACAGTTCACAGAGCCCACGGGGAAACTTGCTAGCAAAAGACACAAGGGGCAGCAACAGGAAGATGTCCTACTGTGTGCTTGCAGGACGTGAGGCTTAAGAAGTTTGGCTCACCGCCCCCTGAGGGGGAGCAGCCTTACCAGGCCACAGGGGAAGACAGTGTGGCCAGTCCTGATGAGACCTGATAGGCCAGGAGACAGATGGAAGGGGAGAAGGACCGCCCTTATGTGGGCTAGGGGAGGGGCATGGGAGGAGATGAGGGAGGGGCAACAGCTGGGATACAAAGTGAATAAATCGTAGTTAATAAAATTAATTTTTTAAAAAAAAGAAGTTTGGTTCAAGGTCAGCTTCTTCCAGTGTCTTAGAGACTCTAGACAACTTCATCGGCGCCTGAGTGTTGTTGTAGAGATCCTGGCTGGGAAACCTATGCCGCTGGCTCGTCACCAAGAGGACAGGGATCTGTGTTCCTTGGTTGGGACACAGAAAGCCAGTGGCGGGAAACAGGACCATACCATGACAGCCTTTCTCCAGCTGCTCCCTCAAAGGCTGACCGCAGCTCACAGCTCGAGAGCTAGGATTAGAGAAGGGGGAGTCTTTGCTCAGACTGTGTCCTAACACATCTGTCTCTAGCTTCTGGGAGCCATCTCCAGGTCCAGTGAGGAAAGGGCCTCTTTTCACAGAACCCCTGCACTTCCTCCACCACCGTAAAGAGTCATTGTGTTGACTGATGATCGAATCACTAAACTAAGTGTGCCATTTCTTTGCTTCTGGTGTTGGGATCCGTAAGCAGGCATCTCTACGGCCAGCCCCAAGGGACCTGACAAACTGGATATCAGGCATCTGTGAAGCCACCTACGGACCACCTGGAACAGAGCACCTGTGCATGCTCTGGGTCTCCTTATAAGAGAACTCGAAGCTCCTCCTCTCTCTCTCTGTCCCTCCTGCTTTGCCCAGGGACGGTCTCTCTGACCCCTTCTCTTTCCCTTCCCCTTCCTCCCTTCCCTTAATAAACCTCCCACGTGGAACCAGTCTCGTGGCATGATTTGTGAACCGGCGGTGTTCTGCAGTTTCTATCATCTGGGACTCATCTGCCTCGGGGAAACCTGGCTTCATCCCAGGCTCCAAGAATTTGACAGAGTTGGTTTAAGCCAATCAGCACATTCCATTGATTAAGGAGTGGGCAGAAGACCTGGGAATGTGTGGGTGTGGATCTCAGCTTCCTGCTCAGCGGCCTGGACAGCCTCTGTGAGGACAGATAATGTTGACGCAGCTGACCCGGGGAACCCATCCTGCTGTTTCTGCAGCAGGAAAATTGTTTCTTTGCTCATATTGCAGTGTGATTAAAGGGGGATATACTGCCACTCATCAGAAGCAGGCTGCTCTCTTGGCATTTCCACCTCTCCCCAGGCTTGGTCTTACTGCAGGTGGAAAGAGCAGGTCTAGTCTGGAAGTTACATAAGTTCCTTCCACTCCCCTAGATGAGCCAGGGCTCAGGCATAGGCCCCACCCACCGCAGGATTACCTAGCCCAGATCCAAGGAGAAAACAGAACAAGGCTGAAGCAAGAGGGTCAGGGTCAAGCCCATCTTCAAGCCTAGCAAAGTTAAGGCTAGTTTGACTCAGTCTCCAAAAAGAAAGGAAGGGAAGGCGGATGCACAAGCATTGGGCTAGCTCCCAAGTAAACTTGTTCTTGTAAAATAACTGGTTCAGCAGCAGGCATCCTGTGCCTGGGTCAGTAACAAACGGACTCGGAACAAAAGGAGTATGTCTGGCAAAAAAAAAAAGGGGGGGGCCTTCTTTAAGCTCTTCTGGGACCTCCTACAGTACAGCATCTTTCAGGGCCACACAACCTTTAGGGACGTCTGAAGGGAAGATTAGAGACAAAATGTAGGACCTCAACTGAACCTGATTTTCAGATAACCAACAATGATATTCATTCGTAAGGATATCCAAGTGTTTGCTAAACCTGGAAAGTATAGCCTGGAGAGAAATGTGAATTATTTTTAATTCTATGTTTATTTATGTGTATGTGTGCTTGTGAGTGTTGGTGCCCATAGAGGCCAGAAGTGGGCATCAGAGTCCCTGGAGCTAGGGTTACTGGCAGGGAACCTGTGCTGGCAACCAAACTCTGGTCTTCTGCAAGAACAGCAAGCACTCTGAGTCACTGAGTCATCTCCCCATCTCTAGAGACACAGTTTTTAATGAATCCATTGCCTCTCTAAAGAATGTCAACGTCCTGTTGACAAGGAAGAAGAGAAAATGGACTTAAGGTAAACAATGTATGCCTTTGTAGCCAAGTGGCACATGTGTGCCAAGCAGACAAGCAGAGATCTGCTGGGTATGGCCTCTGGGAAATTCCGTTTCCCCCATTACTAGTGAGCAGGCTGGGTTTTTCCCGTAGGTGTGCCCTGGAGGTTCAGCAGCCACTTACACACCGTGAGGGGATAACATGTGAGCAAAGGCCTTCCCATTCAAAGCAAAGGAAGAAAAAGGTGTCAAGAGCGTGGGTCTAAAGAGGTGCTGCACCCCATATTCTGCTGGATGCCCTGCCAAACCCAGGCTCATTTTTATGAGACAGGGTCTCACTATAGCATCTGGGGTATATCGCCTGGGTTGGCCTTAAACTCAGAGGGCTTGCGCTGCAGCCTTCTGAGTGCCAGAATTACAGGCATATTGTCCTACACACACCTTGGCCTAGGCTTCTTACAGCACTCAATAAACTGCACTCTCTTTACGCTGTCATTCTGTGGTTTCTCTTCCTTCCTTTTCTTCCTCTTTTTCTCCCACCGCCATTTTCTCCTTTGATTTGTAAAAACACAGACCAAAGTTTGCTCTTTCTTTCTCCGTGCACCAAGCCTATGGATATGTAGCAACAGGTGCCTCTTTGCCTCCATCACATCCTGAGAATTAGACAAGAATGAAAATTTTAGAACAAGCCAACAAACAGCCAATGGTAATTCCTCCTAGACAAAGGCAGGGCCATGTGCTCAGCCGACCCTTCCTGGCTACCATACTTCCAGATATAAGGCAACATCATCTTCGGGTCACGTGAGATGAGCTTGCTGTAGCTCATATGAAAAACAACCTAATAAAACCAGGTTCTTTTACAGACTGCTTACATGTCTAATGGTTCTGACAATATTTCCCTCATTATACCAGTCAAGAAGATAAAATTAGCATGCAGTCCTGTGACATGGCATGTGTTTTTTAAAATGAGAACACACATTCTCAAAAACAGTATTTCAAAGTGAAGTCACAAACGTAAATGTATCTGTCAAGCTCCTTCTCTCTGCTGGTCTATGTGTCTTGTAAAACCCGTAAATAGATTAAACTTCAAGGTATTAATTATTCCCATGAGGTCTGTCATCACGCGCTAAAAATGCTGCATTCTTAAGTTTCAATAATTGGACTCCTGAGACGAAAAGAGAGGAAGAACAAGCGTTAAGATGTCACATTCTATTGTCAACATGTGGCTGCATTATTTTCCGACATCATAACGTGTATAAGCGCACAAGCTACGCGTTAGTTACGGTAAGCCTTGACAATCTTTAGCTTGACATTCATGGCTGTTCTAGCCATCGGGGTTAATTTTAGCTTGGTTGCACTCACTATTCTCATACGTGTCCTATGGATCTTTAAAAACACAGCAGAATACTGTGGTACTCATATGCCTGTGTGCATACACACATACATACCTGCACACATACATATATATACATGCACACATGCACAGCTGTTCAATGTCTACAGTCAGGCTCTTCTTCACAGGAGCCATGTCAGGAATAATAGCCACAAGGGAAAAGAGGAGATAACTCAATCTCAAGTTGCATCTACACAAAGTGATTTATCACTCAATCAATGTCGCGAAGGGACGGGAAGTCCTGGAACGAGAAACAAGCAGACCACTGTTTTCCTAAGCCGGTGAATGTGTGCCGTTAAAGCCTTTCTCTAGCAAACAACAAGTGCTGGTAAGGGTGTCAGAATGTCGTTGTGCACTGCTGGGGAAGTATGAACTTGGGCAGTCACCATGGAAATCAGGATGAGGCTCCTCAACAACTAAAAACCATCCACCATATGACCTAGCTGCGCCACCCTTGGCGGTACATCCAAAACATTCTAAGTCAGCGTATCACAGAGGCGCTTGCATGTCTAAGGAATAGCAGAAATGACTACTGCCTAAAGTAAGCGTTGCCACTCTGGTAAACACATTTCAGGGTTCAAAATCACTGCTTCCTCTTATTCTCCATGGATATATCATAACCTGTGTGAAATGCTTTATGTTTGAAGACCCTACTATTAAGGTGGCAGTCCACCATGTCTGGATAGCTCCCCAAGCTCCATGCAAAATGGACGATTCCCTTTCCAGCGGGACTTCCTCTTCTCTGCCTGACCTTGTCTGGAGATAAGAGACCTAGGCACAGAGACTTTGCTTGGAGGATGACCTTGCACAGAGCCTCCTGCCTGTATGATAATTGGGTACTATGTTATAACCAATCAGCCCTTCCTGCCTGTTACCCTAAGAACCTTTAACTTATCCCTAAAACAATAAAATTAGCTGCCTCTCTGAAGCTGACTGGCAAAAGCCTCTGTCTTACTCAAGGCTGTCTGAACCCCATTCGTTGCTTCTACACCCTTTGTCCCCATGGACCGGTGGCCAAAGATCCACAGGGGAAGGGAGGACCACAAGTACATGTTGCAACATATTACCATATATATGATATAATTTGCTCTGTATCATACATATACAATATATAGAGTATATATATATATGAAATAATATACTATATATATTAGAAATAATACTACATATAATGCATTAATACTAAGCACATTATGTGTCCCAGACACATTATTTCATATTGTACATAACAAACCTAGGGAGCAATTTGCATGTTATGTGCCAGTAGTGTGAAATTCCTCTTTAGTTGTTGAGAAAATGTATTGAAGGGGATGGAGAGTGTGACACAGCAGTTAGGAACACTTGTTACTTATACAGAAGACGCGGGTTTGATTCCCTGCACTCACGCTGTGGCTCACAACCATCTGTAACTCCAGTGTCAGGGGATCAGACACCTCCTTCCGAGCTCCACAGGCACCAGACACATACATACAGGCAAGCAAAGCACTCATACACACAAAAGAATAAAATAAGTAAACCTTTAAAAGGTTTTTTTTTTTTAACAAAACACATTGAAATTTGAACTGATACACAAATATTTCCCAATTAGTGCAAACTTCAGCCGAGTCATCCTCAGCCCCCAGGAGCTCCAAGAGCAGGGTGGTCCCTGCCCAGCCTCAGAGGTCAGAAGAAGGAAGAGGGAAGAGGGAAGGAGGGCGCACCGTGGCTGACGGCCAGAAGGACTGAGGCACACAGGCCCCTTGATGATTTCTCAGGCAGGGCTGAGAAATCCGCAAGCCCTCCGTTGTCTGCTTCTTTTCCCCACACATCCAGGAAGCTTTGGGGAAAGGGCTGATGTGGACCAGTCTCTAGATTTGCTTTGCTTTAATGTGTGACCTGGAATGTCTTGTGACCCATTTCACATCTGTCTCCTAAGACAGCCCTTGAGCAGGTGTGTTGCATTGGCCACAGGCAGCTCCCCTTTCTATTCTCAGTTTGCTTTCTTCCTCTCTTGCCACTTCTCATCATACCAAAAGCTGGCTAGCCTGCAGTTCTCACTCTTAGCTGCTGTGTCAATACTTCAAAACAGGCAGTCAGTTAACTCAATTCAGTCAAAAATTGTCACAATGTTTAGCATTGTGTTGACACAGCCCATGGCATTGGAGGAATGCAGCTCATTAAATTCTTGGTGGGTTTTTTTTTTGGGGGGGGAGGGAAGCAGAGCAGAGCTGGGCACTGTAACAGCTACAAATACAACTGACCAGCACAACAAGACAAAGGAAAGGATTTTATATTAGGGTGACATAGAGAATGTCAGGCACCATGTTAGAATTTACCCACATTTTATCTCACCAAATCTCCTGCTGACCCTAGCATCTGACAACACTGGGAGCTGTCTACACAGCTGACTTACTACCGGCTCCGGTTCCTTCAATAGTACTCGAAGGATGCAAAATACAACAGGATTGCTGTTCCACTTAGGAGCCTGAGTTCCCCAAAGTCTGTTTGTTTTGTTGTGAACTGATATGGCTCCTTGTACAAGAATGTACAATGTTTGGTCACAATATATCATTTGCTCAGAGAGAGTGGGCGTTAAAGAGGATTCAAGAGAAGAGTAAATGTAGGGAGTGCAGGGTTAGAGCACTTGCTTAGCGTGTAAGAAGTTGGGTTCCATCCCCAACACCAGAGAAGAGAAGAAGCAAAAAGAGAAAAGGAAAAGAAGCAAGCTGAGCAGTGAGGCTGGCTGAAAGAAGGGAGAGAAGGGGTTAGCTGCAGGCAGGCAGGGGCTAGCGAATGAGCCGTCAAAGCAGCACTGGTCCGACTCCTTGTATGCGCTTACAGGGCCAGGAAGAGACACTCTCAGGCTAATGAGTAGCCAGAGAGTGTTAATGAGGCATTTAGCCACTGGTGCCTTAGGATTCTGCAAGGAGAGCATCCTGAGGCACAGAACCAGGGCAGAAGGAGGCCTGGGGCAGCCTGGAACTCAGAGAAAATAGAGAGAAAGCTTGAGAAACAGCTACACAACAGCCCTCAGCTACAATACAAACACAGATGGAATTTTAAATGCATTGTTCTATTTTTACTCTAAGCATGTGTCTTCAAAAAACAAAACCAAGTAAATAGCTACACATTATATACCCCTGCCTCCTGGCAACGCACTGGCAGGACTTCAGTGGAGAGTGTGTGAAGTGAGGGAGACGCTGAGAGCCCTCCTGAAAAGCAATGGATTGTCTCTCCTGGGCTTCAAAAACATATAAACCTGGTCAGGGAATTGACACAGACAGAACAGATTTTGCCCAAAATTATAAAATTTAGCAGTTGCATGTCTTGCATAGTGATGATACAGACCGAAAATTAGAGCCTAAGTCCTGCCTCAGCCTTCAGTCCCTTCCAACAGCTCACTGGCAATTTACCCATGAGCATCTACTTTCAGACATGTTAGATACACATACACAAAATGCAAGTCCAGCAACGGTACACACTAGTTTATGCTTTTCCAAGGTAAAAAGTTGTATTTAGCTAGGTGTGGTGGCATACGCCTTTAATCCCAGCAGTCAGGGAGGCAGAGGCAGGTGGATCGCTATGAGTTAGAAGCCAGCTTGGCCTACAAAGTGAGTCCAGAGCAGTCAAGGCTACACAGAGAAGCCCTGTCTTAAAAAAAAAAAATTAAAAAGTTGTATTTTAGCTAGGCATGCTTGGACACACCTGTAACCCTGGAATTCTGGAGGAAGAAGGGTAGGAGGATGCACAGTTCCAAGCCAGCGCAGTTATGAAGGGAGTCTCATGGGCCAGCCTAGATAACATTGAGAGACCTTGGCAGAGGAAAATATTACTTCTGTACATTGCCCACATTTTTACTGTGTATGTGTCATGTACATGTAAATACACATGTGAGGGGTTATAGAGGCCAGGGAAGGACTGCAAATATCTTTCTTTTGGAGCCTCAGGGAACCCCTGGTATCCACTGCCACACTGTATGGCCAGCAAGCGTCTACAGCGTGGCGTTGTACCACAGAAGGATGTTCCATTAACCCCACAACTCGACTTTCCTTTAATAATATCCACAGGGACCTATGGCCTTCCCTTAACTCCCCAGTTCCAGAGGCGCTGTGACAGGAGAAAGATGAAGAGAAAGAACGTGTCCCTAACAGCTACTACAGAAACAGTGCCCTGGGGAGGGGCTATGACACCAGGGATGCTGGATTGCATTAATTTCTATGGAGTCACCGCTGATGAGGGCTTGGTGAAGTAACCAGAGAAGCTAAGGAATGAGGGTGTGCTGTCAAGTGGAGCAGAGTTAACAGAAGTCGCATGAGAGGTCCTGGAGATGGCAGGGGAGTCGAGCCTCAGGTGACAGGGGACAAAGCTTAGCACTCCCAGTTGCAGGCATAAATTTGCATAGAGCAGCTTCCAGTCAGGGTAACTATTTGGCTTAACCTGGAATGAGGAGTGGCAGCTTCTTATTTATTTAAGGGGAGAGGAATAGCTCTCCCAAATACTGCCAGCAAAGCTGCTGACTTCTAAATACAAACTGCCTCCCAAGACTTGAAAATATTAAAGTCAACAGTGCCCAGCTGGTGGAGAAAATGCAGTCTCTAGGACATAACACATTGGATTCAAAGCCATGGTAGGTACTGGCTGGATGCCTCCAGTGAGGCAGTGTTGGGTTTGGGGTGGAAACTGAGAAAACTTACTTCAGAGACAGAAGCTTAAAATACAAGCTTTATTTCCCTCACTCGCAGGAAGACAGTCAGTTTGGGGTCTGAACCGAGTCCTGGAGGGAGACTGTACAGTCTTAAAGGATGGGAGCACAAAATGAGGGGGAGTGGAGTGGGCTGTTGCATTGACCAATCACATTTTGACACAAGAGGTTAAGCAAGGGGTGACTGGGTCCTTCCAGGTCACCTGGTTTCAGGACCCTCGACTCAGCTCTTTGCAGGCATGTCCTCTGGACATGGCCTGGCGACTTTGGCCTGGAGTTTAGAAGATAAGGGAACAAATGAGCTGGTAAACTCTAGGTCAAGACAGACTTCACATTCACAACTTGTGAGCCTTAGTTTAGATAACAGATAATGGCAGCTTCCTCCTTACATCCTTACAGACACACATGAAGACACCTGAAGAGGCAGGATAGGGATAGGTGTTGGGCTGCGGTGCCTGAGAATATGAAATCAGTTTTGACCCTGCCAGCAAGACTGAACTTGTTCCTAAGATGGCTGTACCCAGCAATCTGCCTCCTAGCGGTAATGGGTGCTTTGAACCTCTATTCCTTCACGTACAACTGTGCTTAATATTAATTCCACAGACTAAACATTATACACTGATTTTATGTCCTCTGACCTCATTGATTTCATGTATTAATTCTAATGGTTTATATCTGCCATAAGAATAGGGGCTAAAGAAATGGTTAGTGGTTAGGGTACAGGCTGTTCTGCAGAGGAGCCAGGTTCTAGTTCCAGCACCTACATGGTGGCTCACAACTATCTGTAGCTATAGTCCCAGGAGATCTGATGCCTTCTCCTGACCTCTTCAGGCACTAGGCATGCAAGTGGTATACAGATATTTACCAGGCAAAACACCCATAACACATAAAATAAAATAAAAGTGGGTTTGAAAAGAATAGAGGATATAGGATCAGGCTCCAGCTCCATGGCAGAACATTTGCTTAGCATATGGGAACCTGTGAGCTCCATCCCAGCCAGGGGACGGCATGGAGAGGTAGCACAAGTGAATTTACAGGCAGCTGGTGTTTGAAGAAGGCACCAAGAATACGTAACAGGCTCCTCAACCAATGGTGTTAGGAAAACTATTCACGTACAGAGGCATACACAGCAAAGAAAACGACTGACAAATATGGAAAAAAGAAAAGTACTTATGAATTGTACATCTGATAAGTTAGGACCCAAAATATGTAACAAACTCAATAGTAGGAAAATAAACAGCCCAATTTTATATTAGGTCAGGACCAGAAGAGGCAGGTCTTCAAAGAATACATGCAAATATCCCACAAGTATTTGAATGATACTCACAGGTCATAGGGAAATGCAAATTAAGACAGCAGTGAGGTGATACTTCATACCTGCTAGAATGCCCATTATCAAAAGACCAAGAATAGAAAGTATTGACAAGGATGTGGAGGAAAGAAAATCCTTGAGAACTGTCTGAGAGAATGCAAATTGCTGCAGCTGCTATGGAAAACAGCTTGAATGTTCCTTTAAAATCTAAAAATAAAACTCTCCAGCTGGCAGTGGTGGTCCACACCTTTAATCCGGCACCTAGGAAGCAAAGCCATGTGGAGCTCTATGAGTCTGAGGCTAGCCTGGTCTACATAATCAGTTCCAGGCAAACCAAGGATACACAATGAGACACTATCTCAAGAGAGAGAGACAGAGACATATAGACAGACAGAGACCTTGTTCTTCAGCAATCCCACTACCGGTTGTCTATACAAAGGAAATGAAATCAATATCACAGAGATATCTGCACTTCATCACTGCAACAGTAGCCTGCTGTATTTACTGCAACGGGTATTTGTAATAGTCAAGATATGGAATCCACGTAAGTAATCACTAATGGATGAATGGACAAGCCTCTATGAAGAAGGAAATCTTGACATTCACTGTGGATGTGATGAATGTGGATGAACCTAAAAAGCACTGTGCTAAATGAAATAAGCTAGGGACAGGAACGCAAATGACACACCATCACGTTCACATACTGGACTTTAGGGCAAGAAGTCTTGGGCAGGCTGTTCTATTATACAGCATGCCTACTAGAACTAATGGGAATACATTCTGTACTTGAAAGTTGCTAAGAGTATATATTTTAAAAGTCCCCTCCCCAACACACCACAAAAACAATAATTGTGGAAGGAAATAGGTATTCTAATTAGCTTGATTGAATCATTTCACTATGTATACATAATATGGTATTGTCTACCACAAACATATGCTTTTTTTGTTTTGTTTTGTTTTGTTTTGTCTTTGAGTCAGGGTCTCATGAAGCCTAGACAGCACTTAAACTCACTATATAGACAAGGATGGCCTTGAAGTCCTGATCCCCTTGCCTTAACCTCCCAAGAGCTGGGATTGCAAGTATACACCATCACGTCCAGCTTAATGTTTGCAATTTTTGTCTGGCAATTTTAACTTTTAACAAAGCTGAGTAAAATTTTAAAAATAAAAATAAAAAAAAAAAAAAACCAAGAGGATGCTATAAACATTCCCATAATGCATTTGGCATTGCTAAGAAATACTACACTGTATCCAAGTATCATTACTAATCATCCAAAACTGTTTGATTTGGCAGGTATTTTTGGTAGTTGGTTGGTTGTGTGATTAGTTTGCTTAATTTTTAGCCTTAAAGCACCTCAAGAGAGTTCTGATGAAAATGTCAGTGGAGAGAAATTGATTAATTGATTGATTGATTTAGAACTGTTTCCTCAGTTTAATGTAGTCTATCCAATTACCATAAGTTCCATGTTATAAATAATTTTCAAGTTAGATAATTTTTAGCTTAGGTGATGGTGGCAGAGAGGCAGATAGATCTCTGTGAGTTTGAGGCAGGCCTGGTTAGCAGAGCAAGTTCCAGGACAGCCAGGACAACACAGAGGAAAAAAAGATAATTTTTAAATTTTATTTTGGAGTTACATTTTAAAACCAGAGTGAACAAATAACTCTTTTAAGAAAAGCATGCTGAGGCAGAAGCAGGGAGATGTCTGTGGGTTCAAGGCCAGCCTGAGCTACAGAGTAAGTTCCAGGACAGCCAGGGCTACACAGAGACATCCTTTCTCAAAACAACAACAGAAACCCAAATCCTTACTTAAGAAATGCTTGGTGCTTTTGGCATCTGCTGCTTCTGTTCATTCCACCTGGTTTCACTGACATGCTAATGACACTTTCTCTTTTTAATTTTTAAATAACTGTTTATTATTTCATGTGCATTGGCGTTTCGCCTGCATGTACGTCTGTGGGAAGGTGGCGGATCTTGGAGGTACAGACAGCTGTGAGCTGCCATGTGGGTGCTGGGAATTGAACCCTGGTCCTCTGGAAGAGCGTCAGTACTCTTAACCTCTGAGCCATGTCTCCAGCCCCTTTCTAATTTTTTATAAATCTAGTTATTTGGAGAACACACGCCATGGCACACAGACGAAGGAATGGGGACAACTTTCAGGAGCCAGGTCTCTCCTCTCACCAAGTGGGTGTCAGGGGTCACCTGGCTTAGAGGCAGGAGCCTTTGTCCACTCAGCCATTTCCCTGGCCCTGTCTTGCCTCTCTTTCATTGGCTGGAGAACAAAGCAGAGTGATTCGTTCCCAGCACTTCACCTCCCTTCTGTGTCTCCCACATGGGTCAGCAGGGCAACATGCAATGGAAGTGCTGAAGTGGGCAGACAGGCCTTTCATCACAGCTGCATCTGGCACTGGCTGATGCTTTCGGCCGTATCACGTGCTTTCATGTATTAAATGAGAGCAGCGTGCTAGGAGAGAGCTCGGTAGGTGGTGGAGTCTAACTGGCACAGGGTGAGGCGTGCCATCATCAGAGACCACACAGAGTAAGAGCCTTTCCTTCAACATTTTACCTACGCTGCCCAGCTCTGTGTCCAGATGGGGTTAGCTGCACCCACAATGCACTTGGCAGACAATATTTTCCAAAAGGGAATCAAATCTCAAGTTCATGGCTCATCAGATAATTCCATCTCTTGGGTTAGAGATCCCCGCTGTGCTGTTTTTAGATGCAAAGATCCAATTTCATTTTTAAATGAGAATTTTGATAGCCCATAAAAATAATTCAAGTGTGCCTAGAAAATTCTCCCCATAGTGTTCCCCACAGGAGGCAATTTAAGGACGGAAAAAGAGCATGAGTGAGGCCAGTGGTTGAATTCCAGTGCTGTCCTTATCTGACCTGTAGTGAGCATAGAAATTCTCCGAAGCTCAGCTTCCTTATCTGTAAAAGAGTTGGTGAAATATCTATCCTAGCATGTCCTAAAAATGAGCTGAGAGGTTGGGGAAGAGGCCTGGAGTTCAATTCCCAGCAACTACATGGTGGCTTACAACCATCTGTAATAAGATCCAATGCCCTCTTCTGGTGTGCAGGTGTACATGCAGAAAAAGCACTCACATACATAAAATACATAAACAAATAAACCTTTAAAAACATGAACTGAGCATGCATGTTAAAGCAGATTTACAAAAATGTAGTAATCACTCACTCAAAAAAAAAAAAAAGACACAGGGGCTGGAGAGATGGCTTACAGGTTAAGAGCACTGGCTGTTCTTCCAAAGGTCACAAGTTCAATTCCCAGCAACCACATGGTGGCTCATAATCATCTATAATGAGATCTGGTGCCTTCTTCTGGCCTGTAGGCACACATGCAGGCAGAATACTGTATAAATAATAAATAAATAAATCTAAAAAAAGGAAAAAGACAGAGAGAGAAAAGGAAAATGTTACTTTCTTTCCTTTGTTATGTGTTTGAATTTCTGACCCAGCTTATTAAAATTTAGATTACTGTGAAGACTGATACTTTCAAGACTGAACATGTCAACAACTCTTTCAGTGCTTCTTCTATTCCATTAGAACTCTAAATTAGAAACATTTGCAAACTAGAAGCCATAATATACCTAGAATTCCAAAACAAAACATAACTTTCATACAGGCTGGTTTCTTCTCTTTCAATTAAACTGAAATTTATGAAAATCTTGCTTTACCTTTTCTGTCCAAAAGAAGCAACATCCATCATTGCATCTTTAGGAGGAGGGAGAGCACATGTGGTTACTCATTCACTGGTTCTTGTTGGCTAACGAGAGGCAGTGATGAGCAGAAAAAATAAAAGAGCTGCCTTTGTAGGATTTAACTGCAAGTGGAGAAGCCAAGCACAGGTGTGAGTTCAGGCAAAATAAGAGGATATGAAGGCAGCATGGTGGAAGGACTGACTTGAGTGTGAATAAAGAAAACGTCAGAGGGGATGCAGTGAGCAAGAGCGGGGAGATAGAGAGAGGGAGACAAAGCAGAGAAAGATCTGACACTAAAGTAATTACAACACAGAAAATCAGCTGGGGTAGCTCCTGGGAGGATGTGAGGACAAAGAATGTAGGAAACAAGGCTACAGAACAAAGTAGCAAGTAGCCAGGAAGAGTGCTTTGCAGCCCATGCTACAGAACTGGAAGCTTTGCAGCCCATGCTACAGAACTGGAAGCCTAATGCTTTGTAGTGAGAATATGACATGGCTTGAACGGCCTCTTCAAATAATCACTTCAGTTTCTAAAAATACACTACAAAATAGCAAAAACATGAACTGGGTGCCACTCCGTGATAGATCATTCTCTAGTGTTCACAAAGTCTTAGATTCAATCCTTAGCATGGGAAAGAAAGAAAGGAAAGGAAAGGAAGGAAGGAAGGAAAAAAGGAAGGAAGGGAGGGAGGGAGGGAGGGAGGGAGGGAGGGAGGGAGAGGAGCAGAGGGAAGGGAGGGAAAGGAAGGGAAAGGAAGGAAGGGAAGGGAGGAAAAGGGAAGGGAAGGAAAAGGGAAGGAAAAGGAAAGGAAAAGGAAAGGAAGGGAAAGAAAGGAAGGGAGAAGAAAAAGAAAGAACACACAAAAAGGAAAGGAAACCTCTATAAAAAGCTAAAAAAAAATAAACTCAGAAACTGACTGCAGCTCATACTGAAATGGTGATATCAGAAGAGATGAAAGTGAACATGTTGGGGACCCTTTAAAGACAGACTGAACAATGCTTCTTGAACAATGAGAAACAAGACAAGGCTGAGATTTTAAGTATGAGCAACAATTGTGGCTAAAATCTAAAACATCCTTTATTGTTCTGTATTCTGGATGCTTTTTTTTCCTCCTAGTGAAGCTAAGAAAAACCGCTATGAGACCTTTAGAGATGGGGCCAAGGCTGGTAGAAGTAGATCACGAGGAGCGGGCTTGTGGAGGGGACAGCCTCATCCCTGGATCCGATGCCTTTCTCTACTTCCTAACTCACCATGATGTGAAAAGTCTCTGCCATGCACTCTCACTTCCAAGAACTCTGCATGTTTTCCCCACCACTATAGGATGAAGTCCCCTGAAACCATTAGACAAAGTATATGCCCCCCCGACCCATTTTAGGTTTTCAGTCAAGTATTCTGGTCACTGTGACACAAAATAACAAAGACAGAAAACTGATACTAGAGAAAAGAGCCGTTGCTGTGAGTACACTGACCATGTTGTTTGTAGGCCTGTGGGGCTATTGGCATAAGGGGTGTGGAAGAATCTGGAAATGCAGGCTGGGGAGGGCCTATAATGACGTGATCCCAGCATTAGGGGCCATCCTGATGGAAGTGTGGAAGCCAGAATGCCAATGGAAATGAAAACAGTGAAGACTGGGCTCATGAGGGAGCAAGGACTGTTGGGAATTGGACTCGTGTCCGTTCACAGATATTCTGGCAAAAACTCTGCCAGGGTTTTTCAATGAGACTGACTTCAACAGTAATGTCCTAATTTATTTAGCCAAAGGGTTTCAAGACAGCACAGCATTCAGATTACAGCATGGCTACTGCTGACTGTAACTATTCAGATTTACAGGGAGAATCCAGAGAAAAAGCAAAACAGAAGGATGTCTGTTTTGACCAGAAAGGAGTACACATTAAGTTGTGGGTGAAGCAATTGGGAACAAAGACTAAGCAGTTGTTAAAGAGGCTTTTTTTTCCCCAACGGCTCTGTAAGTAGCATTGGGATGAGAAAGACTTGAAGGAAAGACTCCATTCATCAAAGGCCATGGGTATGAAATTGAAAGCCGGTTTGAAAGACTTGCCTTTAAAAACAGGGCTAAGCCAGGCTCAGTGGCAACTGCCTGTAGTCCCGGCAATCGGCAAGGTAGAGGCAGGCAGATCTCTGTGAGGCCAGTCTGGTCTACAAGGCGAGTCCAGGATTGTCAAGGCTACACAGAAAAACCTGTCTTGAAAAACAAAAACACCTAAATTAAATATTAAATAAATAAATAAATAACAGAACTAGGGAGATGGCTCTGTAGGTAAAGCGCTTTCTATGCAAGTGTAGGACCTGAGTTTGGAAGTCCAAAATCCATGTTAAAAAAAAAAAAATGGCAACATGTATCTATAACCTCAGCCCTGGAGAGACAGAAATCAATAAATCCCAGGATTTCACTAACCAACCAGACTGATTGGTGAGGATCAGGCTTAGTGAGAGGCCCTGTCTCAAAAGCTAAAGCAGAAAACAAGAGAGGAAGATGCCTGACATCAACTCTGTCCACATGTATACATATAATTACATGGTTGCATGTGTTCATGTGCATATATCCAGGGCCAAAGCAGTATGCTGTGTGCCATCCCTGTTACTATCCACCTCACTGAACTGGGCTCACACTGAACTGGACACTAATGGTTTTACCTAGGCTGGTTGGCATGTGAGTTCTGAACATCCGTCTGTCTTTGTAAGACCTGGGGTCTCACAGCTCAGGAGTTCAATCGTGCCCTTCCCAGAAACTCCCCCAGACCAAGACTCATTGCAAAAGCAAGAGGTTTATTTACCATTGTACAATGGGGTCACCCCTGCTGGTCAGCAAAGAGTGGCACCGGGAGACAAAGGCCTTTAGGTTTTTAAAAGAAAAATTGCGGGAGATTTGAAGTTCTAGTTTTGGCAATTTAGGATTGGATGAGGAAGCTATAAAGTAAGATAATTGGTTAGTCTTAGGTGTTCAAGCTTGGCCAGTCCTGCCAAGTGTGGATGCAGCTGCACTTTAAGGTGGGGGTGGTTAGCTCATCCTCGAAGATTAGGGCTGCGGGCTCTTGGCCGGAGGTCAAAAGCTACTCAGAAGAAGTCTAGGTTCGTTGCTAAGAAACACTATCTCAAGGACAAGGGTCTGGTCGTTCTTTTGCTGAGTGAAGGTCATTGCTTGCTTGCCCTTTTTTTATATCTGTCCTCGCGGATAGGGTCACATTTCTTTACTCTCTGGAAAGGTACTAAGAGGCTTTAGCTTAACCTGGACCTAAAACTCAAAACTATAGGCTTTAGAGGACATATAGGTTACAAAGTTAGCCTAACCCTTTCATCTTCACCTCTCAATGCTGGGGTTATAGGCGCACAGGCATGCCTAGGCTTTTCATAGATGTGAAGGATTCAAATTGAGGTCCCCATGCTTGCCTAGCAAGCACACTTACACATTGAGCTAGCTCCCAGCCACATATTGATTTTGGGGGGGAGGGAGGGATTATTTACTTTATTTTATGTTGTCTTAATTACTATTCTATTGTTATAAAAAGACACTATGGCCAAGGCAATTCTTAAAATAAAGCATTTAATTGGGGGCTTGCTTACAATTTCAGAGGATAGTCTATGATCATCATTGTGGAAAGCAGATAGGCATGGCACTTGACAACTAGCTGAGCGCTTTACATCCTGATCTGCAGGTAGAAAGAGACTGGTCCTGATATGGGCTTTAAAAACTTCTAAACTTGGTGCTGGAGAGATGGCTCAGCAGTTAAGAGCACTGGCTGTACTTCCAAAGGCCCCAAATTCACTTCCCAGCACTCACATGGCAGCTCACAACTGTCTGTAGCTCCAGTTCCAAGTGATCTGACTCTCACACACACATACAAGTAGGCAGAATAATAATGAAGAAGAAAAAAAAAAAGAAACTTGAAAATTCACCCCTCCTTCCTCCAGCAGGGTCATACCTCCTTGTCTTCTCCAAGCAGTTCTACTAATTGGGGACCAAGAATTCAAATATATGAGCCTTATAGTGGTCATACTCACTCAAACCACCGTGTTCCACCACCTGGACCTCTTAGGCTTGTAGCTATATCATAATGCAAAATGCACTTAGTCCAGCTTCAAAAGTCCCCACAGTCTTTCACAGTCTTAAGGCTGCTTAAAAGTCTAAAGGATCTTAGGAGACTCAAGATAATCTCTTAACTGTAACCCCATGTAAAGTCAAAAGCAAATCACATAGTTTCAAAATACAATGGTACAAAATATGCATTACCATTCCAGAATGGAAGAAAGGGGGCATAGTGAGGAAATATCACACCAAATCAAGAATGAAAACCATCAGCCAGGTGGTACACGACTTTAATCTTAGTACTAGGGAGGCAGGGGTAGGTGGATCTCTATAAGATCAAAGGCTAGCCTGGTCTAAGTAGGGAACTGAAGTACAGCCAGAGCTACACAGAGAAGCCCTGTCTGACTCAAAAAAAAAAAAAAAAGAAAGGAAGGAAGGAAGGGAAGAAGAGAAGAGAAGAAAAAAAGAAAAAAGAAAGAAAAGAAAAGAAAAGAAAAGAAAAGAAAAGAAAAGAAAAGAAAAGAAAAGAAAAGAAAAGAAAAGAAAAGAAAAGAAAAGAAAAGAAAAGAAAAGAAAAGAAAAGAAAAGAGTCACGGTAAATTCCAAATCCTATATTTCTATGTACAATGCCAAAGGGCTTAGATGACTCTTCCCTTCCAGCTTTGCTGACTGCAACACGCTTCTTTGTTGGGCTGGTTCCACTTTCTGTTAGCAGCTCTCTTTGGCAGGTCTCACAGCTCTGACATCTCCAACATCATGAAGTCTCCAGTACGATTTAGGCTTTCACCTTCACAGTTTCATGAAATGTCTTCTCTGGGCCTCCATGCAGGGAGACCCCTACCACACACTTTGAATTTCCTAACCACAGAAGAGTCTGCAGCACCTTTCCTGTGTCTTCCTTGATAAAGCCAGAACCACATAACTGGAACCTGAATTACATTTGAATTACATTTGCATCAGCTTTCTGTTGTTGGTGGCTTCCTTTTCTGCTTAAGCTTTTCTTTAATTCCTTTTCACAAGCTGGAAGTTTAGCTGGGTGGGTCTTCCCTGAGAACACCACTTCCTTGGTTCTGTTTTAAATCAAGCCTTTCTTTCAGCTTTTCATCCCCTTGAGTACAGGCCATGGCTCTAACATTATATTTCCCGGATTAGTGATTACTAATAACCACGTGATATCAAGACTTATCTTCAGATCTCTTCTGCCAATGATATTAGTTCTAAACTCTTCAATTTAAGCTCGAGCAGATTTTTAAGACAACGGCAAAAAGCAGCCATATAAGAAACTTCTCTAGGTCAGCTGATATAAGAAACTTCTCTAGGTCCTTCTCCTCCGAGACCTCTTAAACTGGGCTCTGACAATCCACATCTCCCTCAGCACTAGCATCTTCAACGTACTACAACGGCCATTAAGCTCTGTCGAAAGCCTTCAGCTTCTTTTCTAGTCCAAAGTCCCAAAGTCTTCCATGTTGCTCCAACAAATAACATGGTTAACATACCCTAGTACCTGGTACCAACCTCTTAGACACTGTTCCATTCCTATAAAGAGACACCATGACCAAAGCAACTCTTTTAAAACAATACATTTAATTGGGGGCTTGCTTAAGGTTTTAGAGAGTTAGTCCTTGATCATCATGGCAGGAAGCAGAAAGGGATGACACTGGAGAAATAGCTGAGAGCTTTCCATCCTGATCCAAAGGCAGTGAGGAGCCTACCTAACTCCATTTTGAAGGCAAGAGCCATTGTGTTGTATTGTTAAAAGTAAGTTTCCAGGCTGAGTGTGGCGTCTCATGCCTTTAATCCCAGCACTTGAGAAGGAATAGGCAGGCAGATCTCTGGGAGTTCAAGGCCAGCCTGATCTACAAAGTGAGTCTAGGACAGCTAAGGCTACACACACACACACACACACACACACACACACACACACACAAAAAAAAAAAAAAAACCTGTCTTGAAGAAGAAGAAAAAAAGATAAATAATAATAATAAGTTTTCATGTACTGTAAGAGCTGAGTTCCTATTTTTAAGTCTGTTTCCTGGAACCTGCCCAGCCTATGACCCTTGACTTGTTTTTGAGAACACCCTAACCCTCTCTAATCAGTGAGCACATTGTGGTGGCTAGGAGTTCTTTGTTGTTGTTTTGTTTTTGAATGGGAGAAAGAAAGAAAGAAAGAAAGAAAGAAAGAAAGAAAGAAAGAAAGAAAGAAAGAAAGAAAGAAAGAAAGGAAGAAAGGAAGAAAGAATAAAAGAAAGAAAGGAGGGAGGGAGGGAGGGAAGGAAGGAAGGAAGGAAGGAAGGAAGGAAGGAAGGAAGGAAGGAAGGAGGGAGAGGATAGGACATGACTGTTCTTAGGTATGGTGAAGGAGCAAGCTTATTATAGATTTGTGGGTGAGCATAGCCAGAGGCAGACATCTGGGAGAGTCCAGAGTGGTCATGACACTGAACGATGTGGCAGAGGAGTGGGGAAAGGGAAAGAGGGGAACAAAACACAGCAGCCAGGAAGCCAGATGTACAAAATAAAGGTGGGGGAAGCAGGCAACCAAAGTGTCTGGATTTTTGGAAGAGCCTCTGGGGGAAAGGCAGCCCAGCCCGTGGGTCAGAGAGTATACCAGCTATACCCTATAACAGGTAAGGACAAAGGGATGCTGGGAGAGCATGAAAGCCTTTGATATGTTAAGTAGGCACCTCAACTGTTTGACCTGGGTTTGAAACTTAACAATTTTGTGTGTGTGTGTGTGTGTGTGTGTGTGTGTGTGTGTGTGTGTGTGTGTGTGTTTGGGGGGGGGTTGTTTTGTTTTGTTTTTAAGATTCTTCTGTAGTTTCTTACTGCTTGCTCCATTGTCTCATTTCTGTAAACCTGCTTTGCAACTACTCATAATTTTACTCCTTTAAAGTGTCATAATAGGAGCTGGAGAGATGGCTCAGAGGTTAAGAGCTCTTCGAGAGGTCCTGAGTTCAATTCCCAGCAACCCCATGGTAGATCACAACTATCTATAATGAGATCTGGTGCCCTCTTCTGGCATGTAGGTGCACATGCAGACAGAACACCGTATACATAATAAATAATAAAAATTTTTTAAGTGCTTTAATAAACAAGGCTCAGGGCTCTCTCTCTTACCCTACTTAGGAGACAGTCACTGGCTCCACAATGAAAACCAAGCTTGCTTCAAATTTGGCTCAAAAAGTGTGGCAGTGATTTTTATTTTCACCCAATGGGATTAACACCAGCAGGCAGAAAAGAGATGGAGAGAGGGAGAGAGAGAGAAAAAGAGACACTTCAAAGCCCACCACCAGAGACACACCCTCTCCAACAGGGCCTTACCTTTTAATTCTTCCCAAACAGTTCCTCTGACTGGGGATCAAACATCCAAGTATATACTTGAGCATTTGAAGAGTATTTTCATTCAAATCACACAAACGTGTATGAATGTTTTCCATGATGTATGTCTGTGTACCACATGCGTGCCTGGTGACCTCAGAGGTCAGAAGAAATCAGATCCTCTTGAAATGGAGTTACAGTGTTGAGCAACAATGTGGTTGCTGAGAATCAAACCCTAATCCTCTGCCAGAACAAGTGCTCTTACTCACTGAGCCATCTCTCCAACCCATCCACCCTGAATATTTATTTTTAAGGCATGCAGAATGTAAGGAAAATTTGAGGACCTGTGTAGCAGAGTCAGTTTCTACGCAGAGAGCCTATGAACAGGCTCTGCAGAAAAGTTTGGAGAATGAAGTCTAAGATGCAGTGCAGATCACAGGATGTTGTAGATGCTAGGAACATGAATCATCTACCAAGGAAAATAGCAGACACTAAGAGAAAGTATATGTGCTGCAGAAGTCAGGGCCCTAGCGCCAGGGCCCACACCTACTAAGCTCACATCCTACCACAATATGCCCTGGATACCAGGGATGGAGCTACAGGATTTCAAGTTTGCCCTGCTGTGTTTTGGCATTGCAATATTTTCTTGATATCCTTCTATTCCTCCTTCAGGGAATGCTAATGCTTGTTCTGTACCTTGAAGCTATGTCTTTCTCACAGGTTTAACAGAAGCTTACAGCTAAGAGTTTGCCTTGAGTCTCAGTAGAGACTTCTGGCTGCAGACGGTGCTGAAAGTGTTATGGCTCTGACTATTTTTTTATTTGTTATTTATCATTTGTATGTGTACCCTATTCATGCACATGCCACGATACCTATGTGAAGCTCAGAGGACAGCTTTGTGGAGTTTCTCTTCTTCAACTGCTGGAGCCCACTGGCAGAGTGGAACAGTTCTTGAGTGGAGAGTGAGGATTGAAAGAAAAACAAAAACAAAAAACAAGACACTATGCATGGGATCTGTTCGAGAGGGCTTCCAGGAAAGACTGTCATGCCCCGGTTTATTTTGTAGTCCCTTTTTGTAGTCAGAGCAAAGCACTTTGGTACAATGAAGTTCATCCAGAAGTCAAGCTTGATTATCTCAACCATCTGTCTGTGTGATCTTCACACAAACAAAAGGAAGTGAACTTGGCAACACATCCTCTCTATCCCTCTCTCTAGGTGAAGGCCAGGGTGAAAACATGTTTTTCACTGAATGCTCAATAATAAAGCATCCTGACAAACAAGCGGCTCTCCACAGATCTCCCTTTCTTATATTTTAAAAATTGACCATAACTTAAGAGTTACAGAGCAGAAGGTTTTGCCTGTCTTTTGAAAGATATATTTTACTCATTAGTATATGAATTCCATCATTTATGCCCTGTCTCAGACTGAATATTCTTCAGAGAGATCTTACCTGTTTTGACTACCAACCTCTGTTAGGGTAAACACTGGAGTTTAATCTTATGCAGATCAGCTTTAACATTTATCATTGGTAGGAGACATTCTCCTAATAAGAGTAATAAGCCAAGTACTATAACACTCATAAAAGTGACTTAAAAGATGACCCCTTATCAGAATACCAAGTCTGAGAAATATTCACAGGAACTATAGTAAAAGAAGGCTGTTGAAGAACCAGAACCTATTGTCCATTTGAAAGCTTAGAAATACAGTTTGTTAGTTTACATTGATGGCAAGAAGCATTAAAGTTTGAATCTTGTGTAAAAATATTAACATTTCCAAACAACAAAGCATGGCAAGCTTCCAAACATAGGTCTGCTGAAAATCAGCATCATACCAATGTCCCATAGTCCTCTGTTTCCCATTCTTCCAGATTTTGTTGAGAATTGTCCTAACTACCAGATCAATCAAGTCCAGTCACATTGTATCTAAAAAGTTTCTCTGCAGAACATCTTCTTTCAGGAGCAGAATGAAACAAAGGTCTGTCAGAACCCCAATGCAGCTCTACAGTTACCATCAGGACAGAATTCACCATGGTCAGCAGCAGGAACATCCTCCTTCTGGGAAACATCTCCTGCAAATCTCACCAACCTTTCTGGGATCCACCTGAATCTTTCTGCATCCTGCAGAAAAACACAAACATGCCCTCTTCCCCATGTTAATACAGGTCAGGGCACTGCCATATTCCAGTAATCGGATCTTTCCATTTTACTTGGGCATAATTATCTTTGGTATTGGGGTGCCACTATTGATCAGCCGAAAACAACCTTGTGTATCCATACTCAAAATATTTAAATAAAACATGATTAAGATTTGGGATAAACTTTTTATTTTTTGTAATTGGTTCTTAAGAGATCCATGGGCACACACCACAGTTCCTTGACCTTGAGGATTCTATAGAATACCTGTTTTATGACATATTCATTTGTGCACACAAACACTGAAGAGCTTGACTAATATATGCAGTACTGTTATCAGTCTCGATATGGAAGGAATATCAATTGTAGCAAAACATTTTAAGCAATGACTTATAACGTGTTTGGTGTCTTCCTCTGCTAAGGGAGTTGCCATGATAAATCTTGAAAAAGTATCAGTTGTTATATGAATATATTTTAGTTTTCCAAATTTGGGTATATGAATAATGTCCATTTGTTGTTTGGAATGGTTCAAACCCTAGGCTTTAAGCAAGCTAACTTTATGTTAGAGATTTTAAACATGCCCAGTGACCAATAATCTATAACCAAGACATATTGAACATGGTAAACTTATACATTCAAGACAGACAGACAAAACACCTTGCTATTTGTTGAATCCAATTTTTTATGACCACAGAAGCTTTGTAGCAGAATTAACCATTCGCTTTCTTGCTGGAAAAACTGAGAAGCTGCCTTTTTTTTTCTCTCTCTCTAACTAGAGTGATTTTAGCTGTTGCTTAACACTGCTCAGCAAATTCTGACTTTCACAATAAATGATATTTTTTGTTATATATTCTCTTGCTAATTGATTCCAGTCCCCTGGGCAGAGGACTCTAACAGAACTCTAACAGGACTCTAACTTTCAATTCTTTTAACTGTTTAAAAGACATAAGAGCATGGACTCTCACCACAATACCCTGTCCATCAGGTTTCTCTATAATTGGAAAGCCATAAAATTCATTATATCTTATTCTTTCTGCCTAGCTTGTTCTTCCTCTAACTCTGCAACCTCATCAGGATCTAAGTTATTCTCAAAATCTTCTTCTAACAAGAAATTATCATTTGGAAGGACATATTACTCTTTTGGAGGAGCCGATAGTCTAATCTCATTTTGTCCCAAAGTCTCCCATCTTTCTTTCCTCTTTTTCTCTAACCCCAAAAATTTCACTTTCTCAGTCCTGGACTGCATATACAGATTATTTCTAATTAAATTCCATACACAAAATATGAGGCTACTGCCTTGTCCCATTTCTACTCTCGAATTCTACTCATCCTGCCCTTTTCTCTTTATGATCGGAGCTCATCAACACTCGTGGTGTCCTTCACTGCTTCCCAGTATCTCAAGGCACCAAACTGCCAGAGCCCGCTGGCAGATTTGAACAGTTCTTTAGTGGGGAGTGAGGATTGAAAGAAAATAATAATAATAATAATAATAATAATAATAATAATAATAATAAAAGAAGACACTACACATGGGATCTGTTCAAGAGGGTTTCCAGGAGAAGCTAGGCACCCTGGTTTATTCCACAGTCCCTTTTCATAGTCAGAGCAAAGCACCTTGATAGAATGAAGAGATTCATCGAGAAGTCAAACTTGTTTACCTTGACCACCTGTCTGTGTGATCCTCACACAAACAAAAGGAAGTGAACTTGGCAACACATCCTGTCTATCCCTGTCTCCAGGTGAAGGCCAGGGTAAAAACACATTTTTCACTGAGAGCTCAATAATAAAGCATCCTGACAAACAAGTGGCTCTCCACATTCCACCTTTCAGTGTGTTGCAGGGATCGAAGTCAGGTCCTGTTTACATGGCAAGCACGTTACCAAATGGGCCGTTTCACTAACCCACACTATGAACACTCTTAAAATTGAACTAACTGTACTTGTTACTGTTACTACTGCTGCTGCTACATTTTGTGTGGGTGGGTATTTTGTCTGTATGTCTGACTGTGCATGCAGTGCCCTTGGAGATCAAAGAAGGCATTGGTTCCCCTGAAACTGGAGTTAAACATAGTTTGTGAGCCACATGTAGGTACTAGAAATTGAACCCAGGTCCTCTGGAAGAACAGCCAGAGCTCTTCACTGCTGAGCCAATGCTTCAGCCTCTAAGCATGTTATTTTATTATGTGATGGTCATGAGCTTTTAAAGGCTGGGGTAGAATATTACTATATGAATCCAGGGATTGTGGTTTTAGTGTTGCTTCTCCAACTAGCTACACTGTTTTGCAAATCTGCAGTAAAGCTATTTGATAGAAGTAGGTCACTGGGGACTGGCCCAAGTTACAGCTTTGCTCCTGACTCCATCACACACTCTCCTTATCGATCAGCAAAATGCTGTGAGTAAGTTTCCATCACATACCTCCTGACACTATGAACTTCACCATGCACATCCCACTACGATAGACTAAAGCCAGGAGCCAGAGCACATCTTTGTAGAGTTGTTCCCAACAGGCATATTGGTCAAGGTAATTAAAACAAACAAACAAAACACACAAAAACCAACATCTGTGTGCAAGGGAAACATTTGCTAGGAAAGATAACGCCGACAGCAGGTGTAGGTGAGAAAGTCAGTGATTTTCTTTTAGATTAACCTTGAGATGCCCACTTGACAGGCAAGAGGTGGTGAGGAGGCAGTAGATGCAGAGGCATGAAGGAGGGATGTGGGAAGAGATAAATTAAGCATCCAGAAGCATGTGGGGGTCACAATTACCACGAGGCAAGCAGAGAGATCCAGGGAGAGGCAGACGAGAAAGGTGAACTAAAGAATGAATGCTTACCCTGGAGACACGCGCAGGAGAGAGAAGTGCTGTCAAAGACAGACACAGGCAGCCTGTGTGGTAGGAGGAACCAGGAAGGCAGGAGATCCCAGAAAATCCTCTTAAAGAAGGCTTCAAGCCAGGAAGACATGGCCTACACCTTTAACCCCAGTACTCAGAGACAGAGGCAGGCAGATCTGAGTTCTGGGCTACCCTGGTCTACAGAATGAGTTCCAAGACAGCCAGAGCTACACAGAGAAATCCTGTCTTGAAAAACAACAACAAAAAAAGGATTCAAAGAGATGATCTTCCATGTAAAGCAGAAAGTTTGCCTGAGAAGCTGAAAACTGGATATGAGCTAAAAATAAAAAATAAATAAATAAATAAAAAGAATAAAAACAAGTTAAAAGACTATGTAAGAAAGCATTTTCCTGGTGGTAGGTCTAAGCTTGACCGACAAGGTAGAATAGAGGAGCAGTGGAGAGAGGTAAAGGGGTAGCCTCTGTGAAATGACAGTGAAGAAGAAAACCGCTATATTCAAAATCCCACTTTCAGAAAACCAGGGACAATTAACATCTACTTGATTCTAAAGAGTTCAACTTTCAAACCCAACTCCTCGTGTTTTGAATAATTGTTTTAGTGTTTCAATAAACACTGCTATTGCTCTGTCCCATATTGCGCCGTCTGACCCTTACCGTGCACTCTCTTTGATGGGCGATCACCGATGTGCTTTCCTTTTGGCCCAAATGGCCGCCCTAAGTCACAGCGTTCCTCAGCAGGTCCTTCATTGTCAGGTTCAGTCCCGGGTTTCAGCACCAGCTGTAGTCACCTACAACCACCAACAGTAACCATCTGCACAAGGGTCTGGGAATTAAAAGAGACAGAGAACACAAAGAAGTGACGCCAAGACAGTGCTCTGATCAAGGCGCCATCTTTATTACAGAGTAAACCACTTATATAAGTTTCTAAGTAAACATCCAAGCAAAACAGGAGGCTTAACAAGGCAAAACAGGAAATGTCTGCTGAAAACAACAAGAATAGCGAGCCAGCATGACTTGTACACATGTGACCATCTCGGGTCCAATGGAATGGCTACCTCAATCAAAGCCACCCATTTCCAGCTTCTAGGTCTGTAGTCAAAATGAAAATGAAGCACAGATGGGAAGAAATGGCTGTACACTGTGTTCAAAGCAGCGTTACTCAGTAGCCAAAGAGTGGGAAGCATCCAAGTGTCCAGCAGTGGATGGAGAAACAAAGGTGATCACACTAGAGAGCGTGGAGTGGTGCCTGTGAAGACATGGATGAACACTGCTCACTGGATAGACCAGTCACAAGATGACAAGTGCTGCCTGACTCTACTGACACGTGACATGGGGATAGGAAGGAAAGCAGTGGAAGCATTAATCTATTGGTTCATAAAATGGCCTTCATAGGATGTGGTGAAGAGGAGGAGGTATGCCTTCACTGGAGATGGCAGGTCGCTGAGGGTTCCCCTCTGAGGACAACGTCACACCTTTCTGTCTGCTTCACAGCAACAAGAATAAACAGCACCCACCCCTCTTCCTCCCACTGCTACGATGTGCTACCTGGTAACAGGTCCAAAACCATGGAACCAACTGACTGCAGATGGACCCTCTGAAACTATAAGCTAAAACACATCTTTCCCTGCTACACTGTGAGAAAAGGTGTTTGGTGGGTGCTTTGTCATAGTAAAGACAGGAGTGACTGACACAGTGGTGACCACCAAGGGCTAGAAACAGGGACAATACAGAGTTGACATCCATGTGTAGAGTTTCAGTATGGGACAGAAATTCTAGAAGCAGATGATGGGAATGGTTGCTCAATAATCCACTGAAATGAACATTCTAAATAGCTCCAGCACACATGAAGTTTGCTGGCTTGTATTTTCCAGTGGGGGCTGCATAGAGGGCTCAGCAGCAAAGAGCGCTTGTTCTGAGAGCATGAAGTCCTGAGTTCAGTTTCCCAGAACCTGTGTGAGAAGTCAGCCATGGCTTGCATGCTTGTAGCCTCAGCATTGGTAGCAGAGACAGGAGGATCCCAAGAGCCCCCTGTCCAGCCAGCCTGGCCAAAATGGTGAGCTTCCTAGTTAGTGGAAAACCGTCTTCCAAGGTAGTTAGGCAGAAAGCAGCCAACATCCTCGCTCTGGCCTCCACACAAGAGCCCACAGGTACATACATACACGCGCCACTCGTGTACATAAAATCCACAAACATGCATGCGCACGTGCACACACGCACGCACGCACACACACACACACACACACACACACACTCGCCAGTGTATGCCTGAGAGCTCAGTACTCAGGATGTTGAGTAGACAAGTTGAGTTCATGGGCAGTCTGGGCCACACAGTAAGACCCTAATTCCAAAAGGAGACTGAAAAAGGACGTAAAAAGTTTCCTGCGGTGTCTCCTGATACTGACACTATGCCATAATTATACAAGCTACCACTAACCAGTGTGGGGAGCAGACGGGGGGGGGGGTTTGCACAGAACACTAGCTTTGCAACTTCCTGTGAGTTTGTAATTATTTCCACAAAACTCTAAGGTGACTTCCAAGAATATCAATTAAAAAAAAACTTCTTCCATCTAGCTATGACCTGGGCCTACAGCAGAATTCTCTCTGAGCTGGTGGGATTCAGGGCTCCTTCCTGGATGACAACACTTTCCTAGCTTGGTCTGACCACATTTCCAACTTTGTTTCAGAGTCTGAATTTGAGACCTGTTTTGTCCTGTCGCCTTCACTGCTTACAATTCAGAAAGAACACTTCCTCCGTTCAAGGACACACCCAGCTCAAGCACAAACCTCCAAGGCAGCCTGGTGAGGACTCCTTTTCAGGTTTGGAAGTACAAGGAAAGACTCCTGCTGGAGGGGAGTCTGGTGGATTTCGCTTTCCTGTGTAGCTAGGCTTTGAGATTCAAAGAAATTAGGTCCATCCATCCAGTTCCTAGCTTTCTAGTTTTGTTTTGTTTGCGGGGGGAGGGGAAGTTTAAGGACATACATGCAGTGGAGACCAGAGCTGGAGTACTTGCCTCTCATTGAGTCATCTAGGTAACTGCCCAGAGAACTCCAGACGCCCCGGTCTCTGCCGATGCCTCCCTAGCACTGAGATTGCAGCTGTGTGCTGAGATACCTGGATTTTTTAATGTTAGGTGCTGGGGATCTGAACTCAACTCTGCATATCTGCACAGCAAGCACTTCACTAACTAAGAGTCTCCCTGTCCCTTTTCTTTGCTTTGGGGGATAGGCTCTCCCTTTGTAGGGACAGGGCAGCCTGGAACTCCATTCCTCTGCCTCAGTCTCCTGAGTGCTGAGATTATAGGCACGCCCCACCTCCCCCAGCCTTCCCTCCATTAGGTGCTTACGTGTTCTAAATGTCTGTGTCCTTGCCTGTCTCCAAACTAACCTCGGAGGACTTGGAGCTCCCTCAAGAAGCTTTCCAAACAGAAAACAAACCAGCTTTAGTGGATACTGAGGTCACCTGAATACAGACAGCCACTACCAGTGAACCCCCATTCAGCCTCATTCATGCCTGAAACTTCAGAACACTTGGAAGTCATGATCTGTCTGGAGGCAAGTGATATGAAACAGCTGGCTTTCTCCGGAACAAGTCAAAACAAGACTTAGCCGGGAGAGGTGGTCAGCACCAGAGGCCTCTTTCACAGAGAGGAGACAGAGGGCCTCTGGAGATCAAAGACAAAGGGCCAGGGGAACAGTCACAAAAACTCAGCCAAAGGTCAAGAGAGCTGGAAATGTGACTGCTTTCAGAGCTCAGCAGCTGTTGTACCGAGAGTAAACAAAGTCGTTCCGGGCAGATTATCTGGCATCTACAACTAAAAGCCGCTAATAAAAATACCTTGGATCAATAAAATTCTTACAAATTGTTAGCTGTTAAAAAAAATGTTTAGCTATTGTCATCTATAGTTAGGGATCGAGATACTAAGATAGAAAGGGGGGTTGCTTCATCATGTCTGATTTATAACACAACTCCATCAGCTGAGACGCAGAAGTCACTGATACTTCCTCGAACACAAGCCGTCAGTCAGCTCTCCGGGACATATTACAAAATGGGAAATAAGTGAGTTTTTTAAGTGACGTGTTGTACGGTTTTATAGCACACTATGACTATACGTATGCTATGGCTTGAGCACTAAGGGTTCAAGGCCTCCACTGGCCTTGTATTCCTTGTAGTTTTTATTTATATGAAAAAATAGAAGTTGCTCTTTCCCCACATTGATTTTTTTCCCTCCACTGCACATTCTGTAATTTGTTTCACGAGTGTTTGTATCACTTCAGTTCATAACAGCTCACAGTGTGGGGTGGGGCACCATCGTTAGCAATTTAAGGCTATGGTTAGAAACAGAACAAAGAAGGGCTATAGCAAAGACTTTAACAATGAAATTGTATAATGTTGCTTCCTGACGTTTTATTGTTCTATTACTTAGCTTCTAAAAATAACTGAGGAGACAGCTCCATGGTTAAGAGCACAGGCTGGTCTTCCAGAGGACCCAGGTTTGACTCCAGCACCCACATGGCAGCCCTCAACTATCTATAACTCCAGTTTCAGGAAATGCACTACTCTCTTCTGGCCTTCATGAGCACCAGCCACAATCGTGGAGCACAGACATACATGCAGGCAAAACACCCATATACATAAAATAAAATAAATCTTTAAAAAGTGTTAAAGGGCTGGGAAAATAGCTTAGTCAGGAATATGTCTGACTTGCAAGCATAGGGATCTACGTCTGACCTCTAGAACCGCAATTTTAAAAAGCCGGGCACAGTGATGCCGGAAATAGTGGCATCACTGGAAATTCTAACGCTGGGGAAGCAGAGACAGGCCTCTGGGGCTTGCTGGCCATCCAGTCTAACCTACTTGGTAAACTCTCAGCCAGTGAGAGAACGAACATGTCTGGAAAAACAAAACAAAACAAACAAAATGCAGCGGATCGCTCTTGGCCTCCGCGTGCGCTCTTGGCCTCCGCGTGCGCTCTTGGCCTCCACGTGTGCTCTTGGCCTCCACGTGCACTTGCCCAACCGCACACATGCAGAATACAGGGAAAAGAAGAATAGTCCCTAATCACCTACCAAAGTAAAAATAACCCTAAATCTGATATGTTTTGTTCCACAAAATGAACCCAGTGCTCTGAGTCTTAGAAGCACGGCAGAGTCTCCTAAACCCATCGTCAACAGCAGCTAACTTCAAACGACATGATCTCTCTAACTACCAATAGGTTAGGCACCACTTAATCCGCATCCAGAGACAAACAATAGAGACGTAAGTTAATGGGTTCTCCAGCCAACAACATAGAATGCGGCAGATCTGGGGCCTACACTGGGGCAGCCGGACAGCTAAGCGCAAACACAAATCCAGTCGCTTATCACTCTTGAGCTAGTCTATTCCCTTGACCCTACCCCCTGAACATCTTGAAAACACTCCTCCACAGCTACTCAGCACCAAATCCCCTCAAACACCACATCTCCCATGAGCCTGCTTGACTTCCCGTCCAAGTGGTATCCCATTTTCCTTAGCGATCATGTAGCATTTTTTTTTCTTGGATCATCCCGTGTCCATGATCACCTAATTCCATTTTGTTACTTGTTGGGTTTCTTGACTTGGGCCCCACAGTTGCCTATAATCCCTCAGTCCATCTCCTCAACTAAGAACTCTACCAGGCAGCGCACTCCTTGGGAGATGAGACGCTCTTCTCGGAAGAGCTTAAAAGAGAGAAGTGGCCCACACTGCAAGCTCTTGTCTGGTAGAGGCACAGCGATCAGGAGTTCAAGGTCACCCCTGACTACACAGCAAGCTTGAGAACAACCAAGCTGTGTGAAGTCTGACCTCAAAAGCAAAAACATAAATGTTAACTTGTGGTTTGTCGGGGCTTTCTCAAATCCCCCTTGTGGTTTAATTAAGACATGGGGACGTCTGTGTAGTTTAAGCTGTTGGCCTTTTGCCAGGGCAATCTCTCAGCTAGTTATCTAAACTTACCCTGATTTCTCCACCATTCCCTCTCCCCATGTGGTTCTCGCTGCCTGCTCCTCAGCTCAGAGTCTCTTCCAGTTTCCTGTGTCTTGTCTGCATCTCTGCCTGCCCAGAAGTCCTGTCTCAAGTCCTGTCCTCATACTTCCTGCACCAGCTATGAACTGTCAGCTCTTTTTTACACAGAAAGCCACATTCCAGTCTGAACCAATCAGCAGGAAAACAACTCCCCATCTTCTTATGGGTTGCTTTTTGGCAAGTTAGGAAGGACAAGAATTTACAAATACACAACCAACCAGATGGTGGCACATGCCTTTAATCCTGGCACTTGAGAGGCAGGAACAAGTGGATCTCTGTAAGTTTGAGGCCAGCCTGGTCCACAGAATGAGTTCTGGGACAGCTGAAGGTACACAAAGAAACTCTGTCTCGAAAAACTAAACAACAAACAAAACAAAACAAATAGAAAATGGTGATGAGCCACAAAAATTACAATACCAAAATCCTGCAGCACTTAGCATTCTGCCAGCAAAAAATTAACAATTGAAAATACAGGAACATACCTTCTCAGTGTGAGGGAAGGTCATCCCAACATTATGGAACTCTCACCATCCCACAAAAACCCTGCACCTTGGTTCTCTCTCCCGAATGTGGAGGTCTTCACAACTGGGCAATGCACTAAGAGCTAGAGACTTCGGAGCACTGGGTTCTAATTGAACATTTGCACCCTAGCCCTTGCTCCCAGTGCTCAAGGTCACTGCAGAAGACATGGGGGAGGGGAGAGTGTAAAAGCCAGGGTTAGCGACATTAGCATCAAAACAGCATTTGCCAGACGTGACAGTCATTACACGCATGGACCCACAATAGCTGGAACTGTGCATAAAACCTTCACAAGATCAAGCCAACCAAAGTCCTCACATGGATGTGGGAGGCCTTATGAAGTCCACCCCTTCCTGAGGAGTTATTAGCAATAAATTGTTGTTTAGGGAGGAAAGCACATCTTCTCCAGGGATACAGCTCCTAAGATGAGAAGATGAACATTTGGTACCACTAAGTGGACTCAGTGGATTTTAAATCACAGCTACCAGACCTCATCAGAGAAGTTAGTTTGTGCAGTTGATGGTGATTAATACAGACACTCACAGCTCTTCAAAGTGAAAAAGAAAAGTGTCAGTGGGAGGCTCCTCTATAAACAGGATAGCTGCATCACTCCTACCCTCAAGGTTCAGGGACCATCACAGAGATTGTGCCAGAATGACTGTAAGACCCAGTGCTTGGGGAAGATGGGAGAGAAAGTATCTGCGGACGAGGCAGGATTGCTACACCCACCCTGAGCTCACAGCATCTGTGGCACAAGAGCAAGCCAGCCAACATTCCAGCACAGAGGAGACTAGGACTCATCATTCCCTACCCCTAACTAAGGACCTATACACAATTGTTGGCTTCTGGAAGAGGAGAGAAAGGATTTTTAAGGATGTGGCTTTCTGGTCCCCTGAGAGCCTATAGATGGCCCCACACCTAACATAGTCAGCACCAGCAGGACTCAGCTTGTTCTTTCTAAAAAGAGGGGGAGAAACACAGAATTGGCAGGGGTAGAAGGGTGGGGTGGATCTGGGAGGAGTTAGAGAGAGGAGTGACTGGTGAATACAATCAAAATGTTCTGTGTGAAACTCTCAAAGAATTATCAAAAGACTATATTTTTCAAAAAGGACACATGAAATTGGGAGGAAACAGGGGGATGGACTATATCAAAACACACTGAATGAATGTATGAAATTCATAAACAATTAAAAAAGAAATAAACAACAATAAAGAAAATTTTAAGAGGGGTCTTAAAGGCATTTTTCTTTTTGGCTGGAATTTGAATAAAACACTTGCTTCTGTAATGCAGACTGGAAGCAACCTGGGACCCTGTTCCCTTCCCCACAAGAAAGAACACATTAACCTATCGTAGTAGTTTAGTGTCTATTGCTGCAATAGACACCATGAGCAAAAGCACCTCGGGGAGGAAAGGATTCAGCTCAGCTCATGGGTTACAGTTCATCAAGCAGGAGACAGAAGGCAGGAGCTTGAGGCAATAGCTTGAAGTAATAACTGCCTGCAGTGGGCAGGCCCTCCCATCCATTAGCCGCGAAGGAAAAGCCGCGAAGACCACCGCCACCACCTGCACGTCCACACATGCTCACACGCCAACCTGACGGAGGCCGTTCCTCAGCTGAAGCTCCCTCTTCTCAGGTAACACCAGTTTGTGTCAAGTTGGCCGAAGCTAGCCAGGCACATAACCCAGCTCACAGTAAATTTACTGTGTTCAGGCCTCTTTTCATGCCTCCCTACAAACTGTAAGATGGGGGTAAAATTCATCTCCACAGTGGGGATGAAATTAGAAACTAGACTACTCACCAATACTTACCCAAAATGGAAATAAATCTATTTTCTTAAAAAGAAAAAGATAAAAAAGAAAGAAAAAGAAAAACATGGCTGGTGAAATGGCTCACATACTGCTTTTGCAGAAGACCTGACTTCAATCCCAGCACCCACATCAGGTGGCTCACCTATACCTCCAGCTCTCTGGGATCTAAGCCCCTTCTTCCAGCCTTTGTAGGCACCTGACGCACGCGCGCACTACCCAGTTTCATTCCAGTTTGCCCTGGTGACATGACAAACAATACGTTTCAGCTTTAAAACAAAACAAAACAAAACAAACAAACAAACTAACAACAACAACAACAAAAACATGTTGTAACTTTGACCTATTGCGAGGATTCTGAACACCTTACTCTTCATTTAAAAAAAAAAAAACAAAAAACAAAAAAAAAAGCCAAGACATGGTCATTTGAGGAGATTTGTTGCTGATCCCAGGGGAAAGAGATACTACAACTGCCCCTCCCCCACATCCCAGCCACTTCCACATTCCCACCTGAGTTATCCAGTTCCTGCCATGCTGTGGGCTATTACTCCTCTAATGTGAGGGTACCCTTTAAACTTTCCTTCCACCATGTATGTGGCTTCCGTCCCCAGAAGAGAGAGAACTGACTCATACAAGAGTTCTAGAGCCTCCACACATGCACTGTAGCACATGTGTGCATACAGACACACACACACACACACATACACACACACACGATACACACCAAGAGGAGACAGACACATATAAAATAGCTAAATAAATGAAAATATTATCCATTGAAAGAAAGAAGACAGGAAAGACAGGAAGGAAGGAGGAAGGGAGGGAGGGAGGTAGTCATCACTGTCTCTGTTCCCGTCTATGGAAGACATAGGAACAAACAGACTATCACAGTGCAGTCTGCCCGGTTATCACACGATGACAAGCTGTTTCCCACTGAATCAGCTAAGTTACAAACTCTTGGAAACTAACTTGGCAGGTTACATTTGTTTCTGGCTTTTCAGTTTGCTTTACTCAAGAAAATACTGTTAATTTAGGGTCATAAAACATATATATATAATCAAGAATATTATCATTTGTTTTGCTAAAAAAAAAAAAAAAAACATTATGAAGCATGATAGAGCACATCTTTAATCCCAATATTGGTCAGGCAGAATATTGAGTTAGAGGCCAGCCTGACCTGTGTAGACAAGACTACATAGAAAACGACTGTTCCAAAAAATACACAGAAGAGCGTGTGTTCAGTCCTGATGCAGCTTAATGTGTTGGTGTGGTTTGGTGCTGGTGGGGCTCCCCTTTTCTGAGGAGTAAGAGAGGGGGATGGGGTTCACAAGGAGTTGCTTGCTAGAGGCCAAACAAGAGAAAACAGCACACAACATGCTTCTGTAGATCCAAAGGGCCATCCTAGGCTGGAAGTTTCTGCTCCCCAGTTAGTAAACAAGCTGAAGGATGCTGAGCCAGTGTGGACAGCACTAAAGCAGAAGCACAGGTACAAAGCCTGTGATGTTTTGTAAAATAAAATCTTGTTTTTTAAACACCATACCGGATTGCTTTTGTTCTTTGTTAGTATTTAGGTTGTAAAATAATGGGCTTCCTTGCAATAGTTTCTGGCTTGTGCATCACGCCCATTTTTGTTCCCTCTCCCTCCTTCCACCCATCCCCTCCCTCCTTCTGCTTTCATGTGAGCATGTGTGTGTATGAATGTATGCACTCCTTCCACCTCCTCCATAGTCCTTCTAATTTCAGGGCATACACACACACACACACACACACACACACACACACACACAAATATATTCTTACTATATAAGTTGGCCTCAAAATCACAGAGGTGCATCTGCCTCTGCCTCCTGATTGTTGGAGTTAAGATGTGCCTGGCCTCATGTTATATGTATTTAAATCTAGATTCTGAATCTGAGGGAAAATATGCAATAAAGCATTTGATATTTGTCTTTCTGAGTTGGGCTTATTTCACTTAACATCATGATCTTCTGTCTCCTATAAATGATATGATTTCTCTCTTCCTGACAACTGACTAAAAACCCATCTTGCACACAAGCCACATTTTCTCTACAGACTGGGGATTCCACTTGTCTTGATTATTCCAGTCCTTGAATTGACCTGTGTCTCAACTAAGCTATGACCTGCTGGATTGGCTGAAGGATGCAAAACTTGAGCAAGTGGAGGAAATAGGACGGTGGGGCACTAATCCGACAGGTAGGCTCGTATTGACACGGGATTTGGAGAATTTGAAGATAGTAAAGAGACTGGATTGTTTTTCAAGCTAGAAGCAGACAAAGAACAGACTTGTCCAAACACCTTTATCTATGGAAGCTAGAAACCAACTCACAGGCAGAGTGGTAACCTGAGTGCTAAGCAAAGGCAAGGGGCAGGATGGAAAGGAATTACAGAAAGGAGAGTCAGCAGAAAGTCAGCAAACCCTGACTTATCCTTCTTAGGAAGTCAGGCTCTCTCCTCTTGGTGGCAGGATTTTGAGTGTTTCTTATCTTTGAAGAGCCTCAAAGCCCTTTAACCCTGGCTTTGTCACCCGTGAACACCTGAGGGAATGGGTGATCTGGGGCCCTGATAAGAACACTGCACTGCCACACTCCGCTGAGTCCCTGTTTGGAGCATGCTGCATACAGGGAAATGTCTGGCGAGTGAGATACAAATCACCACAGGCGCTCATTCAAGTGGACCAGCCAGGGCCTGGGAGTGCAGCCCACTGGTGGAGTATGTGCTTAGCATGCAGGAGGCCCTAGATTGGATGCACAGGGCCACAATTTTAAGAAACATGTTCAGGCCTTGCTGGAAAGGAGTTTACCAGTCTGTCAACCTGTAAGATCAGGTGGGGCCTGACCCCTTAATCTGCAGCTGCTCTGAGTGATCTGTCATTAGTATCGTCATTAACTAACAATGCACATTGTGTCTTTACAGCTGCTGTGAACAAAGGTTCCAGGAGAAAGACACAGCAGCAGATGTACAGATGGACTGATCAGAACTTCAGTGATTGTGAAGAGGCTGAGAGGCTGAGGGTCCAGAGCCTAATTACCAGTTATCTTAGGCTATCTGTAGCCTCTTTCAGTGGCCAGCTACTGTCTAACTCTGTGTGTCACCTAACACCTCTGTGACTCTTAGGCAGCTCCTTTGGAATGTGTAAACAGGTTCCTATTCCTCCAACTCAAAAGCTAAGTAAGAACATTGTCAGAGAGCATCTGAGGCCCAGAGCAGAGGTTTCTCCCTCCGCCATAACCCTCCTAGCTTGTATACCCACCAACATATTTGAAAAGCGTCTTGAGTTGCGACTTTCTTTACTCTGTTACTATGAAATTGTTCCCATGTTAGGACATAGAATTTGGGGGTACACTAAATCTATGACCTTGCTTGTGGTCACTCACATTTGACTCAGGATAAGCTCTCTTACCCCCTCTGTGGTTAGAGCTGTGTTTGTTGGTTGGTGAATTGCTTTGGGTTTTGTCGTTGTTGTTGGTTTTGGTTTTGGTGTTCAAGACAGGGTTTCTCTGTGTAGCTCTGGCTGGCCTGGACTTACCTGCTTGCCTCTGCGCACCAAGCACTGGGATTGAATGAGTGTGCTACCCCTGCCCAGCTTGATAGCCTTGTTTTTAACTGGAGTTAAACAGCTGGATCAAAGCAACTGAATTTGGAACAAGTTCAGTACTGTTTCCTTCATAAATTAGTTCATTTTCTTGGATTCAGAACCTGAGCAACACAGGGTCTCATCTGAGCCCTACACATGTGTTCACCCAAGAAATTTCAACAAAAATTATTTTCCAATCTAACAGTGTTGATGATGAAAAGAAAGACAAGGTACATACACTGTTAGGGTCTGAGAATCCAAAACTGCCCAGGCAGGCACAGGAGTCCAGCAAAGCAAGATCTTCACGGAGTTAGGCAGCGAAAACTGACCAGTCAGGGACAGCAGCACAGACTCAGGGGCTGACCGTGCCCTTGAATGTTCATCTTAGTAAGTATTTAAGCACATGACAAAAATCTATTGTACTCAGGCCGCTGCTGGTCGATCAGAGCTGCAGAACGGACTGGGAAGCTGAACTGCAACCCTGAAACCAGAACACTACAGAGTTTTAAAGACCAAAACCGCAAAGGTTTTGTCTGTGCCAAGTTATCCCACCAATCAGGATTGAGGTATAGGGGACTTTCTTGGGAACATATATTTGTGGTACACTTATTCAGTTGTTATTAAACTGTGTGTGTGCTAGGAGTGGGTTGAGGAAGCCTTACTTTTCTAGCACTCATCCCTCAACTTGTCAGCCAGGATGTCAGTTACCCAAGGAGGTCTTGGGAACTGGAACTTTACTTAAACTCTATTCAAAATGAAAGTTTTATTAAAAGTGGCTTCAATTTGATCCCTTCTTACAATACCTCATTCTCATTCTGTAATGGAAACCCAGAACAACACTCTGGACCAAGTTCTACACAAGACATGGGAAGTTGGGAATGCTATTTCCCCACCATTGAGCTTCTTTGTATAGAGACAGAATTCTACACCAATGTGCCTGAACACCCAGCAGGTTCTCCTGGCCCTTCGCATAGCTCTGAGTCCCTTCAGAGTGAGGCCAGCATTTTCTGAAGTGTTGACATCAGGCTACTGAAAAGGGTCTTCACTGCCTCACTATGCAAAAGGGGGAGATGGGATTTTAATTTTTAGTTGAAAGGATTCCTATAAAAGCCATCAATCTGGGGCTGGGTAGACCACTCAACATCTAAAAATACCTACTATGTAAGCATGAGGGCCTGGTTTCACATCTCTAGCGCACATGTAGAAAGACAGGCATAATTGCATACGGGCCTGTAATCCCAGAGCTGTGCAGAGTGGAGGCTTGCCAACCACCAGCCTAGCTCCAGGTCAGTGAGAGACCCTGTGTCAGGGGAACAATGCAGAGAGTACTGGAGCAAGACACCAAACTTTCTTCTCACCTGGGAGCATACGTATGTCACATACACAGAACAACACGCGCACACACACACAGAGAACTGATAGACATAAAGAAGGATAGATTTTTTTTTTAAAAATCATCCATCCTAGCCCAGGGTAGTGGAGCATGTCTTTAATACCAGCACTTAAGGCAAGAGGGTCAGCCTGGTCTACAGAGCAAGTTCTAGGACAGCCATGGCTATACAGAAAAACCCTGTTCTCCAAAAAATAAATAATAATAATCAAAATGACCATAATGTAATGAATAAAATAATCAGCCTTCTATTCTTTCCTTTTCTATCCTTCCTCAAACTGTTGACTCTCATAAATATTACCTCCTCAATCCTATTTTCATTTTTTTATACTCAAATTTGCTTCTACTGTTCTATATGGATTTCTCAACATTTTACAGTATCTGTTGTCTCCCTGCTGTGGTGCCCAGCATGCACCACACTCTTCGCCATCACCATCTTATGTCCCCATCCCGCCAGCACCCCAAATCATTCCATAACAAGTTTTGATTAAATCAATATTCTATATTTCTATGTTTTTCTTCTTCTGTAGCCCACCCTCCAGGCAAGCGCCCTTCAGGGAGCCCTGCCCTTGGCTCTTCTGCCTTCTGTTTTGAGAGGATCTCTCTGAGCATCTAGACTGGCCTCTCTGCAGCCCAGCCCGGGAAGGTTTTGAACCAATGCTCCTGCCTAGCAGATAGGATTACAGGCCTGAGCCACCAGGCCTGCCTGCATTTCCATTCTTTTGAGTATAGAAATAGGGTTCTGTCTCACAGCCAGGTAGTATCCTGTGGTTACATTTCCTTTCTCAAATACTCATCTCTGTTGACTAAAAATATGGGGTTTTCCCACACAGAAGAATGTGGTCTCGATATAGCAATAAAAATCAGTTATCAAAAAAGGAAGTCAGTTTTTGGCATTCCTGGTTTTGTGGTCTGAAGGTTTGTATCCACTCTACCTATTTTAGAGATTTTTTTTTAATGAGGTTTTAAGAAAATAAACACCTTGCCTAAATTCAGACAGTTGTGAAGTGGTGGCTCTAACATTAAGGTTGAAGGCCTACATTCTTAATAACTGCTTTTCCCATAGATATCAAACCAACACAGTTTTCCAAGGGGCCAATCTCATGACCGAGGGCTTCACTGAGCTCATTCCCTGGCATGGACAAAGACCTGAACATCCATGAAGACAGAAGATCAAGCAGCAGAGAAGGGGAAAGGATAAGCTTTGTCTTTGGAGACTGAGAGAGGCTCGGGGCTTAAAATCTGCGAAACAGAAACTGGCTTGGAGTTTATGCTGCCCCTGGACCCTCTTCTTCCCCTATTGGTCCTATTTACACACACGCACACACACACACACACACACACACACACACACTGAGCTCAACCTCAAAGGAGCCCATTTCTTCTCATAGTGTTTTCTGGGAACAAGAAACCACCTTCTCATGGGAGCCAGCTCTCACTTGCTTGTCTACCTATCTGGATAACCCTCCTTTACTAAGCCCCCATCAAAGAATCAAACAAAAAGCCTGCTGTCTGGAAGGTGACCATCAATTAAAAATGGGCTACTAATGGCCACTGTAAAACTAAGGAGCAAACTAGAAAAGAGAAGTGGCAAATGGGTGTCATGTCATGCAGGGCGAAAGCCTCTGAGCAGAACCAGGTGGGGGAAAGGGCTGCTGACCAAACAAGCCTGGTCCTGATGGTGTCTATTACAGAACCAGCTACCAGGAAGTAACAACTCACCCTGTGTAATGGCTAAACTTTGTCTTGGGAGTTATCTTCTGATAGCAGAGCCGTCCTGACAGAGAAAGAAAAGTCAGATGTCCAACGCTAAAGCCAAAAGCTTGTTGCACATTCTCTCTCATATACAGAATCTAGATTGAAAACTAGAGGACACTGGCGTGGGAGAAAGAGGACTCATAGGGAGAGGAACAAGACAGGGTGGAAAATAGACAGATATTAAAAGTTTCTCTGTGTAAAAATCTAGATTTAATTTTTTTTAGCTTTTTAAAAATGACTTATTTGTTTTTATTTCATGTATATTGTTTGTTTTTTTTTTCTTTTTTTCTTTTCTGCATGTATGTCTCTGTGAGGGTGTAGGATCCCCTGGCTGGAGTTACAGACAGCTGTGAGCTGCCATGTGGGTGTTGGAAATCGAACCAGGGTCCTCTGGAAGAGCAGCCAGTGCTTTCAACTGTTATGTCATCTCTCGAGCCCCACCCTACCCCCTTTTTTAGATTTTTAAATCTTGTTTTATATGCATGAGTGTTTTGACTGCATGAATATACGTATGTGCATGTCAGGTGGCTACAGAGGCCAGAAGAGGGCACCAGATCCCCTGAAACGAGAGTTAGGGATGGTTGCAAGCCTCCCTGTGGGTGCTAGGACTGTTCTGGGTGTCTCGTACAAGCAAAGCAAGGAACACTTTTGTGTCTGGCCTCTTACACTTAGCATGTCTTCAAGGTTTGTTCATGTTATAACATGTTGAGCTTTTTTTCATTCTTGCTTAAATAGGTGTTTCTTAACAGAAGATACATAAAAAAAACCCAACAGACCTATGAAAACATGAATTATCAGACAAAAGCCCCTGCAAGCTTTCTTCACCTCAACTGCCATGAAAAAATGGTCATGTATGAAACAATGAGGAGACTGCCAGCATCAATCTGCTCCGTCATTTTGTTGTAGCAGCCCTAACAGACCTCAGAACAGGGCATGAGATACAGTCCTGATGGCATTGACTTTTTCCTCCTCTCCCCCCACCAGCTCCACACATTGGCTGTTAATCCAAGGATTAGCTAATCCAAGTCCAGAGCCGTAGTATGTGGGTCCTCACCTCTCTTCATTCTACATCGGGGACTGAGAGCCCCCTCTTCTCCCACTGCCTACTTACCTCATCCGCCTAAGCTTCGAGGGAAATCGCCAGCCTTTGATGCACCAATGGGAACTTAAAAAACCAAGAGAATACTTCCTTTGTTCCAAAGTCTGGCTCTCATAGTCATGCTGTGTGTATTAAACATTTAACATTGATTCTTCTTTCATTCCTGTATAATGATCTTAATCCTCCCCTGCCTAGGGAAGAATCAGCGAAGAGTTACATAAGCACTAAAGGCAGACAGGACAAGCAGAAACACATTGATAGATTAAACAGATAAATAAATAGATAATAATTAGATAAATAGGTAGGTAGATAAGTGATAGATAGATAGATAGATAGATAGATACTCAATGTAATATTAAGGTGACTTGTTCTGTAATTTTTATTGAGAGTTTTTTAAAATTGAATCACAGACCATCAAGTGCCTGCTGCACAAGTGTTATGACCTGAGTTCAATCCCCAGAACCTACCTAGAAGTGGAAGGAGAGAATCAATTCCATTAACCTGACCTCCAATCACCACACTCATGCTGCGGCACACAAGCACATGGTGTGCAGACATAATTAATAAATTTAAATTCTTTTCATCTTATCAAACAAAATTATTGTGAATTTTTTTTAAAAAGAAAACTGAGCTTATTTCCTAGAATACAGCCCTTCTATATCAAATTATGATAATAACGACAAATTTTTCAACTTTGATTGCAAAAATGCCAATGTTTTACTCTCTTTTGAGACAGGATATGGACTTGTAGCTTGGGATAAATTAGAAGTTGTAATCCCTTTGCCTCAGTCTCCCAAGAGTAAGGACTTTAATCATGTCCTCTCACATCTGGCTCCAAAACATCAACTTTAAAGGAAACTTTCTCAAAGTTCCAAAAATGAGACACCTTTTAAATAAACAAATAAACAAAACTCTCCTGAGTTTTAAATGAAGAATGGTTGTGTACCAGTAGATGTAAAGTAAGTCATTTGTGTAAGGTTCATTTTTGCGGGTACATTTATGCGTGTGTGTGCTTTACGTGTGTATGTGTATAGGTCAGAGGTCAACACTGGATGTTTTCCTCAGTCACTTTCCACCTTAATTTTTTAAAGCTTCTCACTAAACCTAGAGTTCACCAATTTGGCTGGGGGATTGACCAGTAAACCCCAGCTATCCACCTGTATCTTTCTACCCAAGAGTGGAATTAGAGGTGCACAGCTTTTACATGGTTGCTAAGAATCAAACTCGGGTCCTCATGTACAGCAAGGACTTTTCCAACTGGGCCATTTGCTCAGCCCTTTAAAGTCATTTTGTATCTATCTTAAATGTGCAACTGTGAAGTATTTAAAGACTCCACTAATTATCCATAGTCTTTATTGATAAATGTAATATTGATGTGTCTTCTGATGCTATGAATAGTTTTCTAAGATCCAGTTGGATCTTCTCATGTATAAAATTTCAGAAGAATAATGGAATCTTTTATCCATGGAGCCAGCTAGGAGTCAGCCATCCAACCCTGATCAGCATCAGAGCCACTTCCCAAAGGCCCAGAAGATTCTGGAGAGTGCCCAGGGTCTGTGGTGTGCCAACCTCCCGGATAGGGCCTGCTGAATCCAGACAGTCTCTGTGTTCTGTTAAGACAGTTAACAGGTGGCTGGTTTAGACATAACAACCAAGATGGCACAGAACAAACAGACAGAGGTGTTCAGTGTATGTGAATCACGGGATCTGGGGTCACCTGTAGTTGCAGAGTAGAAACCCAGGCGGGACTTCTCACACCCCTGCTGGGACCCACACGTAGGCTCTTGACTGCCCAGCCTGCGGTGAAGCGGAAGCTCCTGGTTTCTTTGGAAACTCAGTTGTGTTGTGTGAATATATTTTTTGTTTTGGTCCCACGTGTGGGATATGGGAACATTTTTTCCCCTGCAGAAAACAGCCCCTATCAGAGAGCAAGCGATGTTGGTCAGCTGAAAGCTACCTCGTGTGCAAGAGATGTGGTCTTTATGAGATGCAAATGTCCTTGTGGGGACTCTGAGAAGGATATAGAAACCCACAGAGCTGAGACAATGCTTTCTGCATCTCTATGCTTTTGCATTGCTCTAGTTTCCATCCTTCACTGATCTTCGCATACAGGAACCATCCAGAGAACTGCATGGGATGCTTGGGCAGAGTTCTTTTTATTTCAGGTGGAGCCTAGCTACTTCATTCTGCTGTTAACATGTGTTGTGATGGGTGCTTTGCAGTTTGACCGGACTGCTGGTATCCTGAGGGCTGAGTGTGATAATCCCCTTAGGACCCATCAACCCTAATCAGCAAGGAGTGGATAAAAGAGGTCTACAGCTCCTTTCCCTGCTAATCTTCTACTAAAGGTAGGGAAGAGAGGGGGCTGGAAGGGAGGTAAAGCAGTTAACAACCTTAAATAAAGTAGGTGTTTGAAAAATCTAAACCTACAATGGGGCTAGACCTTACCTTCTTAGGGATCTGCAACTTAAACTGAAATATGGGGATTACTTGTTGTAAACAGGCAATGGCCCTCTCTATGGCTGGCTGAAGGTCAGAGCGCTGATGGTGCACACTTTCCTTAGCACACATGGTGTGCTGAGGTATAACAGCACAGCGCTAAGGTCATGGGCGCTCTCAGCCCAAGCATCATCACGGTCTACCAGACTCTCCTGCCCCACTCCCAACCACCAGCTCAACACTGATGGTGACTCCCCGAAGAGCTCCAGGCCAGGCCATTCGAGGCCACTCTGGAAGTCTAAGAGATTGGCTCTAATAAACACTGGTGTAACTCATGGGTGGCACAAATGGGAATTAGAGCGGGAACATCATGTCCAAAGGCCAGATAAGAGAATCAGCTGACTGTGTTGGGAATAGAGAAAAGCCCAACTGAGCTGGGTAGAGATAACACATCCAAAAGGAGGAGATAAAAAATGGGTAAAGCTAAGACAGCCAGAATCGTGTTGTGCAAGCTGAGCCAAAACACAGTTTGAGTATAAAGGCCTACTGAATACTGCATGCAAAGTGTGATCTGTGCTGTTTCACAGTTTGTCAGCACATCTCTGGGTGAGCCTTCGAGGACAGGAATGTCCAGAGAGAATTATCTAAGGAGGAAAATGTCTGAATGTGAGCGACATTGTTCCATCATCCCAGGGCCCCTAGAATCAAACAGGGAAAGGAGAAAGCACGGTGGAGACAATCTCTCTCTCCCTCCCTTCCTCAGTTCCCGTTGCCATGATGTGTTGCCTCCCTCTGCCATGCCCACCTCCACTGACTAACTGAGCCTGAAACTGTGGGAGCAAATAATGCTTTTGTCCCTTACATTCTTTCTGTTCAGTTATGTTGTGATGCCAATGAAAAGTCTAAGGCAGGAAGTACCTCAGACTAAACCAATCAGACCTTGGTTTGTTGTTGTTGTTCTTTGCCACATTGATTTCAAGAGTACAGCTCAAGGGTGGGAGCAGGAGCCAATGGCGGAATAGAGACGAATGACTTTGGTTTGATGTTTGAGGGAGGGACGTGGCTTTGCTCACTCTCTGAACATGGCCGGGAATGCATTCCACCCTAAAGGCAATTGGCAAACCCCTTAAAACCAAGAGCAGAGCCAACCTCGCAGTAAGTGACACACCACAGAGGCAGAGGGAAAAGTGAGCCAGTCTTTCATGATCTCACCAAGCCAGGTCCAGCCAGCCCTGCCCTTACATCTGGGCTTTCCTGGGAAGAAAGTCAATTTTGCTTCCTGGCTGCTTAACTGACTTGTTTGGGTTGCACTCAAACAGAAGCAGCCCTCTGTGACCAAGGCCCACAAGGAACCCTAGCACTGCATAACCCCATCCAAGAATCCAGTCCAGGCTTCTGCAGCCTCCTGGGCTGGAGAGGACAGTGCCAGCTAGGAGTCAGCCATCCAACCCTGATCAGCATCAGAGCCACTTCCCAAAGGCCCAGAAGATTCTGGAGAGTGCCCAGGGTCTGTGGTGTGCCAACCTCGCGGACAGGGCCTGCTGAATCCAGACAGTCTCTCGGGCCCCTTTATTGCATTATTATGTGTTTCAGTGGCTTGTTTACAGTCACAAGCATTTAGTTTTAATTTAGACAATTTCCCTTTTTTCTTTTGCCTGCCTTTAAAATAGGTCTGCAGAGTGACGCTGGGTAATAGACTGCCCTTGATCTCTGTGTTCATTTGTTGGCGTATTTGGCGTATCTGCAGCCAAGAAGCCGTAGGCACTGGATCGTTATGTTCCTGTTTTCCCTTTTCAAGGATTCTGTTTAAATCCATAATGCAACCAGACAAGCAGAACTTTCAGGCATTCTTCTGAAGGTCAAGCCCTCTACCTCTCCACCTCCAGGCAGCTCCTGCTTCGTACCTGGCACCTCCTAAAAAGAAGAATTCTGGCCTTCCGTGTGCCCTCGCTGAAGTCCCAGCCACACACGAAGCAGTACATCCATTAGCCCAGGGCACTTTTCTTTAGAGAGTCTTCCAAAGGCTCAGTAGCAACAAGCAACAAATAACAAACAGGAGACATTTGCAGAACAGCAACAGATATTGTATGTTTAAAACCTCAGGGAGGGGGAGGCAGAGGGCTGGTTTGGGCAGGAAGCATGCCAATCAAGTGGGTAAGGAGGGATAGTTGATGGCGAGGAGCGCTTTGATCTGCTGATCCCCTTATCGGATTTCTCTCTGTGATTCTGCTTATGGGGAGAGTTTTTCTCTCGAATCACTAATACTTCTTGCAGGTCCTGGCTTATATCTATTAGACTAAACACGCCCTGGGGAAGTAGTGGCTAACTCCAGTCTGTACACATCTGAAACGTCAACGCAGTGGGAATCCACAGAGCTCCAGGCTTCTCTGATTAATGTCACCGACGTCCACATTCTGTGAAAACAAAGTGACGTTATTTTGCTTCCAACTTCAGTTCTAGCCTTCAATAGAGGATGCTGAGAATCACAATGGAATTGTTTTCATCCTGAGCATTTTACCTTTGAGATAAAGAGGTGTGTCACCTTTGACACACACCCACATGCCCAAAGCAACCCATCTTGCTGGCCCTGTCTCTCACGCTCTGCTGTTGCCACGGCTTGCTCAGAAGAGCAGCTGCAAAGGGACAGCATGGAAATGGAATGCACACTGAGTCAGCCCCAAGTATCACCTAGGATAACGAGCAGAGGTCTGGGGACTTTGAAAGCCAAAGGCCCTGTCTTTTGTAAGGCTGCCCTCAACGGAAAGAAGACAAAAAGGGGAAGGCTAAAGTAAAACAGACTTTGTCTTATTAACCTGGCGCACACGCCTGTGATCAGTGGCTTAGCTGGCAAATTGCAAGAACCTCAATGGGAGAGCCAAAATGCAACAAGTGAATGTTGCTATGGAAATGGAACAAATGAACCCCAAGAATGAAGGACCTCGGACTGGGGAAATGCTGGAAGAGGGTAGCTGTTACTTTTAATATACTGCCGTGCAAGGAAAAGAGCTTCAACTCTTCTTACTAACTTTGGCATCCTGAAGTCAACCCAAGAAGTTTGGCCTCCAGGTCACCCAATTTAGAAAAAGACTGTTCTCTGCCCCTCAGCTCGGGGCCCAGGCTGCATGAATCTCTGCTAGCCCCAGGGTTCATCTGGCCCTGGGCTTGCTGTCCACGAGGCCTGGAAAGTGTGTCCCATCTACAAAAGTCTGTGCCAAGGCTGGAAACTCTGGGTGAAACAAAAGAAAGAGACAGGAACTGGGGGTTTGGCAGTTAAGCTTATGGGAGGGTCAGAGAGGGGTCAGATTCATGGTCATAGCCCCAAACCCTCCCCCACAAGAAATACCTCATTTTCTAGATGAAGCTGGACTGTGAGTGAGCACACTGGATGAATTTGGGACTCCAGCCCCAGGCTAGGGCTGAGGACGGAGCCTGACTTAATAACATCTGTCATCCCATCCAGTCCTGTGATTCTGTGATGACTGGCTGGGGGATGTGCTGGTTTCCAGGGCACCCATGATTACAAGGCCCTCTTTAAGTGCACCGTGTAGACACTCCAAATAGCACAGTTGCAGATAATTACCCATTTGGGAGATTATATAAATGCAATAACTCACACAGGAGAGGGTCCCCTCTCGGTCAGGGGCCCAGAAAGGTTCTCTGAAAGTGAAAGGAAAGCCCCCGAGGCCCTGAAGAAAGCACAGGTGTGTCTTCTACCTCTGTTCTCTTCTGTGTGCACTGAGGTAGTTTCATGCTTGATGCTCGCAAAGTCCCAGTAACAGGCGCAAGAGTAAGCATAACAGCAGCAAACAGAGAGGGACACTGCACTCTAGGCTTTATCCTAAACCCAAGCTGACCGACCCTCATGCAAAATTCCAAAATGCTCCAAAATCTGAAGCAGCTTAACTGTCCATGAGACACTACAAGTCTGAAGCCTCAGTAAATGGAACTTTGTTTCAAACCCAAATTTATTTTAAAATGTTGTATTAAATTGCTTTTGGACTATGTGTATAAAGTATATATGAAACATGAGTCTTAAGTGTAAAATTAAATATCAGTCTCAAGCTATTTCCCTTGGCTGAGAATATTTCGAATTTCAGAAACATTCAAATTCTGGGGTTTGAAAGCTAGCTTAGTGGGTAAAAGCTACAAGCATGGGGACTGGAGCTGGGCTCTGTGGTGGACTGAGTGAAAATGGCTCCTCAGGCTCTTAGAGTGGTACTATTCTGAGGTGTGGCCTTGTCGGAGTAGCAGTGGCCTTGTTGGAGGAAGTGTGTCACTGGGGGTGGGCTTTGGGTTCCAGACACCCAAGCCAGGCCCAGTGTCAGTTTCTTCCTGCTGCCTGAAGATGCAGATGTAACACTTTCAGCTACCTCTCCTGAACCATGTTTGCCTGTATACTCCTGTATACTCTCATACTTCCTTCCATGATAACAATGGACTAAACCTCTGCTGTAAGCCAGCCCCAATTGAACGTTCTCCTTTGTAAGAGTCATGATGTCTCTTCACAGCAAGACTAAGACGGGCTCCTTATAACCCATTAAAATTCTGGAAGAGCATACAACCCCCTTGTTATTACAGCAGAGACAGGCACCCCTGAAGCAAGCCAGCCAACTATTGAATTGGTGAGCTCAGAGTTCTGGTGACAGAGCCTACCTCAATATACAAGGTGAAGAGCAGTCAAGGAAGAGACTCAACAACTTCTGGCCTCCACAAGCATGTGCACACATATGCTACACATGCACCAAGCACATGGGCATCTACATGCATCTGAATATGCACACACAAAAAAATAAGACATAAAAGCTCAAAACTCTAAAATATTTCTGGTCTCAAGCATTTGGAAGAAGCACTTTCAACTGCTCTTGTGTGTGAGCACAGCCATTTAATCATCTCTTAGCAATGCCAATAAGGGGATGGGATGGGTTTGGAGTTACAACTCATAATATGTTTAGAAAAATTAAGATCATGTGTTCATATTAGCGTGTATAATATGTAGACTATAATAGGACTTTAGTTACCATAACGTGATTTATAAATTTTAGATTTTAAGGGCTGGAGATGTGGCTCAATGGTTAAGAGCACTGGCTGCTTTTCCGAAGGTCTTGAGTTCAATTCCCAGCAACCACAGGGTAGCTCACAACCATCTATAATGGGATCTAATACTCTGTTCTGTCATGCATGTGTACATGCAGGTAAAGCTCTCATATACATAAATAAATATTTTTTAATTTTATATTTTAGATATAGCTCAATGATAGAAAACTTGCTTATTATGTGCCCAAGATACTCTAAGGTGTTCTCAGTTTCCAGAATCTTTAGTTAAAAATACATTCTGAATCTTATCTGCTGCTTCTGCTTCCTTCCCCAGCAACACGTAAACCTGGCAGAGTAGTACATATCTGTAATTCCGACACTAGTGATGTAGAAGTGGGAGATTCAGGGGTTCAAGGTGATCCTCAGCCATAGTTCAAACCCCACCTAAAATATGTGAGACCCTGACACTACCACCCACCCCAAGCACACAATTGTTTTAAACTTAAAGGCTAGCTAGCCATAGCTGTACATGCCTTTAATCTTAGCACTAGGCAGGTAGAGACAGGTGGATCTCTGTGAGTTCAAGTCCAGCCTGCTCTACAAATCAAGATCCAGGTCAGCTAGGGCTACATAGTTAGACCCTGTTTCAAAAACAGTGGCTGGATAGATGGTCAGTGGTTAAGATCACTGACTGCTCTTCCAGAAGACCTAGATTCAGTTCTCAGCACCCCCACGGCAGCTCACAACCACCTGCAACTCCAGTTCTAGAGGTCCTGACTCTTCTGGCCTCCACAAGCCCTCTACATTTGTGCTGCACAGACATCCATGCAGGCAAAACACTCATAGACAAAAAAGAACAACAAATAAAACTACACACAAACAAAATCAATGAACAAATGAAAAACAAAAACAACTACAGGCTACGGATGTAGTTCAGGGGCACATCTCTTACTGAGTATGTGCCAAGCCTTGGGACTGATGCAAAGAAACAAAAACAAAGTCAGTGTTCAGTAGCTTCATGGGACTAGTGGCAACTATCGAAGAGATACTTTCATCAGAACTATGGAACAGAGCTAACCTGTGCTGTATAATTCAAAGGAGTGATGCCCCCTTAGACATGGAGGCCCAGACCACAGGCTTACTCCTGACCCTTCCCTGGCAAAGGAGACAACACTGCCTTGATTGACTTCTCTTGTACCAAGCACAATTCAGCTCTGGTTTTTAAAATGCATCACTCCCTCAGCTTGTGGCCACTCAGAAAAGGATGGAAACTACGAGATCGGGATGACGCCAACAAAGGGATGGGGCAGATCTGGAGTTAGCACACAACTTGTAATGTGCTTGGAAACACTAAGATGATCTGTTCATATGACTATATATGGTATGTACACTCTATTAACCAGTGGATTTTAGTTACCATAATCTGATCAATTTTAGATCTTAGATACAGTTTGGTGGTAGAGCACTTAGTTAGCATGTGCCTGAGTTCAGTCCTCAACAATAAGAATCATCATCATCATCGATGACACATACCTTGAGACCCATCTACTCAAGAGACTAAAGCAAGAAAATAACATCAACTCTGGAGTTCAAGGCCAGCTAGGGCAATAAGGTCACTCTGCCACTCAATACAGTATTAGTAACAATTATGACGGTGACCATAATAGCATTAAAAGCGTGTTTTGGTCACTCTGAGAGCTAAGTGTCGCACAAGAGTGCAAATGAAGCAATTTCTCCCAGGAGCAACAGAAATGAGGACACTCGTCACTTGTCACATCTCCATGTGGACGGGCCTGTCATGAAGGCTCCTAGTCTGAATGCTCTTGGTTGGAATGTGCAGCAGACAACTCCAACCGCTGTCTCAGGCAGGCTGGACTGCAGCCAACAGGCCCACCTCCCCGAAAACAACAACAAATGAGAATGGCTGCCGAAGCTACCTGCTGAGGCTCATAGAGATGAGATCGCCCGGGTAAAACCTTGCAAGAGCTTTGAGATTTTTGGGAGCACCATGAATGTGGTTGCTTTCATCTTCCTTATCCTCTAAAGAGTGGATGTTTAATATTCCAAAGCAGGCCAATTTGTCAAACAAAATAATAAATGTTCATGGTTGGAAATACCCAGCCACACCAGAACATTTTTACTTCGAAGGTTAGGATGCTCCTTTATTATCAAAGATTACTAATATCAACACTTGAGGTAGAAACCCACAGCTCATTAATGCTGCATATAATTGCACCAAGATGTCCATACTAGCTTTTCCACTGTTGTTTAACAAGACTCACTAAAGGGAATATATCTGCATATTTTAGTGAAGGTAAATGTCTAACAGAGTAAAAAGTTTACCTCCAAGATGGTGGTCCCTCTCTTCCAGCCTTGGTCTCCAGGTGTAGTTCCGTGCCAGTTTCTATTAATTTCCAGTCACTTGACATGCACAGAGCAAGCACAAGGAGAGAGAGACTTGGCTTAGAAAATGAACCAACGTAGAGAAATTTACTTACGAGAAATGTGAGTCTTCCTTTGTTTTCTGATTCTCCATAGCTAATAGGCATGAACTCTGTGCAGAATTACAGTAAGAAAATTGTTGTCTGGAATAATGAAAGTGTCTTTCAAGGCATTATCTCAAATTTACAACAATTATACTATCCTCCCCAAAGCCAAACTATGGAGAATTCCACTGAGTAGTGGCATCATCTGGTGGACACCAGAGATACTGCACCTCCCTTCCAAGTTTGTTGTCAGCCTTCCATTGAGAATGCCAATTTCTTAATTGTGTTAAATTTGTAAGGAATTTGTAAACTATCCAAATAACTTCCGTAAAGCACCCTGGAGGAAGCCTCAGAGCTCCAAATTGTTCAGTACGTGGAGATAATCTTAGCAAACTGGACTTTTCTAGACATTGCCAGTTGTTTTAGGTACATTTTTTTTCACCTCAGAAGGTCATAAAGTACGTGAGAGTAGTTCTTTCAACTTTTTCTTATCCTTTAGAATTCCAAATGTGTCAGTGTAATGACTGGGAAGGGGCTGAAGATATAAAAAGAGAGACTATGCTCTTAAAAGTGTACAAAATTTGCAAGTCAGATACCTTCATTCCTTTTGTTCACTTTGGGAGAGATTGTAAAATAGTGTGGCTATTACGGGAAACAGTGTGTATGTTCCTCAGAAACTTAATATTGAGGCTATCAAAAGATCCGGAAATCTCACGTTGGGATATATAGCCAAAAAAATGCAATCTATGTCCCGTATCCATTGCAGCATTGTTACATATATAGTAAGTCATATATATGTATATATATTCAAAGAAAGAGTTTTCATTCATAAAAAGAAAATCCTGCTATTTTCAACAAACCCAAATGATACTGAAAGACATTCTGCTAAGTGAAAAAAAAGACAAGCACACACACACACACACACACACACACACACACAATGAATACTATTTTTTTTTGAGACATGGTTTCTCTGTGCAGCCCTGGCTGTCCTGGAACTCACTCTGTAGACCAGGTTGACCAAAACCTCACAGAGATCTTGCCGCCTCTGCCTCCGCAGTACTGAGGTTAAAGGTGTGTGTCGCTGCCACCACCCAGATTTACCTCAACGTTTCAGTCAAACTTTTCAATTCTGTAATAAAGCACCTAAAGAAAACATCTTAAAGGAGAAAAGATTTATTCTGACTCATAGTTTTAGAGGTTGGAGTGTCTGATAGCAGGGAGGCATGGAAGGGCAGAGCAATTCAGTTTACAGAAGCTAAGAAGCTTTTCCTTTCTCCTGTTTTATCCCATCCAGGCCTCCAGCCTAGGGGACGGTGCTTCCAATGAGACATATGCCCTGTTTGACACCTTTACTACGGTCTTCAGGGAAACTCCAAAGCTACGAACTGTGCCCCGATTCTTGGTCTATAAACACGCTGAGATAATATATGTGGTTTAAAATGGTTTTGTTCCATTTTTAAGCTTTTGATGAGAGTGTTTTGGTTTGTTTCTGGATCTCTCACCTTGAAAACATTCTCTATCCCAGGAACATGCTTGGCCCCAGGAAGTAATGCACTAGAGAGCACAGATTAACAGCTGTATTTGGGGAAATGCACCCAAGTTACAGGCCTGACATATGATTCCAAAAGGAATCACTCTAGGGCTGGACAGATGGCTCAGAGGTTAAGAGCACTGACTGCTCTTCAAAAGGTCCTGAGTTCAGTTCCCAGCAACCACATAGTGGCTCACAACCATTTTTAATGAGATCTGGTGTCCTATTCTGTCGTGCAGATGTACATGCAGGCAAAACTCTGTAGACATAATAAATAAATAAATCTTTGAAAAAAAAAAAGGAATCAGTCTAAAGATTCTTAGCAGACTGAACTCCAGTTGCCTAGAGAATGATAAGATAAATAAATGCCTATCGTTTATGAACTACTTGGTCTTAGGTATTTTGTAATAGAAATAGCAAACAGTAAGATAGCGATTGTGGGAACGAAAGGCACTGTCATTAACTTACATGGGTCTTTTTTTAAGGTGTTCTTTATTTTTTTTTAATTTTTTTTTATGTATATGTGTGCTTTGTCTTCACGTACATCTGCACACCAGAAGTGGATCCCATTATAAATGGTTGTGAGCCATCATGTGGTGCTGAGAATTGAACTCAGGACCTCTGGAAGAGCAATCCATGTTCTTAACCACTGAGCCATTTCTCCAGCCTGGCATTCTTTCTTTTTAAAGACCTATTTACTTATTATGTATACAGTATTCTGCTTGCATGTATGCCTGTACACCAAAGGAGGGCACCAGATCTTATTACAGATAGTCATAAGCCACCATGTGGTTGCTGGGAATTGAACTCAGGACCTCTGGAAGGGCAGCAGTGCTCTTACCCTCTGAGCCATCTGTCCAGCCCACATGGGTTTTTTTTTTTAAGATTTTAAAATTATATGTACAGCATATACATGTGAGTGTGTCATTCTTCGTGCAGTGGTAGTCTGGGATGCTGCTGTCAGCTTTTGAAGGAAGAAGACCCTAAGATCAAAGGTTCCATTTCTCTCAGGACAATCTAGATCACTTTAGGGTGAGGCCTACGTGCTAGGCCAGGTTTTTGTTCTCACCAGGGGAGGTGGAAATGAATTTTCTACTGGATGTTACAGCTAGCTCTTTTAAATGAGATTGCTGGTATCAAACGGCAGAGGAAACTCAGACATTCCAAAAGCCTGGGATAATACCTAAGGGTCACAGCCCTTTGCTAAGCTGTCGTAGTAACGGCGGGGCTCAGGCAAAAGCTGTACCTGGTCAGCCCGCAGCCAACACAGGGCTGGAAGGCAGCTCCAGCATGTGCTTTCCCAGGCTTCAACACCACGCCTGCAGAGGCTGGGCAGGCTCCAGCCACCCTGGCTGGCAGCCAAGCCCTAGGAGTTCCTCAATGAATCTCCAGGGAGGAGGGGAGCCCTCCCTTCTCCAAAGTGGAGAGAGAGAGCATGAGGGAGCTTTATTTCTGAATCAAGGCCTTATAAACCTTGGTAGTGGGAGGGGTTCCGAGGGTGAATGTTTGACTCGATGGGGCTAGAGATGTCAGGGATTCTTCTTTTACAGGTAGTGGTTCATACAGTACATCGTGCAGTAGCACTATACTATCACAAGAAGAAAAACACAGTTCTTAATTATCCCATGGGTGGGAAAAATCTCCAGTTACAATTGTAGGTCACTTGCTGAAAGCTAAGATCTTCTTAGCATAGGGTGGGTATTTCCAGGAATCCGCAGGTGCTGGCTGAGCAGGTTTCTTATTAAAAAAGGGCTGGGCCTGCAGTCTTCTCTGAGGGCTATGTAACGCTCCCCAGATCAGGCTAAGAGAGATGAAGTGCCCTTGAAGGCCAGAAGAGTCAGATATCCCTGGAGCCGGATTAAAGATGGTTATGAGCCACCTGACATGAGTGCTGGAAATCAAACTTGGCCTCTGCAAGAGCACTACACACTCTTAACCCCTGAACTCTCTCTCTCTAGCCCATGGCACAGTTTTAAAAACTATAGTTTTGGAACCAATTAAAAATTGTTAGTGTAGTTTTAAGAACCTTTTCTGCTCTTGTGGATGACCCTGGTTCAATTCCAAGCAATATGCCATGGCTCACAGCCATCTATAACTCCACTGGCAAGGGACATGACATCCTGGCCTCCATAGACACCAGACACAAATAAATACATACACATATAGACATCATAGACATAAAATAAATCATGAGGAAGGGGGTCTCTCTTGCTTATTTTGCAACCACAATTCTGTGTTGACCATTCAGTTCTACACAGATTTTCGGAGCTCTTCCTGGACTTCTGTGGGTACGAAACATCAGCTAAGCTTTCCCTCCTTGGCCTTTCCACATTGATGATCTCTTTGTAGTGATGAGCATAAAAGCAACATTCCAGTAGCTATCAAAGGATGCATGCCGTCTACTCAGCAGCTTCTCTCTACAGGCCCCACTCAGTGAAGAACTCAGACCCACCTCCTTCAGTCAAAGTTCAGTTCTAAGGTACACCCCTCCACATCTGCACAGATGCTGTGAAGCCTGCTCTTTATCCTCACCTCTTCAGAACAGATCCCAAACCCAAGTAAGATTAACTTATGTCCTCTAACTTTTGCAGGTAGATATTTGAAACCCCAAAAGCCAGAACCCTGTTGCATTCTGGGTAATCAGTGAGATTTGGAGGACCTGAAATACCTCATGCTCAGCCAGCTGTCCTGTCCCCAAGTCCCCACAGGCTCCTTCATTAAGCCCTCACTGGTCCTCTACCACAATGCTTTCTAAAATATGGTTTGGGGGGCTTATTCAAGATCCTTCTGCAAAGTTCCAAACTCTATATGTTATTAGGTGGGCCAGGATCCTTATGTAGACTGTGTAGCCTAAATTAGGCTCTGTCTCTAAGTTCCTACCTGCTCCTGGCAGGGTCAGGCCAGTGTGTCCCACATTTGAGTTTCATCTAAAGGGATGTCTATGGATAACCAAAGTCCTCATTCTGTACTGGCTGTGCCTCAGGCTACTCTCATGGCAATCACAGCATCATGTGTGGTGGTTGCTCATCCTTTTCTTTTTAATTTATTTTTATTTTATGTACATTGGTGTTTTAACTTCATGAATGTCTATGTGAGAGTGTTGGATCCCCTAGAACAGGAGTTACAGACAGTTGTAAGCTGCCATGTGGGTGCTGGGAATTGAAACCAGGTCCTCCGAAGGAGCAGCCAATGCTCCTAATCGCTGAGCCATCTCTCCAGCCCCGCTCATCCTTTTCTTATTGGTACAACCCAGGGTATATACATGAGTTCCCTGAGTTCTGCTTTCTTCATCAGCCTGTCATCAACACTTCATAAGGCTGCTAACTGAAATAACGTCAGCTGGACAGTTCTCTCCAAAAACAATCTTCCACTAATTCCTGCAAGCTTGTGCTACCCAGAACTCACCGCTAGGCCTGACGACCATTTTACATTTAAATTTAAGTGAATTAAAATTAAAATTCAAGTCCTCAGTCTAACTAGCCACGTTTAGATGACTCACTAGCTTCCTGTGACTGATGGCTGTCATATTAGATGTTTCCATCGTTGCAAAGAACTCTGTGGGGGTATTTCTAAGATCTCAATGCCCAGGCTTCACTCTAGAACAAGTAAATGGGAATTGCTGAGGGGGAATCTACCATTAAGAGGTTTTTGGTTTTGTTTTCTTTTTTAAGATTTATCTTTATTTTTCAAATTAAAAAAAAAAGCGTATGCCTGTGTGTTTACTTGGAGACATTTGCATGCAGGTGCAGGTGACCACAGAGGCCAGAAGAGGGCATCAAACCTGCTGGAGCTGGAGGGCTGTGAGTCACCCCGTGTGGACGCTGGGAACCAAACCGGAGTCCACTGCAACCAGAGTATGGGCCCTAATTTCTAAGCCATCTCCCAGCCCTCATTTTGTTTTTTGTTTTTGGGGTTTTGTTTTGTCTTGTCTCTGTGTTTGTTTGTTGTTTTTAATTTGGGTTTTAAGTACCCCAGGGACATAGCCAATATACAGATGAGGTTGAAAACCACTGCTCTAGACACACCCTCTACAGTAACACCCAGCTCCTGCAGATTCCCCCAACAAACGCTGACCTTTGACCCCTGGCTGGGAATGCTTCAGAGAGGGCTACACCTTCCCCACCCCGACCACGGCCAAGTTGTTTGTTGTTGCCTCTAACTGCCCTTTGACACCAAACCTTGACTCTTCGCCAGATGGCCACTGAGTTTTCTCATAGCTTTGGTAGACTAAAAGCAACTACAGGACAAAAACTAACTAATCAAACTGAGAGAGCTGAGCCGAGGTCGGGCCACAGGACGGTACCCACGGTTCTCGATGGCGTGAGCATGAGCGCCCTGCCTTAATCTAGATGGACTGCTAAACGCTTCGCAGTGGCCATGCCTCACACTTCAGCTAGTGGGAAACTACTGAATGCAGAGTTCTATGACTGGGGCCAAAAAAGTGGGAAGCAGTTAGATGTTCAATACCCGGAAATTTTCTGTCCCTCCTTTTCATGTACTCCCCACTAACTGTTGCTGTTTCCTGCCTTGTCAGTGATGTCACTGAGGCTTAGTGACTCACAGCCAAGAACCCAGTGAGATGAGGCAGATTCTGCATTTAAGCCTTTGCCTTTTGAATAAGAAACCCATGCTTTTTCTCTTGCCAAATATATATCAGTCCAAGCACAGTGTGGCTGACAGTACAGATGAAAAAGTGAAAAACCCACAATTAATGAATGTGTTCCACAATCTCCTCAAACAGGCCACCAACCTAGGACCAAGAGATCAACATGTGAGCCTGTGGGGACATTTCTCATTCAAACCACCAGGCATGTTTTTTAATTCAAAAAGCTTCCTGAGAAGAACTGGCTGCTCACAATGCCTCCATAAAAACGTCCACAGCAGCAAACTGTCCGAGTGTACACCCTAACGGCAATAGATCCTTCACAAGACACTAGAACCTTCACTTTTATAAGACAGGCCCGACTGCAGGACCTCTCACTGAGCGATTGTCTATGTTAAAGAGCTAAAGCTACCTCAACACCTTAGCCTAGTCTCTGGCCGGCAGGAAGCCCTCAGAAAACTCAGTCAGTTCTATTGTCAAGAGAGTTCAGTCCCTGCACTAGTCAGGGTTACCACTGCTGTGATGAAACACTATGACCAAAAGCAAGCTGGAGAGAAAAGAGTTTATTCCGCTCACACTTCCACATCATAGCCTATCACTGAAGGAAGCCAGAACAGGACTCAGGCAGGATCAGAACCTGGAGGCAGGAGCTGATGCTGAGGCCATGGTGTGTGTGTGGGGGGGGGGGGGGTGCTTACTGACTTGCTCCTTACACTGGCTCAGCCTGCATTTTATAGAACCCAGGACCACCAACCCACGGATGGCACTGCCCACAAGGGGCTGATCCCTTCCCCATCAATCACTAATTTAAAAAACAGCCCTGTAGCTGAATCTCATAAAGACGTTTTCTGAGCTGAGGATCCCTCCTTTCAGATGCCTCTAGCTTGTGTCAAGTTTACAAAACTAGGAGCACAGTCTCCCCAGAGGTGGTACTAACTGAGCCAAAATCAGTGAAATCAGAGATTCGGGACTGCCAAGAACTCCTCTGAAAAGCACTGCTCTGGCCCAGGCTGCTTGGAACACTGATGGGAAGGAAAGTCTGGACTCACAGAACTCTTGTCTAGGAGGAGTTTGAGGATTTCCTCTCTGCAGCCCACCATGAGCCACTGAGGAGGGAGGCTCAGGCTGGGACCCACCTCTACTTTCCACTGTTCAATGGGTCAAGGATTTTTCTCAAAAGGGAGGGGAGAGGGACTTTTTTTTTTTTTTTTAAATCATTGAAAATGCACTCTTCTGGGGCTGGAGAGATGGCTCAGTAGTTAAGAGCACTGTCCTCTTCCAAAAGACCTGGGTTCAATTCCCAGCACCCCCATGGCAGCTCACAACTGTCTCCATTTCCAAAGGATCTGACACCTTCACACTGATGCACATAAAATAAAATTTAATAAATTATTAAAAAAAGAAAACACAATCTTCTCCTTTAACAGAAAAGAACAGAAGTCTGGATCAATCCACCTGGGTTCCACAAGTAAGGGACTTTCCAGCAGATCAGCTAACAAACCAAAACTCATGAGGCATCTGATACAATGTGCAAATCTACCTGCAGCTCATGAGAAACAGGTAATTATTAACCTGTCAACATTTAAAAGTCAGGCCTCTTCCTTCTGTTCATGGTCCTCTCTGCCACAAGAGACTACTTCGAACTCATGACCTCCTGCAGAGGGCACTATTCCCATTGCATTCATGAGAAGGGCATCTCCCAAGCTTCCGCAGTTAGATCCCAGAAGCCCCAGTACCTTTCAGAAAGATGAGAGCAGCAGTGAGAAGGCTGCTGCGGACAGCGGTTCTCCCTGCCCATCAGAGGACAGACTTTTCTGTCCCAACCTGCAAAGTTAATCTTTAGATTTTATAGGTTATAGTCTGACAGTCACAGTCTATGCTCTGCCATGATAGCCCAAAAGCAGCCATAGACCAACCAGGTTTAACAAAACTTGGTTAGCTGGGTGGCAGTGGCACTCACCTTTAATCCCAGCACTCAGGAGTTAGAGCCAACTAGATCTCTGGGAGTTCAAGCCTAGCTTGGTCTACATATTGAGTTCTAGGCTAGCCAGGGTTATGTAATGAGATCCTATCTCAGAACAGAACAAAACTCAATATAACTTTATTGAAAGATACTGAAATTTGAATTCTATATAATGTTCATATGTAACAAAATAATTCATTTTTAATTCTTTTATTTATTTTTATTTCATGTGCATTGGTGTTTTGCCTGCATGTGTGTCTGTGTGAGGATGTCAGGAACTGGAGTCACAGACAGTCATGTGGTACCGTGTGGGTGCTGGGAATTGAACCCACACCCTCTGGCAGAGCAGCCAGTGCTCTTAATTGCTGAGGCGTCTCTCCAGCCCAAATATTCTTTTTTTTTTTTTTCCTCAACAACTTGAAAATAAAAACCAGTCTTAGTTTGTCCTCCACAGACAGTTAGCCAAGCCTGGCACCTAGTTCCTGATTTTCTGATGCCCAGTTCCTACGATTCATTCATATTATTGTCTCTCTTGAGATTTTAAAAGATGCTAGAGAAATCAGATCCACTTCCCACAAACGTTAAGAGGGGAGGTTAATTTTACACTTTTTCACTGAATCTCTCTAAAACTTCTTTGCTTCTCCAGAAAAAAAACCCAAAATAGACAGGAATAGCAGTATTTGGCTGTAAATCCCAGCCCAGAATAGGCTGAGGCAAGAGAATTGCAATTTAGAGACCAGCCTGGGCAACAAATACAGTCAGTGTCAAAAATAAAGAATGCAAAACTAGGCGATGGGAATGATAGTCTTCAGAGAGAATCAGGGGCCTGGGCCTGGTGGGTGGATAGTTTCTTCTTTTGTGTGGGGGCAACAGAGCAAGTGTGTGTGTGTGTGTGTGTGTGTGTGTGTGTGTGTGTGTGTGCTCACGTGCCTGTGTGTGTGTGTAAGATGCCATGCATGTATGTACACATGTGTGTGACATCAACCCTAGGTTTTACTCCTCAGAAGCTGTCCAGCTTGCACAATGATTAGGCTAAACTGCCTGGCCAGGGAGGCCGCCTTAGGCTCTGTTGCTGGTATTAAGTCTCCTGCCGCCATGCCCTAGCCAGCTTTGTCTTACGGGAGCTGAGGACTGAGCTCAAGTCCTCATTCATGCTGGTGCAACAGACTCTCTCCTTCACCTTGTCTGCAGGGATTCTCTTTAGAACAAACACTGAGAGCGTCTGCTCTGCGAGGCGGCTGGGGGAACACAGCGCTGGCTGGCCAGCCCCACTACCCGACTTCCATCCCCAGACCGGGAAGAAAGAGCCCACTCCTGCAAGCTGTCACCTGGCCTCCGAATGCTGCATACCCCCACCCCACACACATGCACACGAAACAAACAAATAAAATATGGTAATTAAAAAATATATTTTAACCCTCTAGTACAAGTGTTATGAAATATAATGCAGCGAGGAGGTGCCATGGTGGCCCGTGCCAAGGTGTGCCCCTGAGAAATTATGCCAAGCAACAGATCTGGTATAAGGAGGTTTACGGGGGAAAGGGGAGGAGTGAGGGCCTGGGAAAGGGTAGAGGCAGATGAGTGGACATGTAAACAGGCAGAGTCATGAAGGCAGAGAAGAGGGGAGTGCAGAGGAGAGGGAGTGCAGGTCAGAAAAGAGGAAGAGAGTTGGGAATCGGGGGACGGGCAGGCCTTCTGTATGCAGCGTACCTGCTGCATACCTGGCTAGCCTGGCAGCGGAAGGTGACAACAGGGAGAGGGGGAGGGTGATAATGGGGAGGGGGGGAAAGGACAACGGGGTCCCTGGGAGGAGGCCAGTGGAATGGCCTGCATTCTAACAAGTCTCAGTGAAGCACAGTAAAAGTTGGGTTTTTCTGTCTTGTTTTTAATAGACCTTTTTTAAACTGTTTTAACTTCACACAAAACTGATATGTGCACGTGTTCTCTCATGACCTCTCATACACCTCTGTCTCTCTCCCTCCCTCTCTGTCTGTCTCTCTGTCTCTCTCCTCATGGAGAGTGTGAGACAGTTGTTATAATCTATGTATCCACACATAATACAACCTCAGCTTACACTACAGTTCACTCTGCCCTGTACACGTCACAGCTTTTCCTGACACACACACTCCATTTAAAGTGTCCTACATGCAATTTCACAGCCTAAGCGTCCTGTGCCCCACCTATTCCTCCTCTCTCCTTAAACTTTCCACAACTGCTGTCTTTTATCTATCTCCATCCTGTTTGCCTTTTCCAGTCTGTCATAAAAGTTTTCTTTTGGGGAAAAAAATAGTTTGGTTTCTTTATAAGTAATATATCAGATGGACAACAGAAGCTACAGTTTGAGAGGGGAAAAATGTTTCCTTCCTTTGGTCAGCAACCTATCAGTTTTCACCCATTCACACTCTCCGGGAGTCTGGGTGTGATGCCTGCAGGAGATGTTGAAAATGAGATCAGTAAGCATCTGCAACAATAAGAAAGGCATTCCAGTGACAGGTCAGATCTGAATATGCAGATTCCAGAGCCCCTGCCCAGCGGGGACAGCGGAGAATGGATGAGCTCCCCGGGGAGAAGGGAGCCATCGGGGAGATTAGAGAGGCAAACCTTAGGGAATTGCTTCATTACCAATATTTATTAGGACTTGCAATGAGAGAGACCCTGCAGGGTGAGCTGACCTACAGCAAGGTGCAAACAAACAGAACCAAGGTTTGCTCCTAGAAGGGAGGGAAAGAGCATTTTTTTAAGAAAGCCATACCAAGTAAGTAGGCAAACGTAAGGAGCCTGTGGGAGGGTAGGAATGTGAAGCAGAAAGCCAGACACAGGATTAACAAGGAGGGATGAGGAAGAGAGGCAGACAAATACGTGACAAGTTGTTGGTGCTCTTTGGATGTGGGTACCACACAGCCAGCAGACGCTGGGCTAAGACCTGGTGATTGGGTTGGAGATGTTCACAGAGCCTGTGCCTAGCACACAGGAGGCTCCAGGTTCGCTCTCCGGCACAAAAACAGAAAAGCTAGTCTGTTAATTAATTAGAACCCAACCATGAAATAAGATATTTCTACAGTCAATTAGATGAAAACTGACATCAAATAGAATTCAAGAAGGCTATAAAATTTCAGTTACATCTTAAGAAAATTTGTTCATTTTTTCAGAGATTTTTGGGTTTAAAGACATGAGTGTTCTGAACTCTCCCCACACACCTCTTTTCTCATAAAACAGCATGGTCTTATTTTTATGCCTGGAATGAAGTCTTCACACTGCCACATAGAGTGAAGGTCCCCCAAGTGGCCTCAACATGCTTTCTTCCTTTAAACTGGATTATAATTGGCTGAAGTACAGAATTCAAATCTGATTATCTTTGGGTCTTCATTATGGGACACAGTGGCTGGCATACATAACTGTCCCATCGTTTTAGCCACCCTGGATCGTTACAGTTTCTAATAAATGCACTGCACGGGACAAATCACTGTCCCAACTTGGCTCTTCCGGTAGCCCAGGCTTCCAGCCCATGGTGCCCAAGCTCCAGAATTACCTCTTTGTTGATATGCAGCTGGCACATCCTATTTCTCTTCTTAAATCCAAGCTCAATAACCATCTGTTTGCTCTGGCATTCTAGCACTAATTGCCATTCCTGATTTTGTTTGATATGTTTGACCTGGTATTTTGGAACTAACTCTTAATTGTGTTTTTATTTAATATGGAAGGCACACATAAAGCAAGCGCAGAAGGAGTGCTATATAAATGCAAATTTTATTGTACTTCACTCCAGACCTAAGGGACTCACCCAACTTGGTCCTACTCTTGAGGGAGTTTCTCCTCTACAGGACTTAGGGAGTTGTCTTCCCTTTCTCCTCGACACAGTTTCTTCAGAGCTGTACTAATGAAGAGATAGAACCCCATCATAACCCCCAAACCACCAAAGTTCTGCTATTGAACTTTGTACAACATGAACAAATCCTATATTAAGCTTATTGTAAATCCTGCTTTCTTGACTTGATTGAAAATTTTACATTTAACTTTTACATGTAAGCGTCACCTTGTCTATGAAGGTGTTATTTCAAATTTTAGATTAAAAAAAAACAACTGTATTTTAAATACCCTCCCCCCAACCCCCCAGAATAGACTCAACATTATAGTAAAACTATGCCATTAACCGGGAGATAATCAGTACAATTTGTAAGGCTCCATTGAAACTTCTCGAGATAACGGCTGGGGAACAAATGGTTCAGTGGGTAAAAAATTAGCCAAGCAAGCATGAGGGCCAGAGTTCAGATTAGAACCCACATAAAGCTGATGGGATGGTTTGCATGTGTTACCCCAGCACTCCTAAGGCAAGGTGGGAAATGGAAGCAGGAAATGCCCAGGAAGCTCATAGACCAGCAGCTTAGCATACGCAGCAGATAACAAGAGACGTAATGTGTGCTGTCTGGGCTTGTCTTCTGATCTCATGTGCATTGGTACACATACTCACCTGCATTTAAACACACATCATAAGAGATTCATGTGTGGGTTGGGTGTAGTGGGCACAACTTTAATCCTAGCACTCATGATGCAGAGGTAGATAGAGCTCTGTGAGTTCAAGGCCAACCTGATTTACTGTCCAAAGCAAGTCCAGGACAGCTAGGGCTACAGAGAAACCCTGTCTCAGAGATGAGAGAGAGAGATCTCTGTCTTTCTAAAAGAGAGAGAAATTTTTTCAAGGTAAGCTCATCCACTTCAGATATACCTAATATTACAATGATATTACAAATAGTGTCAGAACCAAGTAAGACAATAATCCACTTAGTAAAGAAATAAATCACTTCATTCGCAGGCCACAGTTGGCACCAGCTCTCTCCTCAGGCACTCTGCCCCTCCCCCCCGTAAGTGGTTGGCCTCTCCACTGTCTTGGATCTTCATTTTGAGCTTGTCACCCAGCCTGCTCCTCTGACCACCTTCTGCATGGCTCCCATGACTGACGGCTCTTTATGTTGCTCATTTTTTCCCTTTCTGCTTTCTCCTCCTCTAGGCTTGGCCCTCTGTTCATCTTCCTAGCCGTGGCCTTGGCTCACTTAGTCTGTCTATACCAGAATGAATGGATGGATTTATTTTCTGTTCTGTCATAGTCACTGATTTCACCCGTTGCATTCTGGAACATACATGTCAGCAGTATGAACAGCATATGTGGGTTTTCATCACTAAAGATAGAAAATACGTGTCATTACAGGAATCTGTATATCTTTGTTGATTTAATAACATTCTTTGTACCAGGAGCTGGTCGTGGAGAATGACTAACATTCTCCATTTGGGGGCATGGCTGAGCAATGAAATGCCACTGATATTAAAATGAAGTCCCTGCTGACGCTGGATACGAAGAGAACTGCCACGTCAAGAAAGACTGGGCCTGCTATTGCATACGCAACCTTGCATGTGTCACCATGAGACTCAGCTGACCTTTCATATCTCTGGCCTCCATTCCACACAGTCTAAACCACAGCTGCCGAGATACAGAGATTGATTACGTGTGAGATGAAAATCCAATCTTTGTTCGCTCTGGGGTAGAGACAGAGACAGCAGCAAGCAGTGGCAAGTGTGAACAAGAAATGGTAAGGAGAAACAGAGAGTACAGGTTAGAGTAATAATCAAAGGGTCAGGATACAAGCAGTGGAGTGACATCCCAACGTGTCACTGCCTGAAAGACAAGTAACAGACACATGAGCCTGAAAGTCAGAAAGAATATCAAGAAAGAGCACGGGGCACACCTGTAATCCCCCAAATCTACACGCTGAGGCAGGAGGATTCAAATCTCAGGGCAGCCTCAAAGATTTTGCAAGATCCTATCTCAAAATTAAATTTTCATAAAGCGCAGGGGCAAAGGCTGGAGAGATGGCTCAGCAGTTAAGAACACGTCTGGCTTTTCCAGAGGCCCGAGGTTAGCTCTCAGCACACACATCAAGTGTCTCACACCGCCTGACACCATCTTCTGCCCCCGCAGGTACACATCACTGCTGTACACTCACACAGACAAATGCACATGCATGTAAGAGATAGAAACTATAAATAGGGGTTTTTTTAGTTCTGGGGCTGTATCTGAGTAATAGCGCCTCCACCAAAGCTACTGCATTCAATCCGAGGTGTTGGCAGAGAGAGGAGAAAAGAAAGAATGTGCAGAAGTCAAGGCCGCGATGCGGGGAGGTGTGTGGGGTGGTGCCTAAGGGCCTTAGATAACAGGCCAGCGATGAGCTCAGGGGCTGAGGGTGCTTGCTAAGCCTCCTCACCCGTAGGCTCATCCCCAGGACCCATGTAAAGGTGGGCGGTGGAAGGAGAGATCCAACTCTCCCAAGCTGTCCTCCAACCTCCCCCACGTGTGAGCACACACAGAGCAATTAAACGAGTGTGAAAACACAAACCAGCCTTGGTTAAGACTCAGAACATGTGCTCATATCTACATACGGTTTGAATGATTCTGGACAATGTATGACTCTCTGCGTCTCAATTTCCTTTTCAGGGGACAGGAAAATGGAGCAGGGCTGGGGGAGGGGCAGGAACCACAGAAAGCATCCTTTAGGTGGTGAGAAGAAATGACATCATGCATGCAGATTTGGCTGAGGGCCTGGCACCAAGAAACCATTAAATAAATGGCAATCAATATGACACCAGTAATTAAAGGCTAAAGTAATAGCAAGACATGAAAATAATTGCTGTGCAAATTTCCCCTATTTTTTTAAACTATATTTCATTTGTTATAATGTGTGTGATGTGGTGAAGGGTTGCACACGCCTCAGCATGTGTGTGGAGGTCGGAGAACAACTTGTGAGCTTGAGCTCCTAGGAGCTGAACTACGAGTTGACCTAGTAACCTAGTGTGCAAATGAATGCCTGGTTTAGGAATGACAAACAACTGAGTCTCCGCCAGACTTCAGCCAGTCGCAGGCAGGCGAGGGCTCCAGTGAGATCATCAGCCGTCCCCTCCTCCGCGTTCTGCCCAGCCTTCTGACCACAGAGCAGCAAGAGGCTCCCGAGCCTGTGCAGGAGTAATTGGAAGGCATTCCTTCAGCGGTGACCTGTACGCAAGCCGCGCGGTGTGTGTGTCCTCGCGCCGGCTTTCCAGAACTGGGCGTGGGAATACTGCCTGGGGCTCCCAGACTCGCTTAGCAGCTCTATGAAACTGTGGGAAACTCGACGCGCGTGTCTCCGTCCCTCAGACATCTCCGCGCCCTGCTTCCCTTTGAATTAATACAGCCACGGCGCCCCCATCCCCCTGAGCACATGCTGTGCTCTAGTCTTAGGGAAAGTGTGCCTGTTAGACAGAAGCCCGCTTTTCCTCTCTGCTCCGACCTCTAGGGAAGTCGGAACTAAATTGGGACGCTTCCCAGCAACAAGGCAGCCGTCCCTTTTGTTAATACAGTTCGCTGAAACTAGATTCTTCCTAGTGTATTCTGAGACCACACCAGACCGAAGGCCAGGAAACCACGCCGCTAACAAATCTGGCCAGCTGCCTGTTTATTGCCCCATTAAACGCCCTGGTGTGTTTGACGAAAGAGCAGAGTGGGGCAGAAGCTCTGTGCCCCCAAAACCAAACACCTCTTTGTTTTGTTTTTGTGTTGTCATTGTTTTCAAATGTGATCTCACAGCCCAAGCTGGCCTGGAACTCGCTGTAGGCAGGATGGTCTTCAGTTTTTCAAGGCTCTTGCTCCCTGTTGAAGGCTGGGATTCCAGGCCTGCATTGTCACATCTGGTATGTCTGGTCCTGCACAGTTATTCAACCCAGCTCTACGCTTTTCTTGTGCTGCTGATCTTTCGATTTTTACTGTTGTGTGTGTTTTAAAAGCAATCTAAACCCACTTTGAAAATAAACATGGCACACACACAGAGAGAGAGAGAGAACCTTTTCTTCTCCAGGCTATATTTCAGGTCTTAGAGATTCCTCTTTTCAGACGAAATTAAAGTTGTTTTCTTTAATAGAATTTGTTAAAATGCACTAATTTCTGCAAATAATCAGTTTTCAACAATTTCCACTTAAAGCTAAAAGAAGAAATGCTGGCCAAGAGAAGAAAGGGGTGCCATGGAGAAGACTAAAAGGTTAGGATGGGTGGAGGTCATTTGTGACCCTTCCTACTCAGCGCCAGGCTCATTATGGAAACCGGATCATCATGGTGACCGTAGTAAAAAATCAAAGACCTTCTCTGTTTTTGTAATGAAATTCAACTGCTGTTGCATGTTAATTGCCTGGGCTTGCTTCTCTTCCCCAAAAGTGAAAAATCAGCCCATCTTTAACTTGCACATGTCCTCACATGTGACTGGATGAGAAGCAGGGGGCATTTTGATTTTCAAGGTAGTTGGATTTGGCTCTCAGTAACAGAACATGATTTTAATTTTCCTTTCCACTTTATTGCTATGGGATTTCCATGAAAACTACTAATGTAAGGCTATGTTTTTAGATATAAGTAACACGCTTTCCAAGATCAACTTTCAATTAACAATCTGTTGTAGACCCTTATCTTCACAGAATCCCTAAGTAGGCCATCAAAATAAACTGTAAACCAGCATCCTACTGAAACTGCGGTCTTGGTCTCTGGCACTATTGCATGTCCGTGCAAAAGGCCTCATTGAGCAAGAACTTTCATGACTTATGGTTTAAGATAAATATTACACCGCTGGAGAATTTGGAAAATAGGCTCTGAGAAAGTACTGTGTGGGACTTCTTGCCGGAAATTGATGTGGGTCTGAAGCAACTCAGTTACACTTCTACCTTCTGCTTAACGCTGTGTTTATCATTGAGAAAAGGAGGCCTTGTACCAACTTCTTGTGGGACTTTTCCCTCTTGATTACTTAAAACGATAAATGTGTTGTATTTTCAAAACTTTCTTAAGAACCATGAAGTTTTCTGTCTTGTGAAAATGAAAGCTGCTAGCAGGGAGATTAGAGTCCGTAAGGTCAGCTGCTTCGCTTCTTCTTTGGAATATTAGAGAATATGAATCACTGACATTCTTTGCTGTGTTTTCCATGCACAGAGGCAAAGCTGGAGGAATCAGACAGCCACAATCTCAACCTTTTTTGCCACAAAATGCTCACATTTGCCAAATAGCAATGACATAGTCCATCATTTTAATACAGTTGCCAAAAAGCAAAGGAAACAAGCAGAGTATCAGAGTGCCAGCTCTCCTTTCCGGGGCGGTCTATGGCATTCACAACACAGTAAGATACCAGAGAAGAATCCAACTCCCCATGTCCCAAGGGAGCCGTTACCCAGAGGCAGCAGCATTGACAGAGGCAGTAGGGCCAGAGCCATTAGCTTTGGGACGACTTTGATGTCCCTTTAAATGGTTTCTTCCTTTAGTCCACTGGAGTGCATATAGCATTGTATTTATGCATCCAAAGGGTGCGCACACTTATTTACAGTATAGAAGAGAGTCTTTGCGCGAGTTCCAGCTATCAACAAGTCTTGCTTTTCCTGGAGAGCCTTCTGAGCCAGGAAGGTTTTGCTTCTCAAGCGTCCACCTGGAGAGCTAAAATAACAATCCTGTTAATGAGAACACAATAGGACTAACTGTGCTGTTTTGCAGTGTTTCCACAAGGCGTACCTTTTAATTGCCTAGTGCTGGCAACTTAACAGACTGTAATGAATACATTGTTCCTTTTTTTTTTTTCCTTGCACACAGCCCCTGAGTTTCTATGTAAAGAGTGAAGAAAATCCTTGTAAGATGCTGAGAAAGCATTTAGAATAAGGATTCTGTTTTGACCCAGGAGGTACGTCTTGATAGTTTGCATTCAGATAAGAGAGAGACAGAGACAGAGACAAAGAGAGAGAATAGATTAGTCCCCAGAGAGAACAGATCAGCCCCCATCATCTGGGAGATGACATTTCTTGTGGTGTCTGAAGTATTTTATGAATTAAAAGAATGAGACTGATTCGAAGCCTAAATTAAATTAATCTGTTTGCTTTTGTTTGCTACAGCATCTGCAGAGACATACCTACTTTGAAAATCTTCAGCTTCAAGGATCTGGACTTAAAAGAGATGGATGCAAGGCAGTGGTGCCTTACTTGGGTGTGGAAGGGAATCGGGTTTCAGTTTCCCGTTGTAGAAGTCTGGCATGACCCAAAATGCTTTGACTCAGACAAGGCAGGCACTGCATGCATGCCCATCACGCTTCTTATTTACCGAGAGTTTGCCAGGCGAAGCACACACGAAGGAAAGAAAAGAAATGTTTATCCTGATTCTCTCCCCACTTACACGTTTTTTCATTAGGGGAAGAAATACCTTGCAGGGTGAAGATGAAAGAGGCCGAAAGGTGGCTATTGGTCATGCTCCATTAACGGTGCCTGACACCCATCAGCGTTTTATGGATAAGGTTCCTTTGCTAATGATGCGCCAGTCAGTACCAATGGATGGATGTTCCAGAACCGTCGTAGACAGCTCTTTCTCAGAAAAGGAGAGGGTGACAGAATCTTTACAAGAACCCCATCTGAATGCACAGATCAGTCTTCCAAGAACTTATTAGGATGCCTAAGAGGTAAGCAGATTAGCTTGGTCTTGTCTCCAAGTTAATCACAGAATCAGGGAGGCTTGCCACAGCTAAGGAGCCGGAAACAGACTAGCGCTGGGTTCAAAAAGAAAAAAAGTGAAGTTTGCCTGTTGTGGTACTTTATTTCAGGGAATCAGATAACACGATTTACTCCTGACTTGATTTTGAAGAAAAATAGGCTGGACAATGTTAAAAAATGAACTACTTGAAATTAAGAAGAGGCGGCCAGGCAGTGGTGGCAGATCCCAGCACTCAGGAGGCAGAGGCAGGTGGATCTCTGAGTTTGAGGCCAGCCTGGTCTATAGGGTGAGCTCCAGAACAGCCAGGGCTTGTTTCTTTAAAAACAAGAAAGAAAGAAGAAAAGAAAGAAAGAAAGAAAGAAAGAAAGAAAGGAAGGAAGGAAGGAAGGAAGGAAGGAAGGAAGGAAGGAAGGAAGGAAAGGGGGGAGCCAAAAAGTATCCACAGACTCACAACACACAAGTGGCTTACAAAAGAGCTTCAGGGACCCAACTGCCTCTGTGCCCCCCATCCCCTCAGGGCTTCAGTTTTGTTTTTTTCTATTTTATTATTATTATTATTATCATTTATTACAATTTATTTAATTTGTATCCCAGCTGTGGCCCTTCCTCCTCTCCTCCCAATCCCACCATTACTCCCTCTTCTCCCCCTTAGGGGAGGTCCTCCTCCCCTTTCATCTGACCCTAGCCTATCAGGTCTCATTAGGACTGGTTGCATTGTCTTCCTCTGTGGACTGGCAAGGTTGCATTCCCCCTCCTACCCCAGGGGGAGGTGATCAAAGAGCCAGCCACTGAGTTCAGGCCAGAGACAGCCCATGCTCCCATTACTAGGGAACTCACATGAACACTGAGCTGCCTATGGGCTTCATCTGAGCAGGGGTTCTAAGTCCTCTCTATGCATGGTCCTTGGTTGGGGTGTCAGTCTTTTCAGGGCCCCCAGGGATGAGGGTTTTTTGTTTGTTTGTTTGTTTTGTTGTTTTTGTTTTGTTGTTTTTTTTTTTTTTTTGGCTCTGTTGTTCTCCTTGTGGAGCTCCTGTCTCCTCCAGGTCTTTCATCTCCTCTTTCCTCCATAAGATCCCCTGCACTCTGCCCAAAGTTTGGCTATGAGTCTCAGCATCTGCTTCAATAGCTTGATCAGTAGAGTCTTTTGGAGGCCCTCTGTGAAAGGCTCCTGTGCTGTTGTTCCCTGTCTTTTCCTGCTTCCGATGTCTATACTATTTGCCCTTCTGAATGAGGATTGAGCATCTTACCCAGGGTCCTCCTTGTTGTTTAGCTTCTTTAGGGCTATAGATTTTAGTATGTTTATGCTATATTATATGTCTAATGTCCATCTATAAGTGAGTATATATTATGTGTGTCTTTCTGATTCTGGGTTACCTCACTCAGGATGATCCTTTCTAGTTTCCACAATTTGCCAACAAATTTCATGATTTCCTTGCTTATAATATCTGAGTTTTACATGGGTTCTGGGAATCTGAATTCAGGGCCTCCTGCTTTCACAGCAGGCATTTTCCCCACTGAGACAGCTCCCCAGCCCCTCAATATTAACTTTAAAAAATCAAAACAAACAAAAACTACCGCAGGCTCCTGTATTTAAGAAATGTCTACTTACCGAGATGGAAACATCCGTGACAGTTATTTTCACAGATCTGTCCTTCCTTCTCTGAAAGAGACATTCACTCTCCTGCCCTCATCATTCCTTTTTCTGACTTTTCACTCAAATCACAGAATCACTGTAAAACTTCTTCTGTCCTCTTCTGTTCACACCAATGATGTGGTGTGTGTGTATAGGTCTGAGGACTTGCGAGAGCCAGTTCTCTCCTCCCACCATGTGAATCGTGGGGATTGGACTTGGTCATCACTTTGGGCAGCAGGCACTTTTACCACTGAGCTATCTTGCCAGCCCCATGATCCTTTACTTCAAATATCAAATATTTCTATACAGTAAGGGGAAGTGAGCAAAAAGAATAGCAAGATGAGGAAGAAAGTACCTTTAAACTGCAGTCTCAAATACTAAAAACCAACAGAAACCACCCTGGAAGTGGCATTCCGGGTTGGCATGCTCAGGGCAGCCTTCCCTTTCTACCTTTCCTGCTGCTTCCTGCCCAATCACACCCCCCGGCACCTCCTCTGTACCTCCTCTTTCCATCTCTTCCCCTCAGCCCCTATGGCACTGAAACTCTCTCAAGGGACAATGAAAGCTGATTTTCGTCCTCTTGGCCACCATGGCAGTTTACCCAAACTGACTTTTTTCAGTGTCCACTGTGCCTTGGTCAACAATCCTCCTAATCAGAGCTTCAACAACCACAGCAGACTCAAACCAGACATCTCTCCAGGTTCATGAGGATGTACAAAATCACACGTGGTCCTGTCCTGGTACCTATTCATAGCTGCCACCTCTACTCAGGCTTGGAACCAGCTCCATCGCATTTATTTCAGTTATTGGTGTATTTGCCCTGCTCTAGGTATGGGGTTCCAGGTCAGCTGGGAGTGCAGAGCTCCTGAGTTTTTTTATTTTTTATTTCTTTACTTCCTAGCACTGGGCCACAGGGTTCCATTTGAAAGGCTTTCTCTCCATCTGAGAAGTCTCCATTCATTGCCAAGAAACTGGACAGTGTTTCCAACCTAGAACATTCAGTGTTCAGATTCTGAAAGCCATTTCTGCCACTGAATTGGGAGAATCAGGTCCCTTGGACCTTTGCATGGGCACTTTGAGCCTAGAATGTTCTAAAATGATTATAAATAACAGGTTTCCTTAAGTCTTACAGAAAGGGCTTTAAGCACCTCAGCAACAGGGAACTCCACGGAAAGCCACCAGGGAGCCAGGGCTGACTGTTCTCTCAAATCACAGAATCCCTGTCAAACTTCTCTTTGTTCTTCTGTAAAATGGGGCTGTTGTGAGAACAGGACTATGTGAGACCTTCCCTTCTCAGCACTGCGGGTACTGACTGTGTTCCCTCTGCTCTTATATCCATGGCCTGCCCTCATCATTCCTCAGCAATTCCTGGGCATTCATTTTGAAATGATGTTTCTGTGTCTGTAAGAAAGCTACTTCAGACAGACAAGGATGGCCTTGATGAGGGAAGACGAAGCACTTCTCAGGGACACTTCCCTGACTAACACTGGATTCTTTTTCCTCTCCTTCCCCTCCTCCTCCCCTCCCCCTTCTTCTTCTTCTTCTTCAATGTATGTAAGTATTTTGCCTGTTTGTATGTCTGCACACCAGGTACATGCCTGGTGTCTGTGGAGGCCAGAAGAAGGTGACAGATCACCTGGGACTGGAGTGACAGATAGTTGTGAGCTGCCTCACTGAGTGCGGGGAATTAAACCCAGGTCCTCCAGAAAAGCAACCAGAACAATTAACCTCTAAGCCACCTCCAGCACTGAATTTTAATAGAAGCTTCACTATGCACAGTGAAATGTTCCTCATTAATTAATACTTTTTTCAGTAATGTATATTATATATATATAATTTATATAAATATATTTTTTCTCTTGGGTGTATCTACATGTTAAGAATATCAAACTATCCAATTCTTTGAGATCTACTGTGTAAACTGTCATACTGAATGTTGAGGAAAATAGAGATGAATGTCAAAATAGCATAGTCCTGACACTAGCGTGTCCATTTCGAGTGATAGAATCCCAAACAGGGCTGGGATTCTGAGCAACCTAGCGGCTTTCGTGCCCCGCAGAGCATCAGTGAAATTCACTGACAGCAAAAGAGATATTCCCAGAACCTAAAGAGTAGTCTATGGGCCACTGTAGGCCACTAAATCCCTGAATGACAACTTTATTAGCCGAATCATTAGTAATAACTAAGAAAACTAAACATAAACAAAAAGTATTAAGTTGATTGCTCTGGTTTTGACTGTGAAAAGCTTGGTCCCAACATGTGACATTGTCTTGGAAGGTTCTGGAAACTTGAGAAGAAAGCAGGTTATTGGGAACAGGTCCCTTGCAGGCTGCTTCCCCGCTTCTTGTCAGCCCCAGGATGAGGCCTGCTCCCCCCACCACGATGTTGTTTCCATGTACGAGACCAAGCAACCACGAACGCACTGAGCCCTCTAAGCTATAAAGTAATATAAATATTCCCTCCACTAGGTTGGTTTTCTTGAGTATTTCTAACACTCTGACAAAGTAGTAATGTTTGAATTCTCAGGGAATTGAAGTAAACAAAAGCATTCAGACCCTGTGATCTTCCAAAGGGGGCAGAATGCTTCCACTTAAATTAGCTCTAGAAACTGATAGACTGGGAGAGATGGGCAGTGGAAAGCAAAATGCCTTCTTTCTCCTTCCCCTGCCTGGAGCTTGCTGCCAGCAAGGTACCTGCTAGACCTCACTTCTGTCCCAATCACTGCTTCCGTATGGCTTGGCACATCTACCTCTTGCTCTAGAATTCACTCTAATTCATGGAGTGAATTCCAGTGTCCATAAGCAGGTGCAAGATAAAAAAGCAAATTGTGCACATAAAATGAGAAGAGTATGACCTCTGCTTTCTAACCTGCAAAGTATCTGGAAGAAGTGGCCTCCGGAGCCCATGTCAAAGGTTAGGCACCCTACTGTGCGCTTGTAATCCCAGCATTGGGCAGCGCAAACAGGAGAATCTCCAGGGTTGAGCACCCTACCCAACTTGTTGAGCTGAAGTCCAGTGTCTCAAAAAGCAAGATGGAGAGCTTGGAACAGTGTCCAAAGCTGACCTCTGACCATCACACACATGTGTGCACACATACATCACCACACACAAATTTAGTGAGAAATCAAGGGATGCAACTCAATGGGAGAGCACTTGCCTAACATGCGTGAAGGCCCCTGGTTCCATCAACAGCACTGAAGAAAGGCGGAGGGCAGATACTTGCTTTCTATTGCTGTAACAAAGCGCCCAGCATAGTACAAGAGGAAAGGTTTATTTTGGCTCATGGTTTTGGAGTCAAATGGTTTTCCACTGATGGTAGGTTGGCCTTGTTCACTTGGGTCCTGTGGCCCCACAGTAGAAGCATCACACCAAACTCACTCACTTTGTGGCCAGGTACACAAGAAAAAAAAAAAAAGTGAGGCTCTGAGAGATTACTGGCAAAATGAGGTCCTTGAGACTGAGGAAGGCTTTTTCTATGAGTTATGGCAGAAACTGGGCTGAGGCCCGGGAAAGCTGTTAGTTAGCTGTCTTACCCATGAGTGTCCAGGTACCTCTCAGTTTCAGGCAGGTCATCCTGTAGGTTCTTCTGGGCGAAGGTACGTGTTTGGGTTGTATAAAGGGACAGGGGGATAACAGGAAACCAGCTGGGACACTAGAGGTCTCTTCCGGCCTCCAGCCAGGACAGGAGCAGACATTTCTAGCTTCTGGCCAAGGACAAGAATTAGAATTGTTCACTTTCAGGGTTCCTACCCTAAGACTACCTCTTCTTATCACAGAGTTCCACTATCCCCCCACAGCACATGGGAAAGGCCACAAGAGCCCACCTCTTGACAGTCCTGCCACCCCTCAAAGGCTCTCTGGCCTGGAGCCCAAACTCCTGAGTCAACTCTACAACAATGCTTATACATTTTTACGAGAATACCAAAGTGCCTTTCCTGAGATGCACCACTTTGTCTCCTCTGGGAAGGTCCACTGTTTTCAACAAAGTTTCTCAAAAGGTTAGCCACTAACTAGATGAAGAATCTTAGGAAGGTATTCAGGGAGCCTGGCTCTTATCAGTCACAGATATTTGATCTAGGTAATGTTATATCTGTGTTATTGTGTCAAATAAAGCTGCACAGCCTTTTATCCATAGTTTTTACACTATTTATTTGTCTGTGGGCCCTTTGATGTCTTAATTATATCTGATTTGTCTGGCTAAAGTTCAGCGGCTGGCATCCAAGGGCTGGCCTCCTCGTTCTAAAATACCCAGAGCTTTAAAAAAAATCCCTAGAATACAAATACCAGAAAAGCGAAGTGTCCCAGCCCATACACAGATAGCTCCCCAGGGCATCATCAGGACAAAGAAACCCGATCATCCTCCACCCTGACCCCACCTCCACCTCTTCCCATGAAAGCCTTACTCCTTCTTACTTTAATTAAGTTTCTGGCATTCTGGTGAAGGCTTTGTATTCATGCAGTCTTGCAGAAAAAGCCCAGAACCCTACAATGAGGGTAGAACAACCAAGAATGTGGTCATGCACAGAATCTCCCTCTTCTCCCCTGATGCGGTGAACACAGACTATTTAAATGTCAGTGATCTTACATCTTAAATGCCAGAATCATAGACCCAAACCTTTACCCAAGTAAAGATCTCAGTTGTAGCTAATTCTCCCCCACCCCCTTTTTTGGCTTGTTTGTTTTTGTTTGGATTTGTGTGTGTGTGTGTGTGTGTGTGTGTGTGTGTGTGTATGTGTGTGTTAGGGATTGAACCTAGGGCTTCATGTATACCAACGTGCTCTTTCACAGAGGTTTGTAATCCCAGCCTGATACCACAGAATTCATGTGGAAATCAGACGACAACTGGCAGGAGTCAGTTGTCTGCCTCCACCAAATAGGTTCCAGGGATAAAAAAAAAAAAACAAAAAAAAAAACTCAGGTTGTCAGGCTCAGCAACAAATGTTCTTGCCCTTACCCACTGAGCCGTCTCACTAATCCTTAGCTTTATGGTCCCTCCACACCACACCAGAACCAGTCTTGGGCTGGGAAGGCAGCTCAGTGGTGAAAAGCTTCCTAACATGTACAAGACCATGGACTAGATCCCTAACATCTCGAGAAAAAACAACAACAACAACAAATGGATCAGTCTTTAGCTTCTGGAACTGGTATGACTGCTCTGATTTTAAACACGATCTTCTAAGGTCTTGGCTACCTCTGTGGAACAGCCTTGAGGATAACCGCTCAGCAGGTGGAGTCCTGAACCCCACGAATGGCCTCTGAAACTGGACCTCTCCCACCTACCCCTAGACACAAGGGGAAAGAACTTGAACTTAAAGGAAGAAGCTGAACTTCAAGACGTAGGATTATCATTATCATTGTGATTATCCATCGTCTCCTGCACTGAACTACAGTTCTATTTCAAGCTCCCATTTGCCAAGACAAAGACAGTGATCAGAAGCCCTCACGATACTTTTCTATTCCCAGGACACAAAGCCTCTAGCCTCCAGGATCGCCCGTAAGGAAATCCCCCAGTCATCCGGAGTGCTTCGGCCCTGGAGTCTGACCCACAGTAATCTCTTGATTTACAAACTTAGTTAGCTGTCTTACCCATGAGTGTCCAGGTACCTCTCAGTACCTGGACAGTTTCTGAAGCCCCTCGTGTGCATTGCTTCAGGAGGCCTTTGAGGCAGAAAAAACTGGGAGAAGGACCCAGTTCTGGTAGACCAGCCTGCCTTTTTATCTTAGGCTTAAAAGTTATCTTTTAGTAAAGACAAACTAGATTTATTCCTTTTTATGATGAAATCCCTGTTTCTCAAGAATTAGGCCATGCCCCACCTGTACCCTTAACTATTAATAGCTCCACATTGCCTGATCCAAGAAACAGCAAATATGTCTCCCTTTCAAAAGTTGTTATAACCATCTTGCAACCCTACTTTTCTTTATGTCATTGTTTCAAGAGGTGGTTATAACTAACTTGCTATGCTATAACCCCGACTATTTTCTCCACCAAATCCCACATTAGGAAACCTCCTACCCCAGGGCTATAATAGCCTTGTTTTCCTCACATCAAACTTCTACCCCTGCCTTATGGTGAGGCAGCCCATGTCCACACACACACAAAAAAAGTTTGCTTTAATTAATTTGGCTGTGATGATTTGGGTCTGTGGTCTTTCTCCTCCCATGTTTGGATTACTGTTCCTCCAGCCTTTCCAGCTCACATTGCTGGGACAATGGTTTGCGAAAGAACATTCTCTATAAATGTTACCACAAAGAACCGCATGAAATTCAAAGTCACTTTTAAGGATTTTCACACTTTATGAAACAAGTATTTACAAAGGTGGGGTTGTAGCTGGTCCCTACCTAGACTTTGAGGATGCTATGGAGAAGAAGCAAAGTCTCGGTCCTTTTCAATTCTCACCAGCAAGGTGTGTGTGATTCTGCCATCTCACGAAGGAAATGTAGAGCTAAGACTTCTAAAGATACAAGGCGCTACTAGTCAGGGAAGGCTGCTGCGAGGAAGTGCCTGCCAAGCTGATCTGCAAAGGACCTCAGCTATCAGGTAAAGAGAGAAGCTAACAGAGCTGAGTTCTCTCCTCACTCCCAGGAAGCTGCGGGAGGGCACACCCCTGTGAGGTGGGGATTGTACAATAACGCACTTTAGGACTGTAGAGTGAGGTGAGACAGGGTAAAGAGGCATAAAGGATTGCATTGGTTTTTTTTGTTTCTTTTTCTTTCTTTCTTTCTTTCTTTTTTTTTTTTTTTTTTTTGAGACATGGGCTTGAACCCTCAACCCTCCTCCTGCATTAGCCTCATAAATGCAGAGTTTACAGATGTGTTCTACCAGGAACCCTTTAACAGGCTATTGAAGCAGGTGAGAAATAACAATTGGCAATACGGGAGGAGTGAGAGAGGGGAGAGAGATGGAACCATGGGGCTCAGGAAGCAATATTCAAAAGTACAGCTGTCTGGCATGGATATGGTATTTTGGCCAAGTACATTAAACTGTCCTCATTGAAAGAGCCTAGAAGGGACCTTTCTGACCTCCTCATACCCTCCTGCCTCCTACCCCTTCTTCTCTTCCCCAGAGCAATTCACAGAAATCAGAATTCCTCAGGTCAAGTCACGTCAGGTCACAGAAAATAAACTCCACCCCCAAATGCAGGCACAAAACCTGAAATATTTCTTTTGCTCTGTGTAGGAGCTGATTATGAGACATTTCCTGAGTTGCTCTGTCTGGGGAAACAGGTCATGATGTAGAAACAGTTGTCTCTGTTTCTGGTCCCATTCTTTGCCCTGGATAATTGAATGGGTGCCCCCAGCCCCCAGAACTCAGCTCCAAACCTGCAGCTATAAGACGCTCCTTCCAAAAAGGTCTTGCCTGATACCAGGGGGAAATATGCTACACAGAGAGGCCGAAAGGAACCAGAATAGACAGCCTTGCCAAGCGTGCCCTCTCAGCCTGTCACCGCTGGTTTGCTACCTCTTATCCAGTCACACTCTATATGGCTGTTCATTCTTCGTGGAGTCTAAGCATAAAAACGGGCAGTTATCACGGGTCTTGGCTCTTTGTTCTGGAGGCTCCCACGAGTATAAAACTGTAGAACATAGGTTTTCTGTGCTTTTGTCGGTTGTTATGTAAGCGTCAGCTGTGACCCTCGTGATAGATGAGGCAAGATATCACACCTTTCCCACCCCAGAGGAGGATTCCAGAAATAAGAGCTTAATGATGGCTCAGATGGAAGGCCTGGGAAAGAGGGAGCTGTCAAGGTGTCACGTTTCAAAGAGTACCGTATATTTGAATGATGCTCATTTAAAGGTGTGTGTCGAGCAGGTATCTGGTATCATGACTAATTCCTCCAAGAGCAAGATGGCCTGTGTGCCATGACCAAGTTCCTACAATCAAATCTGTGAACTGCTCTTACCGCTTTTTTAAGGTGTGTGTAATGTATGCATGTGTGCGTGTTCATGCATACACATGTGTGTATATGCAAGTGTGTGTTCATGTGTGGGTACAGGCATGTGCTTGTCAGAGAACAACTTTCCAGGCATCAGTTTTCTCCCCGTCTTGTGGCAGAGCCACTGTCCTTTCTGTCCCTGGGTACTTGGCCTCCCAGTGGATGCTCCGATGTGTGTGGGTTCTGGAGATTGAACTCAGGTCATGAGGCGTGCGTGGCAAGCACGAGTTATCTCTTCACCCTCTGACCAGTTCTGACAGTCTGTTGCACACAGCAGACCCTCCCAGTCTTACATTTCATAGCTGATATTTCTTTATTGCTCTGACTGCTTAACTAACTGGCCCAATGTGGCATAGGAGCTATGATTCATTACTAAAGACAGAACTACGTAGGAATAGAGATTCTGTGGCTTAGAAACTGAAATGCTACATATTACCATTGTATTGTATTGTATTGTATTGTATTGTATTGTATTGTATTGTATTGTATTGTATTGTATTGTATGACAGCAGGAAAGTAAAAACATTGCTCAAACAAACCATCAGCACTGCTGCTGGAGCACTGCTAAAGGAGAAGATGAGACACATTAGACACAGCCACCACAGGGCTGTGTTTAGTTTTGTTTAGTCTGGTTTGCAGTGCTGTGGATCTAAGCCAGGGCCTCAGCTCTCCTTGGCAAGGACTCAGCTACCGAGATACACACCCAGCCCTGTCAGAAACATTTTTATACTTTAAAGGTTTTAAAGGTAACTTTACCAGGTACAGCACTCATGCATGTCAACTCAATGCTCAGGATGGCAAATTCAAGACCAACCTAAGCTTCATAATAAACAAGAAAGGAAGGAAGGAAGGAAGGAAGGAAGGGAGGGAGGGAGGGAGGGAGGGAGGGAGGGAGGAAAGAAGGAAGGAAGGAAGGAAAGAAGGAAGGAAGGAAGGAAGGAAGGAAGGAAGGAAGGAAGGAAGGAAGCAAGCAAGCAAGCATTTAACAGATGAAAGCAGAAAAATCACTCAGTTGCATGCTGAGGAATAAAAATTCTTCCAAGTTCTAATTGACAACATGAAGTTAATGACTTTTGTTTATTTCATTCAACAAATGCTTACTAAGTAGATTACCCCAAAAAGTTTCTAAATATTGTGGGTGCTGACTTCCACACTAAAAAAAGAAAGAAAGAAAAAAGAATAGTAGCTATTCTTAGCATTGTTGCAGACTCATTTATATGAAGGGCTTAAACTAAAACTGGACCTGGCACCTGGCTGCCTCCTCAACACAGTCTTGGACCTTCTTCTCCCAATTAACTGTAATTTAACCAGGTTTAGCCTGCCTTTCCTGTCCTCGGAGTCATCTTGCATGTATTTTCTTTCTCAGAAATAGTATCTCTGCCTCTGGCTGCTTTTGTGAGCCTTCGCGTGTCAAGGCAGAAACATCAGGAAAGGATACAGGAGCCAGAGCTGACCACTCTGTGTTGTCTGGGGTGAGGGGGGACATGAAGCCCAGTAGGGGTGGAAACTGTGTCTGCATAAAGTCACTGTTTCTGTTGTGCCCGAATCGAGATGCCCCAAAAGACCACCACCAGGAGCCGAGTTCGTTGCAAAACAAAACACACGAGGATCCTTTTATTACAAGCCATTACAAGCTGCAGCTGGGGCTCACATGCCCCACCGCCTAAGCGGTGAGACCACTCCCCACCCCACCCCCCATCCCACCCCACCCCACCCCACCCCACCCCCGTGCTCAGGTTAGTTGGGTGATTTAAAGATTCTGGTCCTTCCCAGCATGCCTATGGCAGGGGGATTCCTGCCTGCCAAGCATCTATTGGTCTAAACGCAAAGGGGAAGTTGCATTTTGAATTGATTGGTTATAGGAAGGTCCCTAAACCGTTAAAGATCTGGTGTCCCTCCCTAGGAGGATGGGCCAGTTCCCTAGCAACTGGATCTCTAGTAGGTGGGGAAAGAATGCAGTAAGGCCAGTTCTTCCCCTCAGGGCATTACTGAAATGCTACTTGTCTCTATAGCTAGCCTTAGCTCAGGCCTTAAACTTTAAAATTTAACTGATTTTTAATTTTTTGGTCTCTCATTTCAACAGGACCAAGAGAGCTTGGTGCAGGGGGAACTGTTTTCCTCAGTATGAACTTGACCTTCATAAGACTACCTCATTCTATTAAAGTTTTGGAGTTAACAAACAAACAAAGCTATGAATTCATTCACAAGACTTAAAGAAAATGTACCACAAATTACTAAAAGCTTAAAAAATTGGAAGTGGTGATTCATGCCAGCAATCCTCCATGTGTAGGTTGAGAAAGGATTATGCCTTTGAAGCCAGCCTGGGTTCCACAGTGAGACTCTATCAGGGAAAAGAAAAAAAAACAGGAGAGAGGGGTCAGAGAAAGAGAGGCAGAGAGAGAGAATAAAGAGAGAGGGGGAAGAAAGAAAAAAGAGAGAAAGAAAAGAAGAATTTCTTTTTAAATGGGGCTACTGCAGGAATGGCCCCAAAGTGAGTAAAGAAACTAAGTCTGACAACCTGAGTTTGATTCCTGGGAGCCACATAGCAGGAGGTGTGGTGATTGAATAGCAATGGCCCCAAGACTCATGTGTTTAAATGCTTGGCCCATAGGAACTGTTAGGGGTGTGGCCTTATTGGAGGAACTGTGTCACTGTAGGGTGGAGCTTTGAGGTCTCCTATGCTCAAGCTCTGCCCAGTTTGGCACACAGTCTCTGTAGCTCTAGATGTAGAAATCTCAGCTCCTTCTCCAGCACCGTTGTTGGGATCAGCAAGCAGGCACTTCTACAGGCAGCCCCTGGGGCCTGGCAGACCGGGTATCAGGCATTTGGAAAGACACCCAGACCACCTGCTGACCACCTTGAACCACCCGCGCATGCTCTGGATCACGCTATAAGAGAACTGGGGCCCCTCCTTCTCTCTCTCCCTTCCTTCTCTCTTCCTTCCTCTTCCTCTCTCTGCCTATGTCTCTCTCTCTGTCTGTCTGTCTCTCTATCTCTCTATCTATCTCCCTCTCTGTAACCCCCTTTACCTAATAAACCTCCCACGTGGAACCGATCTCGTGGTGTGATCTGTGGACCCGCGTGTAACCTCACATTTCTACATTTTCTAACAACCGTGTCTGCCTGCACGCTGCCAGGCTTTCCACCGTAACGATAATAAACTAAACCAGCCCCAATTAAATGTTTTCCTTTATAAGGGTTGCCTTGATCGTGGTGTCTCTTCACAGCAATAAAACCTAAGACAGAAGCAGAGAACTAATTTCCACAAATTGTCTTTTGACCTACACATACAATAAATAAATAAATAAAATTTAGAGAGAGAGAGAGGGAAGAAGAGGGAAAGAAAGAAAGAAAAATGCTTGAAAAAATCATCATATGAAGCTTAATAACTGCAAAAAATGATAAGACTAAGTGTTGTCCAATGCCTCCCTCAGAATTACAAGCAAATAATACTTTAAGGAATGCTCTGTTTTCAGAATACAGAGAAGACAACTTCTTTATACCGTAGGACAGATATTTTTATAATGAGAATAGTGACATTGAGCACTGGCTTGGGGAACTGCCAATCTCCAGATTTTCATCCTAGGATGACTCTAGAAGTCCCAAGCATAGCTAGCTGGGTAACTTTTTAGCAAATAATTACCCTTTGTGCCTCTCCACTTTCCTTCCTGCTAAATGGGAATAATAATACCTCCCTGACAACTTTAAATAAGACAGTCATTGTTCAAGCTGGGACAAGTTCACACAGAATGTCTCCCTCATCCAATTTCCGAATTATTCCTTTCAGGCTGGCTAACAGGCATTAGTAAATTTTATTCACAATATATCTATTCACAAAAATACGCACAAGTACCATTTGTGGGACTAGAGAGCTAGCTCAGTCAGTTAAGTACCTGCTGTGCACATGTGGAGAACTGAATGTGGATTCCTAGGACCCACAAAACAAAATCCAGACATAGTTGTGCACATATGGAACCCTAGTGCAGAGAAGCAAAGATGAGAAATGAGCCCTGGAGCTCACTGGCCAGCTAGTCTAGCCAACAGGTAAGTATGGACTTAAGTAAAAACCCCTGTAGCAAAAAGATTAAGTGGACAGCAATTGAAAGAGACACCCACATCAATTTCTAAACATACTGGCACGCATATGCCAAACATTTGGTGGAAAGCAAACAAACAAAAACGATCTTCATAGTGAAATTAACCTGCAAATTATGTATTTGTTTCAGAACCATAATTTTAAGCAAAAACAAACAACTTAAAGGAAAAAAATGTCCATAATGGCCAAGCAGTGTTCCATTTACTCACAGGATCAATAAAAAGACTAGATCAGCCAGCAATCTGGCCAACACACATGGGTGAACGGCCAGGAGAGAGGATGCTTGAGTGTTAAATTTAGATGAAAAGGACTCATTAAAGAAAACCAGAACACCCTGATTACACAACACATTCTGAGTGATCGAAGAGTGAGGAAGTTTTATAGTTTGTCCTTTAAAAATATTTTGTTACACTTACTTGTTCTCATCTGTCTGTTTGTTCATGTATTGTTTATTCATTTGTTTACTGGGGGCTGTGGCAAGCATGCAGATGTCAGAAGTTGGTTCTCAACATTCACCATGTGGGTCAGGGGCCCATCACCCGCTGCGCCATCTCACCAGCCTTGTGCTTCGCCCCAGCAGTAAGCTGAATAAGTACCGCATTCCTGAGAAAAGAGTATCAATGAGTCACACTGTTTCCAGCAGGACCTGAAACAAACCATTAACCTAGGCAGCCGAGATCTCCAAAGCCTGAGAGGGGTCACAGAGCCAGTTTCTCAAAATTACAAGCAAAGATTTGACGTCAGTGACATTGTTCAGCAGAATTCACTCCCCCAAGGCCAAATAGCCCACAGAAGTTCTGCAGACTCTGAAAAGCACTTGACAGACCCTTGACATTTTGTAAAAAAAAAAAAAAAAGTGGAATTCTGCCTCAAAGCTCCAAACCAAACTGTACTTTTGACTTTTAGAAAAAGACACTTGATGCTCTGACAAACCTTTTTCCTTGACCAAAATTGAGGCAGACTAGACCATTTTTGTGTTGCCCAATTTTAGCCAAAAATCCTGCTGAGCCGGTTTAGCAAGAATCCCCTCCCTCGCTATCTGATCAAAGACTGCATCCTGTACCCTGCAGGTGGTTGCTCTGAGGCCCTGAAGAGAATGCTACCAAGCTGGTGTGGCCCGAATTCCTGTCCCTCTGAGGTCCCTCTTGTTCCATTCACTGGTCCCCAGCCTGATCCTGGGCTTACGTTCCACACATCACGCCCAGTTCTCTATAGAGGAGCCCCTGCTGCAATACCTCCCCTTAAAAATCTGTCTTACCACTTTAATGACTATCCAGCTCTGACTTCTTTTTTCTACCTTATTTTTTAAATTTATGGTATATAAAGTATATATATATATATATATATATGCACACACACACACACACACATACATACGGGGGAGCATGTGTGTCAGCAACACACATACGCACATATGTGGAGGCCTGAGCTGACATCTGGATGTCTTCTCCATCATCTCTGTTTCCTGAGGCAGGGCCTCTCTCTGAGCCCAGAGCCCGCTGATCTGACTGGTCTGGCTAGCTTCCTCTTCTTGTTCCTTCCCAGTGCTAGACTACAGGTGGCCTCATACCTGCCTGGATTTTCCACACATGCTAGAGACGTGCGGTGGTTTAATTAGGGACAGCAGTATTTGAAAAGGATTAGAAGCTGTGGCCTTGTTGGAGAAAGTGCGCGCTGAGGTTTCAAAAGCCCATGCCAAGCCCAGGCAGCCCAGGCAGCCCAGGCTCTTTCTCTCTGACTCCCTGTCTCCTTGTCTCTCTGTCTCCCTGTCTCTGTCTCTCTGTCTGCTGGCATTGCTGCTCCATGTGTGCAGCCATGCTCCCCTGCCATGATGATAACGCAGCCATGCTCCCCTGCCATGATGATAAGGAACTCACGCTCTGAAACTGTGCCCCTTCCTTTCTAAGAGTTGCCTCGGGGCTGGAGAAATGGCTTGGTTGTTGGGGGAGGCAGCTCACAACTGCAGTTCCGGGAGACTGCGGCGTAAGGCGCACAAGTGGCGCGCACATACATGCAAGCAGGCAAAATACTTATATCATAAAATAACATAACTTTTTAAAGGGAGAAAGGGGTGTGTGTCTCTTGACAGCAGTGGCGCAATGATAAGAAGCTGAATTCAGTCCTCATACTGGTAGAGCAAGGAGTACACACTTACACCCGTCTTTGACTCCTGTAAACAATCCCAGCCTACTCCTCACCTAGTCTTCAGCCTTGGCTCCCGGTTTCACTAACTGTTCCTGCAAAGCTGTCTCAGAAGGGGAAAATCCCCGGCAGTAAAAATAACTGCAGGCTGTCTGTGCTGTGTACTTGGAAATTTAAATCCAAGGAGATAGTAGAGGAATCTTTACATTCTTTGAGCAAACAACCCCAGGGGCAGCTTCCAGAGCGCTGAGTACCATTTAACCATTTGTTTTCAGTTGTTACTTTGTCTCATGGTGGAGTTACCCAGGCTGCCCTTGAACTCACAACCCTCCCACCTTCGCTTCCTACATAACTAGTTTTAAAGGCATGTGCCACTGCCACATGGCTAATTTTTCAACTAGTGACCATCCAAGTGACCTTGTTTGACTTTGACAGCTTCTAACTCCAATTTTGTCTTGTGTTTTTTTTTTTTTTTTTTTAATTTAGTTAGTTGGTTTTTCAAGACAGGCTTTCTCTGTGTAGTCTTGGCTGTCCTGGTCTCACTCTGTAGACCAGGCTGGCCTCGAACTCACAGGGTCGGCCTGCTTCTGCCCCCTGAGTGCTGGGATCACAGGCTTGTGCCACCAAGTCAGGCTTCCAATTTTGTCTTAACTCATTTGGGAGAAAGCAAAACTCTCTGCTTGAGTTCTCCGGTGGTCGTTCACAGCGCCACCTTCAGGCTGTCGGATTCTGAGGCGTCTGTTGTTCCTGCACATCCACGCTGGGGCACACTCCAGGAGCTCAGCACTAGCCACTTGCTGCAGAACCCAACTACAGGCCCGATCCGCCTAGTTCCACGCTTTCTCCCGCAGCCCCTCCCGGCAGCTGTGATCCTGCTCCTTCCCTAACGACCACAGGCCTTCACGCTCCCATCGCCAGTTACCGCGCCTCATCCAAAGACGCCAGCCTTCCCTGACCTCGCTGCGCGTCACGTTAGCCCGCACGGCTTCGGCCTACCTCCCCAGCAAGATAAAGCCCCTAGGCCACTGGTGGTGTCAACGCATCTGACGGAAAATCTCGAATTCAGTTTTTCCTTCCCCCAAGGTTGCATTTCTACCATAAACAATCAAGATCTAGATTCCCTATTGAACCCAAGCGAAGTCTGGATAGACTGCAAGAAGAGAGGCCGGTTGTGGTTTTCAGGAGCTCTGCAGGCCACCGGCCTCCGGGGCTGGCCGAGCCCTCCTTGCCTGAGGTGGCGCCCCTGAGCGCCCCTGGGGGCGCGGTCTGGCTCCAGGGAGTCAAGGCCCCGGCAACCTTAATCAACCGATGGGAGCAGTATTAGGCAGAGCTGAAGACCCTTGTGCTGTTTTCCTCCAAATATCTTTCAAAGGGGAATATCGCAGAAAAATCTGAGCGCATTCGCAAAACAAAGATGTGAAAGGGACTGGAAAATAGGACCCACGAGGAACAGGGGGCGCGAAGCTGTGATTCTTAGTCTGAGGCAAAGAAAGCCTAGAGGCCATTTAACAATGGCCTGCAAGGTTTAAAGGATCCCTCCGGGAGCCGGGGACCAGCTGTTCAGCGTCTCCTCTGAGGACAGAACAAAAAGGAATGAGCTTCGGCTTCCACATGAGTGACTTAAGCTAGAAAATGATCTCCGCCAACGAGGAGAGCAGACTTGGGAGGCGTTGTCAGGGGAGATGCGGCGCTCCTCCAGAGTTCTTCAAAACCAAGGAGGCTGCGTCCCCCGAGCGGGTCAGGTTTGGTCCCCTCGGCAGAAGAGTAGACGCGGCCTCGCCAACAGCCCGCGCTCTGTCCTCACAGTAGGCTAGCCCCATAATGGGTTTTCCGACTCCAGCATTTCTGAATCCGGCCAGGCAAGAAGTAAAAAGGAAGGTATGTGAGGAATGAGAAAAAGGAGGTAAAATTGATTAATTTTCCATGAGAGAGGCCGGATGAAGCTGCAAATAACGCAGCCGAGGTCCTTGGTAACTGTCAGTTTCTAAAGGAGAATCCATGAACATTAGCTTCCTTATAAATGGCTAATTGGGTCTTCACTACCCGCGTTCCTGGTTTCCTGGCCTCCCTTTGGTCCTTTGTACATTCGCTTTACACCTACAGCATTAGCCTGTTTCAGATTCCCCAACAACAAAAGCCAAAGGCAGATTCTTGATGTTGGAGCCAACACTTCACAAATTCCAGGCCCAGATCTTTGGCATAGCATTGCTGTCTATTAAATTCAGCGCTGAGTCTTCCACTGGCGGAGGAGCCCTCAACCGGAGTGCTTGGGACCAGAAGCACTTCCGCTTTGGATTTTTTCTTCCTTCAGATTTAGGAATATTTGCTCAGACATTGGTAAGTCTGAAGTCACCACACTGAGACTGCCGCTCACCTGTGCAATTGGCAAGAGTGCTTTATCTTGGGAAAACTTGAGTGCAGGGGCCAAACCATTAAAAAAAAAAAAAAAGTGACCCTAGACAAAGGCTCGCAGGCCTTTTTATAGGAAACTAGGGGAATTCCAGCAAGGGTTAGGTAATCTAAGGCCGCAATGGTGGGTACCGGGGAAGTTACAGGGGTCAGTTTCTCATTGGCTTTCCTGGCTGAGTTCCTGTGCCATGAATGTTTAACTAAGGGATGAGAGAGGCATTGCCCGGGATAGATGCCCCGTTCTTACACAAGACTTTCCCGTCCCTGTGCTTAGCTCCAGGCTGTTCCTTGGGAAGGGGATTTCATGGTCTTGTTCCTGGAGTTGGTAACCGATGGCCTGGTCCTAAAATGAAGACAAAATGGAGTTTATGTCATCCTCGCAGACATAATGAAATATCTTGGCTATGAATTTAGTTCTAAATACAAGATTAGTTTATACTTCACGTGCTTCACAGAGCCTCAAGGTATACATGTACATGCAGAGTCACACATGGTTTTGCATGCAGTTTGTTGTGTGATGTCAACACTCAAGAAGTTTCATATGTCGGAGTACTTTGGACTTTATATTTTCTGATTATGGACATTCAGCCTGTACATTAAAAAAGAATGAATACCGTCAGGACCTGGGCATCTCACACAGCAAACACGAGAACATGGTTTACATGGGTTACATGAGCTGCAATCTCCGTTCTGGAGGGCTATGGAGGCAGGGCAGCACACTGTAAATAACCAGCTCGTCTTACCAATTAGCCCGTGCTAACGCGCTCCTGGGCCCGAAAGCATTAGCAACGGTCTGCCTCTCAGGGAAGGCTGGTGTGCCGACCTGGTCCCAGTTGGTCGCTGTCCCTTGCCTTTGCTGGGAAATGGGCCCTTGGCCTAGATGCAAAACAAAGGAGCAGGAGGCCCTCCCCCACCCCCCACCCCCAGCCGCCTGAATTCCTGAGCGGATGCCACGAAGCTGCGTCACTCCCGAGGGTTCCACACATCCACCAAGGACAGACTCCGCCGACTGCCCCGGGAATTCACACAGCCACACCCAAATACACTGAACACAGGTGCAGCCTGGAGCAAGATGGTGGCTCTCAGAGGCAGCAGGCAGTGCCGTCATCACTCACCGCTAAGATCTTACCTGAGGTGAGGACACAGGGGGAAGCGAAGAGCCAGGCCAACCCGGAGGTTAAAACAAACAAACAAAAGCTCCGTGTATCTTGGGAAGTCAGCCCCAGAATCTGCATTTGAAAAGCTGCCGGTGTTTCTGCTGTACAACAGTGTGAGAATCTGCTCACTTGCGGATTGACTTACGCTGCCCCTCCTCTGAATGCACAACCTTGTTCCCTACTGGGAGAGAATTTGTCTCGTTGTGGTACAGCAGTTGATAGTCCACATAGTTGACCCTTGCCAAGCCACAAAATGAGTCCAAGCCAGCAGCCTCAAAATTACATGTGAACGGCTGTCCTGAAGGTAGCATTTCTGTTAACGCCCCACTATGAATGACTTTTGCTCAGTTGTAAGTCAAGAGATGATGAAAAGCAAGTGCAAATGAAATGTATTTACTCTAGATGGCACAGTCCAACTCATTCCTGGCCTAGAAAGGGTAGAGAATGTGTGTATGCACCTTCCTTAATCCTGGAAGCGAAGCATTATGGGAGAACCATGTCAGCGACTGCACAAGAACAGAAGGCTGCCCAGTGCCAGACGCCGGTGGAGCCGTGGTCGTTAGGGTTACGCTTTCCTGAAGCGCTGGCTCTGCAGGGAACCAGGCGACAAGGCCCTGGTCCCAAGCATGGCCCTGGGTAACGGGGCATGTAAGGATTTATGGGTTGAGCTTTCTGAGTTTCACTGCTTGGCTGGCTCCGGGCTTCCCCAGAACCTGTTTCTCCAAGCTGAGTTCTGGACCAATGCCATGTGCTCACGTCCGTGCGACTGAGATCTGAGTCTCTAGGCATTTCTGTAGCCTTGGGCCTGTGACGCCTGCCATTTCCTGTAAGCCCTTCAGGGTAAGGACCTCACTTCTCTTGTTAGCTGTCCTGCGTCTACTCAAGCCTCACCGGCCCTAGTCATACTTTAGACTCTGTGGGCCGGAAAGTAACCGTCCCCATTGGCTAACGTCCCACTTGTTGCTACTCGCTGACTCTCCAGTAACTCTGCAGTCCTCTGTCAGAAATGTCCCCTGCTACTCCCAACTCCCGACACCATGTTCTGACTTGTCCTACCATTTTCTTCATCTGTTACCTTCCCCCAACCCCCTCAACTATTGCTCTAATGTGAGAACACCTGATCACGGAAATCACAGCTTAAAAAGATATATTTAGAGAATCTAATATGTCAAGGACTCCATGTGTTACCAGTATGGTGGTCCATGCTTGCAATCCCAGCACTTCGGAGGCAGAGGCAGTACGGTTGCCTTGAGTTTAAGCCAGTTATGCAATACAGTGAGTTCCAGGCTCACCCGGATTGCATAAGAGGGCGCTGGGGGAAGCAGGAAGCAGAAACTCAGTGTTTTCTTATTTGTTATCATAGTCATATGATCCATTCCTTTTTAAGCTTTTTTTTTTTTTTTTTAGTGTTTTCGTCTCTATCAGTGTAGTATTCCTGGTAACAATGGCCTAAATGTTAGTAAATGTTCATCTATAAGAATCCTTACTGTTCATTGTATGGCATTATTACCTGATTTGCATTGTTGCTTGTTTATTTGAGATTTCTCTACAGTCCCAAGATTTCACCATTTAAAAGCATAGTAGAGTGTAGGGTGGCCCAGTGGCTAAAAGTGCTTGCTGCCAAGCATGATGACCTGAGTTCAAGCCCAAGGGATCATGTAGATGAAAGAGAGAATAGGATCCTTTGACCTCCACATGCATGCTGTGCCACATGTATCTACATACAATAAACAAACAAGCAAATAAATAAACAAATGTAAATTTTAAAGAGGAGAACTGAGGATAGAGTTCACTCCTATAGGCCCCAAACTTTAAAGAAATGTAGTCGCTGTTTATTGCTGTGAAGACATACCATGGCATGGCAACCCTTATTTTAAAAAAATTTGGATTGGGGCTATCTTACAGTTCAGATGTTTATTCATTATCATCATGTTGGGAAACATGATGGCAGGAAGGTAGACATGATGCTGGAGAAGCTGAGAGTTCTACATCTGATCCAGAGCAGGAGGGAGAGAGGCAGGCTATACCTGGCTTAAAGCCAAACCCCAGCAACACACTTCCTTCAGTAAGAAGGTAGCTGGGCATGGTGTGAATGCCTTTAATCCCAGCACTCAGAGGCAGGAGGATTGCTGTGAGTATGAGGCCAGCCTGGTCTACAAAGTGAGTCCAGGACAGTCAAGGTCACACAGTGTCTCAAAAAAAAAAAAAAATACAGATGAGAGCGAGAGATGGATGTGCCAAGGGAGGAGAGACAAAAGTCATCTCTGAACAGGAACTTCCAAAGGCAAATCTTGCATTATCTAAATAACTTTAAGCTCTTTTCCCCCTCCTTTGAGACAAGGTCTTCCTAATGAGCTCTGGCTGTTCTCTCTTTGTAAACCAGGCTGGCCTTGAACTCACATAAATCTGTTTGTCTCTGCCTCGGAAGATCGGGAATTAAAGTGTGTGTCATCATGCCCTGCTGGGAAACAAAAGAAACAAAACAAAACAACAACAACAAAAAGCCAATTTCTGTTCATTGAAAAGGGGGGGGAAGCCTCAAAATAGAACCAATAAAAATTCATCTCCTGGTCAGACAGAACCATTAAGATCTGAATGTGAGTGCTTGCTTCAGCAGCACATATACTAACATTGGAACGATATAGAGAAGATTAGCATGACCCCTGCGCAAGGATGACATGCAAATTTGTGAAGCAAATACATTTTTAAGCAACCAATTAAAAAATGGGGTACAGAGCTAAACAGAGAATTCTCTGTACAGGAATAAAGAATGGCAAAGAAACTCTTAAAGAAATGCTCAACGTCCTTAGTCATCAGGGAAATACAAATCAAAACGACCCTGAGATGTCACCTTACACCCATCAGAATGGCTAAGATCAAAAACTCAAGTGACAATACATGCTGGAGAGGATGTGGAGAAAGGGGAACCCTCCTCCTTTGCTGGTGGGAATGTAAACTTGTACAACCACTTTGGAATCAGTCTGGCACTTTCTCAGATAATTAGGAAGAGTACTTCCTCAAGATCCAGCTATACCACTCCTAGGAATATACCCCCAAAATAATCAAGTACACAAGGACATTTCCTCAGCCATGTTCATTTATTCGTAATAGCCAGAACCTGGAAACAATCCAGATATCCCTCAGTTGAGGAATGGATACAGAAATTGTGGTACATTTATACAATGGAATACTATTCAGTAACTAAAAACAAAGAAATCATGAAATTTGCAGGCAAATGGTGGTAACTAGAAAAGATCATCCTGAGTAAGGTATCCCAGGAGCAGAAAGACACACACAGCATATACTCACTCATAAATGTGTACTAGACATATAGGATAAACCTACAAAAATCTGTACACCTAAAGAAGCTGAGCTAGAAGGAGTACCCTGGGTAAAATGATCAATCCTTACTCAGAATGGCAAATGGGATGGACACGGAAGAAGGAGAAAACAGGGAACAAGACAGGAGCCTACCACAGAAGGCCTCTGAAAGACACTACCCAGCAGTATCTCAAAGCAGATACTGAGACTCATAAACAAACTTTGGGCAGAATACAGGGAATCTTAGAAAAGAAGAAAAGAAGGGGAGATAGTAAGACCTGGAGAGGACAGGAGCTCTACAAGGAGAGCAACAGAACCAAAATATTTGGGCACAGTAGTCTTTTCTGAGACTGATACTCCAACCAAGGACACGCCTGGAGATAACCTAGAATCCCTGCTCAGATGTAGCCCATGGCAGCTCAGCATACAAGTGAGTATCCTAGTAAGGGGAACAGGGACTGTCTCTGACAGGAACCCAGTGGCTTGCTCTTTGACTGCCTCCCCCTGATGGGGGAGCAGCCTTGCCAGGCCACAGAAGAGACAATACAGCCAGTCCTGATGAGATCTAATAAGCTAGGATCAGATAGAAGGGGAGGAGGACCTCCCCTATCAGTGGACTTCGAAAGGGCAGGAAGGAGATGAGGGAAGGAGAGTGGGATGGGGAGGGGCTGAAGGAGGGGGCTGCAGCTGGGATACAAAGTGAATAAACTGTAATTAATATTAAAAAATAAAAATTTAATTTAAAAAAAGATCTGAATGTGAGAAAATCCAGAACAGTTTTAAAACTTTTGAGTTTCTTTTTTTTTTTCCTTAACTGAACTGAAATGGCAAAATAAAAGTTTGATTTTGTTGTTGTTGATCATTCTCTGAATTTCCAGAAACAAAATACCTATGAGTTTCTAGAACTTTAGAGCCTTACTACTTATATATCATTACCTTAGTAAGAATGAAAAATATGTGCTGTAAATATGAAAAATTTTGATTCTGAAATTTAAAACTAAAGTGAGAATTACTATTTTTTTAAGTTTCTGGAGAGTAAGAAGTGTGTGTGTGTGTGTGTGTGTGTGTGTATGTGTGTATGTGTGTGTGTGTTGTTTATACAGGGTCTCCCTGTGTAGTCCAGGCTGGCCTTGAACAAGAAAGAACTGGAGACCCTCCAGCTGCACCTCCCTTTTGCCGGGGTTACATGTGTGTGCCACCACTCAGCTGTTGTGTGGTTTTATCTCAGGTTTTCCCCTAGTTAGTACTTGGTTTTGTTTTGGTTTTGGCTTTCCTGTTACAGACTTTAATAAAATTATTGCCACAGTTCAGTGATGTGTGTAAGTAAAGAGAATCCAAACTTAACCAGCTTTTCCAAAGAGCCATCTTCTATTTCCTCATCTTCTCCAACTGAAACTTTTTCCTTTTAAATTGTATGTAGTTGTTTGTTGTCTGACAGTTTCATATGCACAGATAAGGTATTTGATCATGTATGCCCCAATGCCCCCTGCCCCTATGCCCTCATACCCCCACAAAGCCCTTCTTCCCAGTAAGGGACCCTCCTATTGTCATGGCGTGTGTCAGGGAGGGGGGCTCTCTTTTGGTATTCATCACACCAACAAACAGGAAACGAGAACACTGCTGCTCTTTCAGTCTTTCCGTCCTCCTTCCACCATGTTCTCCCAGCCTTGAGAGGAGATACAGGAGTCCTGTTTAAGACGAAACAGCCAACATGATTTATCCTCAGACTTTGACCAATTATGGGTCTCTGCACTAACCACCACACAGCATAACGAGTAGCTTCTCTGATAAAAGCCGGGAGGAAGACACCCTTCAGTAGACGCTAATATCCAGAGGGCAGTGTGACTGCACGGCCTTCTAAGGAAACAGCTAAAACTCCTGCATCCATTAAATACTAACGCTGTTACCTGCCTTCCACCTCCCGGGCAACCCTTCCAACTGCTGTATATTTGAAGTTTGTTCTGATACACTGTCCTGCTATGTAGACCAGGATGTCCTAAGACTCACAACTCCTCCTTTTCCAACCTCCCTAGGGCCGGGGTTGTATGTCTCCTATAAGTGGAGTCATATAGTATTTGTCTTTTATGACTGGCTCACTCCATATAACATAATGTCCTCTAAGTTCGTCTGAGTTCATGTTATAGAATGTGACTTTCCCTTTTTAGAGTCTGAGTAACATTATATACATGTGTGTGTATCACAGTTTGTTTATCTGTTGATGGATGTGTAGTTGCTTCTGCCTCTAGACTGTCATGAATAATGCTGCCTATGAGGATATGCAAATACATGTTGTGTTTCTGCTTTCAATTCTTTGGGGTCTATACTTTATATAGAATTACAGTGTTGTCTAGTAGTTTTACAGTCAGTTTGTTTTCTTTCGGGTGTTTTGTATTTTGAAGAGTCACCTTCTGTTTGCCTCAGTGACTGGACCATTTTGCATTCCCGCTGGCAATGAACAGGGTCCTAGTTCCTCCTCGTCCTATCCAATGCTGCTCTTTCCTGTTTGTTTCTTCTTATAGCCACCCTAAGGGCTATGAACATAGTTTATATCATGGCAACTTTGACTTGTGTTTCCCAAATGGTTAGTGAAGAGCCTTTGTTTTAAGGAATTAAAAACAAGAAAAACGTATCTCCAAAGATTTAAGTTGGAACTGAGGATATAGCTCACTAAAAGAGTGTATGCTTGACATACACAAGGTCCTGGGTTCCATCCGCAGTGCGTTCACACACACACACACACACACACACACACACACACAAATATTTCTGCTGAAAGAAGGATTCAGGAATAATGGAAGCAGAAGAATGGAAAGCAGAACTACATGGAAATGGAGTTCTACAAATACTGATATTCACACATCTGTAAAGATAAATGTACTATTTTTAGCTTAAACAAAACTGAAAGCATGAAGGCATCTTTTCCCCAAGGTACAGTCAAGAACAAATAAGCTTTAAAAAAGCAAAACAAAACACACTATCTGTGAAAAATCTGGATATAACTATGAAAACATTTCTTTAACATTATAAAAAACATTAATTTTCATTTGCCATTAAAATATTCAAAGAAATTAATGAGCATGGGGTCATTGTAATAGTGCTGAATCAAACTGATCTAAAAAAATAAGTAGGATATGAGGATATCCTACTTAAAAAAAAATGGAAATGAAATTTTTTGTGTGACTTTAAAAAAGCAGACCTCATGTTTTGTCAACTACCATCCTTTGTTCAGAATAACTAGAGGTTTGGGATTATGCACGACACCCAGCAGGGGGACTGGGATGAGAGATTAATTACAGGAAATATGACGTCAGGTGAGGGAATGTTCCGGAATAGCAGCAGTGTCTAACTTCCTTCCGCATACGCAAAGAAAGGAGTGTGCATCCGGGATCCAGGTTCATAAGCTTTAAGAATGCAGACAGGTTTGATCTGACAAATACACAAACACTCTAAAACCTTGCCAGGAAGGAATTGATTCTGCAAAGTCCCTATAAAGCCCAATGTGAAAACAATACTCAAGACCAGAGAGGTTAACAGTTCCGAGCACGTGCCTGCCAAATGGTAGTTAGATTCCCAGGGGCCATTTCAGGCAGTCTACAACAGCCTGTTACTCCAGCTCCAGGGGATCCAAGGCCTCTGGTCTCCATGGATGCTGAACTCATGTGGACTTACCCCCACAGAGACATACACACACACAGTATTTAAAAAAACAAAAGATAAATCTTTAACACCGTGTATGCTGATGTACAGAAAAGCATTGCCTTATTACTATTTATTTATTAGTGTGTGCATGTGAGCTGTGCCAAGGTCCATGTGTGGAGGTCAGAAAATAAAATAAAGGAGGTTGTTCTCTTCTTCCACCTCTATATATAGGTTCTGGAGACCAACTCAGGTTGCATGGCTCACTCAACAAGTGCCTTTACTGTGGAACCATCTTACCAGCTCCAAAGCAATATTTTTTTATATATATTTCTTAACTTTTTAAGATATAAGCAGTTTGAAAATACACATAATGTGGCCAAACAAACAATTCTTCTGCTTTTTCATCTCTTTTCAAATACATTATTTTAATAAGAGGTCAAAAGAGTATTTAAGAAGTGTTCTGGGGCTGGAGAGATGCTCTGCATTAAGAGCACTTGTTCTTGCAGAGGACCTGGGTTTGAGGCCCAGCATCTGCACGGTGGCTCACAACTATCTGTAACTCCACTTCCAGGGGATCCAGCACCCTCTCTGACCTCTGTGAGCACCAGGCACATACATGATACAAATATACATGCAAGACAAACACTCATACGCATGTAATAAGTAAATCCTTAAAAAAAAAAAAAAAAGTTGTTTTGGAGCTGGGCATTGTGAGGCAGGCCTTTCATCCCAGCAGCGAAGAAGCAGAGGCAGGTAGATCTCTGAACTTGGAGCCAGCCTGATCCACAGAGTTCCAGGACAACAGGGCTACACAGATAAACCCTGTCTCAAATCCAACATACTTTCCATCTGATGTGGGGCTGAAGCTGCCCTCATGGAAAAGTCTGGCATCTCTGGCTCACACACCCATAACTGATCTATCTGCCTAAGTTGTAGCTGCGATTGTTTCTCCTTCTGCAAATGAAAAAAATCTATCTGGCTGTGTGTGGTGGTACACACATTTAGTCCCAGAACACAGGAGACAGTGGCAGGTAGATTTCTGTGAATTCAAGATCAGCCTGGTCTACACAGAAAGTTCCAGGCCAGAAGAACTGCACTGTGCGGCTCTGCCTCTAGAAACAAAAACAAAGACGAATCAGTCTGTCAGTAAGTGTAGACATGGGGGTCGATTCTATTGGAAAGTGGGGGGAGGATGAGCGTTCCTAATCCAAGGTCTGATAAGCAAAGACATAAGGAGCCCAGATAACATTCACACTGAGGAGGAAAATGGCCTCTCTTTTCTAGACAGCTATCGAAATCCGCTTCCTTTGGCAAGGTGTGGTGCTTTACACCTGTAACTCCAGTATTTAGGAAGTGTAATAAGAAAGATCCCATCCAGGACAACCTGAACTATGTGTAGAGATTTCATCTCAGGCCTGGAGGGATGGCTGAGCAGTTGTGAGCCCTCGCAGAGGACCATGGTTCACTCCCCAGCACCCATGTGGGGTGACTCACAACCAGCTCTAACTCAAGCTTCAAAGGCGTCCAACACTCTCTTTGGGCAACTCTGCTCACACACACATACCAGTGCATACAAGTACACATATGATAACAAATAAGAAATCTCCTTAAAGATACAGGACTAAGGAGACTCAAAACACGGGCACATACCTCAAGAGCTCACACACAAATCACTTGATATTATGAAAAGCAGCCTAGTATTTTCCAAATCAGTTCATCTTACCAGTTGCTCACTACCATGCAACAATAAAGGACAAAATAAATGATGGTCCTGAGTGCAGGTCACAGTACATAAAATGTCTATAGCTTCATTGTAAGAAATAATCAGTTCCAGGCCATGAGATAATGAGACTCTGTGTTCAAAAACAAAATAACACTAGTGAAAAAAATCAAAGCAGCCGAGCACCGTGGCGCATGCCTCTAGTCTCAGCATCAGGAAAGTAGAGGCAGATAAATCTCTGTGAATTTGAGGCCAGTCTAGTCTACACAGCAAGTCCAAGACAGTCAAGGCTACACATAGAGAATCCCTGTATCGAAAAACCAAGAAAGAAGCAAGGAAGGAAAGAAAGAAGGAAGGAAGGAAGGAAGGAAGGAAGGAAGGAAGGAAGGAAGGAAGGAAGGAAGGAAGGAAGGAAGGAAAGAAGGAAAGAAGGAAAGACAAAATGCAAGTGGAGCCCACAATTGATTGTGCATGCTTCCACACTAGAGTCTTGGCTGCACTCACTAGGTAGACCTGTCCAGTTCAAGAATCCATATTTGGGGGTGGGGTGGGGAGAGTCGGTAGACTATTTGCCGCACAACTCAAGCACTTCAGCCCCACATGAGATTCCCACGCCTACGTAAAAATACAATCAAAAAAGCTGGCAGTGCTCAACTATAATCTAGTGCACGCTCACATGCCAAGCTCACATGCCAGGCTCACAGCACAACTTGTAAGAGTTCATCTCCTTCCCCGCGTGGGTTCTGGGGACGAGAAGTACTTACGCTTGTTGGAAAACACCTTTAGTATCTGAGCCATTTGACTGCTCCTCTTTTCCCACTTCTTCTTGCAGATCCTGATTTCCCATGCAACCTGCCTCTGCTATCAGCCCAAAACTACGAGTATTCCATCCCCCGAGGCCCTTTCCGTCAAGAAATTGGCAACCTCTGTGCTCCATCCATCATTCTCTGAGTTCTAGCCTGAGAAACATCCTGCTCTCTATAAGCCATGGGATGACAAATTAGGTTTCTGGGCCTCAGAGACCAAGGACACAGTCTCACGCCTGGAATGCGCTCTGAGGAAATGACAGATCCCAGTTCTCCTGGGTATGTGTCTAACTACTCGCAGCTTCACAGGACCCTCGGCTCATAACCTCCCCAAGCAGGTATTGAGAGTGGTCGGATCTGTACAATAGGGTGGTGGTGGTTAATAACAACGCATTCTATACTTGAGCACACTGAGTGCATTTCAAGTGTTCTCACTGTAAATCAATGTGTGAGTGAGAGAGAAAAACAGAAGAGGAAGAGACAGAGACAGAGAGACCAATCCTCTCCTTCAAAAGGGTTCCATTTCCAACAGCCTATAACCATGGACCCCAAACAGGCTAAGGTACCAGAGCAGGGCTGCTTCCTGCTTCCTGTCACCAGAGCCAGACTGAAGGATAGATCATGAGAGAAAACTCGGCATGGAAATCTACTGTCAACCCTGCTCCTCTTTTGAGCCAAGAGAAATCTGAGGCAGTGTGCCCAAGGGAAGAGGGTTGTGACTATCCTGATTTCTAGTGAGAGTGTCCCTCACCTCTGACATGCCCCAGGCTCAACTGGAACCTTAGTATCTTGCACCCAAACACATTCTTTTGACTTTGGACGCCTGTTTCCCTGTAGTTAATCTATGGGCTCAGAGGTCTGCCACTTGAGGAGCCAGATTGAGGAAGGGGTCATTTCTCCCTTTGGCGGTAAAACTTCGTCCTAGCTCAGTAGACCCATGACGCCCTCTGTGTAAGTTCATTCTACATATGTGGGCATGGTGGCATGCACATTGTAGTCTCAGGACTTCAGAGGCAGAGACAAGCAGATCTCCGTGAGTTCAAAGCCAGCCTGATCTATATAGCAAGTTTCAGGGCTTCTAGGTCCACATAGTAAGACCCAGATAAGAAAGAAATCATCAAACAACTTCAAAATACCCTAGTCATCCCCAAGTGCATTATTGTGGGGTGACTCAGAAAGTGTTCACATGTAGGAAATTAAACACCATTGATGTCTTCAAGACAAGCCCCCGTCTGCCAGAACACATCACAGCTGGGTGACGCTGGGCTCAGTGCTCAGCTTGCCCTCAATCTGCCCTGATAAGCTGCTAGGATGGCTTCCTCTTGATAGACATCCTCTTATGTTCTGGTTACCACCAATCCTTCACGATGGAGGCTGAGTGGGCCTGCAGGAAGAAGCCTGAGAAGTCTGTTCTCAGAGGGCTGCAGATTTTACTTGCCAACTCTCTGGCACTCCTGAATATGTCTGGTTCCATGTTACAGCAAAGCCCTTTTCACATTTGGGCCCTCTCAGACCTCAGTCTTGTTGCCTCCATGACCCAGACTTTCCTGCCTTTTCTCAAAGCCACAGAGTCCTGAAGAGCTGGCCCAGAACGCCAACACATCACTTGCTGCCGTTTCTGTGTCCATGGCATTCTCAAGTGCTATCTAGAGTTAACTCATTGAATCCTTACCACCTGCCAGGCTCACACTGTCGTCCTCTCTACCTTAAAGCTGTATTCAGGTTCTTGCCCAAGACCACACAGCTCACCTGAGAAGGTTCCCTGTTCAAACAGGCAAGAGTTGATCACAGAAGCAAAAGACTCACAGAAGAAGTCATGGAAGAGATGGCTCTTACCTGGTCCTCAGAAGGTTGGCCCTGCTTCAATAAGTCAGGCTTAATTTGCTGTTGTTGTCAAGGGGCAGGTAAAGGACACAGACTTTGAAGTTCAAATCCCTGTTAAGATATGTGCTTACCATGTGACCTTGGACGTGTTAATGAGCTGTTCCGAGTTTCTGTACAGTGTGGTACAGTGTTTCCCACACCTGGCCCAGGAGACTTTGTGTGTGAAGCACCTGAGGCGAGCCCGGCCCTAGAAAGATGTCTCTAGTTGGATGGGCACCTTTCCTTTTACAAAGAGGCAGAGAGACAGACTCTTCAAAGACAGTGAACTTATTTGAGAAAAGACAACAGTGTTCCAAGAGATAAATGCAAGGGGAAATTGTTAAAGGGCAAAAGTGAGGGTTATAAAAGTTCTTTTAAATCGGTTATCCTTGGATTAACAAAAATCAATAATAACAAAAGTAACTTCAGCTCAGCACTGGACAGCTGTACTTGCAGAAATATTTTCTGTGTGTGCCTGCTGTGGCCTTTGTGCAAGGTTGTGGTTGTAGTCTTTGGTAATTATTCTTGTTGTCATCTTGTGGAAGAAAGCCCTTCCATCATGGCCTCTCTCTGGCTGTTTTGTCAGCATTTGAACCCAGTGACTCTGTTCTCAATCTGACTTTTTTTTAATATAATTTATTTTATTTTATATGCACTAGTGTGAAGGTATCAGATCCCTTGGAATTGTTGTTAATCTGACAATTTTTATGCCATACATTTCTATACAAAAATTTACTTAAGCTATTTTCTTCTCTTAAACAGAATAACATACTTTGTCTTTCAAATAAGTAGTTGTACCAATCATTCTCAAATTTTTAGGTATTTTATACTACCAATTTTTCTGTCCCCAGCACACACCCTAAAGTCATGAATGTTTATTCATTGATGATCTTCTAGGGATCTCCAAGATATTAGAAAATTCCACACAGCAAAGTAATAAAGTGAGTATAAAGAAATGTCATCTATTGCACTTTTTAAGTAATATACCTATATGTGTTCAAAGTTGTTATAAGAATAAAAGCGAGAGCTGGGTACAGTGGCACATTCCTGTAATCCCAGCACTCAGGGAGGCAGAGGCAAGCAGATCTCTGTGAGTTTGAGGCCAGCCTGGTCTACAAAGAGAGTACAGGACAGCCAAGGCTACACAGAGAAACCCTGTCTCAAAAGCAAAACAAAAAACAAACAATTTTAAAATTAAAAAATAAACAGGAGACAGTATTTATCTTTAAAATGGTGGTTCTCAACCTTCCTGTTGCTATGATCCTTTACTATAGTCCTGCATGTTGTGGTGAACCCCCAACCATAAAATTATTTTTGTTGCTACTTCATAACTGTAATTTTGCTACTGTTGTGGATCATGATGTAAATATATGATATGCAGCCCCTGTGAAAGGATTTTCAATCACCAAAGGAGTGGTGACCCACAGGATGAGAATTACTGCTCTAAGGGGTCCTAGCACCTACCAACATAGCACCACAGACTGGCAAACAAGCCTTTAACACAGGGACCTATGGAGGACACATAAGAGCCAAACTATAACAATTTTCTTATTAAGGAGGAGGGAAGGGTTTATGCGTGATTATATAGAAATGTTTAGATTGGTCATCTGAAAATGTAGCTCAGAAGATGAATGTTGAAAATGTCTGAAACTGACTCAACTTCCTAAGGCAAAAGCATATGGCTAAGCATAGAAAGAATCATTCTTTCTTTGAAAATGTGGCCACTGTAGGTTTCCCGTGCCCAGCACCATGCATATATGGGTAGCACTAGTTGGACCTATCAGGTTATCCAAAGGGGGATATGAAGTCAGGAGAGGAATGTTAGGGGGTAAATGGGAGAATTGGAGGAGGGATATGGTGGATATTATCATATCTCACTGTTTGTGAAATTCTCAAGAGGAAAAATTATAATTAAAGAATAGCCTCTGTAGGTTTATATTTTTCACCAAACCTACCTTATTTAGGGTTCTTAAGCACCTTTACCTCTCTTCCAACTCCCCACAACCTTAGGTAGAAGATTAGTGGGGAAAAGGACTGTAGTCCCCTTTTATCTACTTCCTGCTGATCAGGGTCGATGGGTCATTATGGGATTACTAGACATCAGGATATCAGCAGTCCAGTCCAGAGGCCAACACGAAGCAGAAAAGGCCTGAAGGCTCAGTTGGATTGCCTGGAGAAGCATTCTGGAACATTTCTCTCTGTGAAGTCAAGTGTTGAAACATGAAGATCAGCTCAGCAATGCTGATCCAAAAAGCGATGTATCCTGTGCATGGGCCTCTATATATGTCCTCTCCTCAGAATCCATCCACGGATGTTCTCAGCTGGCCAAACTCATGTCCCTCACATGTGAGGGATCACAGCAAAACATCACTTGCCCACCTTGCAGCAAAACATCACATGACAAAATTTGGTCTTCAAAGAAGCCAGAAATTTCTACTTCAGCCTCAGCATAAAGAAAATTAAGAACTAAAATGACAGACAGGTTTATTTTGTGCCTTATCCTATGTACTTTGGTCCTGGAAACCTGACTACGGTGACAGAGGAATGAATGATCGACAGACACACATACAGAAGGGTGGACTATACTCTGACGGGGCGGTACCAAGTATTCAACAACAGGGACCTGAGCAATTCTTATGAACTCATGGAGGAGTTAGCTCATCTCAGCGGGAGGCTCTAGAGGGAAGCAGACTCAGGCTGCAGTCATGGGGAGGAGGAAGCTGGGTTGACGTCTTCTGTAAACTCTGTCAACATTCACACGTGGACCAGAGGAAGCTTTCTCCAATTCCCACAGGTCTGAGGCACTGGGGTCTTTGTCGATAATATGCATCCACTCAGGGCTTCCTCCACTCCCAACAATTTTTGAAAAAAAAAAGAAGAAGAAGAAGCATAGCTGGGGATGGTTCTAACAAAGACTGCAGCCTAGAATACTATTGGCATGCTCAATTTAAAGAAAAGACAGCTTGGTGAATGGGCGCTCAGAAGATGACCAGGCAAATAGGATCCCCAAAGAGCGAGAGCTGTCGGTGTTCATCCCACACTACGGAAGCAGAGCAGCACTAGCCCTGAGGACAGTACAGCAGAGTTTCTGGACAACTAGATTCCATTTGTGGGGAAGAAGCAACTTTTCTGACTTTCTGCCATCTTGATGAACATTTTCTTCTATATCCAAACCCGTCACTCCGATTTCATGCTACAGGTATACTATTTAGGGTAAGTGACTAAGTGGTGCCAGGTGCTGTAATGCATGACCTTAGAGTCTCATTGGCTTAAAGCCCTAAATGCTTATTTCCCTGTCACATCATCACTCCAGTGAGGGCTAAAGAAGTTGATTGTGCTCTACATGGTCTTGCAAGGACTCAGAGTCATGTTAGACTGTGGCAGCATGTTCTTTGGGTTCCTGGGGAACTGTACAGTCAGCTGGTGGATGGGGGAGAGAGAGAGTATGCAAAGCACATTTGTACTCTTGGCCCAGAGGTAATGGGCATCACTCTTGCTTATGTTCATTCTACTAGAAAGCAGTCAGTGATGGGGGAAAAAAAAAAAAAACACAGGAAATGATGTCTTCAGGGATGCCGAGAAGTGTGCATTACCTTTCTTCTCATTGTGCCTGACATAAACAAAGGAAAAAAGATTTACCTCGGTCCCTGGATTTAGTGGGTTCACTTCATCACAGAGTACAAAGCGTGACAGAGAAAGAGAATTCATTTTGAGGTAAGACAGTAAACCAAGAAAAGGAATGTTCTAGCTTGCTGGCTTTCTCCCCTTTTATTCTGTCTAATCTCCAAAGCATGAATGAGTCTTATCTCCTTCTTCCTTCCTCTCTTTCTTGCTCATTTTATCCCCTCTAGAAACACATTCACAGACACATCTACACCAATCTTCTAAAAGAAATTTTTTAATTACATTTTTATTTTGTGTGTGTGAGAGAGAGAGAGACAGACAGACAAAGAGTTGACGCTAGAGGATAACAAATAGGAATGGGTTCTAAGGACAAGATTCAGATCCTCAGGTCTGGTCGTCAGTACCTTAATCCACTGAGCCGGCTCACTTCACTAGCTCCCTTCCTAGGGATTGTAAATCAAGTCAGGTTGACACAAAGATTCCAATAGCATATGAATATGCATGAGTGCCAATGGTTACTCTTACTCCAAGAAATATTCATTTATTAATGAGGTTGGCCAGTACTCTAAGTCTAGAAAGGCCTGTGTTTTAATGATGTGTCGGATGCCCACTCTACAGAGTAGCTGTGCTTCTTAGCTGATGAATTGTCTTTCTAGTCTATACGTCTCGCTGGGGTGATGTCACTTGAATTGCAAATAATCTTTCAAGACCTCATTCAACTCTAAGTCTGTGAACAAGGCAAAAGTTTTTAGATTCATAAATCTAAGAAAAGAATTTGGACCATGGTGGTATAAACCAAGGAGATATTTTCTGACTGACAGAATAGTCAAATCTCTATTTCTCTACTTCGTTCCTAAAGGTTTAGCTATGGAAAACTTATGCTCATGGAAAAGCACACTTTGAAGCTGACTTGAACAGGAAAATCATTTTTCAAAGTCAAATTACTTGTCAGTGACTAGGTTGTAGGCGAAGGTGAGATCTTTACACAGGCAAATAGATTCACTTCCTGTGGCTGCCATAACAAATTACCACAAACTCGGTGACTTAAAACAACAAAATTTTATTCTCTCATGGTCCTGGAATGCAGAAATCTGAAAAGAAGAGTCAGCAGGCCCACACGCCCTCCAAAACCTCTAGGAGAATAATGGCTTTCTTTGCTTCTTCCAGCCTCTGGTGGCACCAAGTGACAGAAAATAAGTGTGATTTAGGACTATTGGAGTAGTTCAATAGTAGAGTTACTGACTAGCATGAGAAAGGCCCTGGGTTTGACCCCCAGTACTGCAAATAATAAATTAAATACATACATAGGTAGATAGATAGATAGATAGATAGATAGATAGACAGATAGACAGATGATAGATAAAAAGATAGATAGTGTTTACTTTTTGAACTATAATGATGTTTCTTGTCCTTCCTTCCTTCCTTCCTTCCTTCCTTCCTTCCTTCCTTCCTTCCTTCCTTTTTTGAGGCAAGGTCTCTCTGTATAACCCAGCATGATGTGGAATTCATGGCAATCATCTGCAACTACAAATGTAGGTCACCACGCCCAGCTACCAGCTGAGACAGGATCTTGGTCTGCGTCTCACAAATGTTCAGATTAAAGGAGCATGTTAGCGTGCCCTCAGCGCAGCATGTGTGCTTGCTGTGTGTCTCTGTGTGTGTCTGTTTCTCCTAGAAAACATTGCATGTATTTGTTATTCAGGGATGCTGTTTTGAAATACATATACATTGTGGAATGCTGCAGTGCTTCGTGGAGCCAATAAATGTACAACATGCACTTCTTATTTTGCAGTGGAAACAAATAGGCTCTGGGCTGTTTTCAAATACACATTATAGTGTTACTAGCCTTGCTGCACAGACGCCTCACTTAGTCCTCCTAAGGCACATGTTTGCATATCTTTTGGCATCACCTCTTCATCCCTTCCTATCAGGACTGGACAGAAAAAGTCCCACCTACAAAACCATCGATTGAAGAGGTTTGCCCAAGATGGCAAAGAGACAGGGCACAGACCACCACACTTGTCTGTCCTTCTTAGGTTGGAGGTGATCGTGTGAGGCTGTTACTGCGGGAACTTCACACTGCTGCTAAGCGTAGGGAGGATTTAAAAACATCTGTGATAAGGAGGTGGCAGCAGAAGAATTCATAGATAGCCTAGATTAGAAGACAGGGAGTTCTCAAACTTAGGAAATGGTGGTAGCAAGGATCACATAGAGGAAAGTCTAAAAGGCCATTTCAAAGAGAGAGGGAGAGGAGAGGCTCGATCAACCAGTGATTGATGTGTGGCCAGTGAAGTTCCAGGTTGATGTGAACTTCATCAGAAGTGAAGAGGGAGTTAATCTTGATTGTCAACCTGATGGGATTTAAGATCGCTATGGGAAAAAATCTTGGGGTATGTATGAAGGAGATCTAGATTAGGTTAATTGTCAGCATCACATTTGTAAATTTGTCACAGTCTGTGTGAAGAAATGAGGCTGCCCAGGAAAAAGGTGAACACTGTGAGCAGGAGAGGAAACACACACACCCCACACACCCCACACACCCCCACACACCCCACACCCCACACACACACCCCACACCCCACACACCCCACATACCCCACACACCCCACACCCCCCCCACACCCCCCACACCACACACACATCCCCACACACCCCACACTCCACACCCCACACACCCCACACACCCCACACACCCCCACACACCCCACACACCCCACACCCCACACACACCCCCCACACCCCACACACCCCACATACACCCCACACACACCACATACACCCCACACACACCACACACCGCATACACACACCCCACACACCCCACACACACCCCCCACATACCCCACACACACACACCCACACCCCACACACCCCACATACACCCCACACACCCCACATACACCCCACACACACCACACACCACATACACACACCCCACACACCCCACACACACCCCACACACCGCATATACACACCCCACATACCCCACACACACCCCACACACACCACACACAGCATACACACACCCCACACACCCCACATACCCCACACACCCCACACACACACCCACACACCCCCCACACCCCACACACACACCCACACCCCACACACCCCACACACACACACCTCACACACCCCCCACACACACCCACACACACCCCACACACATACCACACACCACACACACCCACACACCACACACCCCACACACCCCACACACCCACACACACCCTTACTGAAGGGAAGACTACAGGAAGACTCCCCAGGACTTGGAGCCAGAAGGACCACAGGGAAGCCCCAGCAGGCAGCAGAGCACTTCCTGATGGGGAGCAACACCACTGAGGACTCCTACCCTGAAGGATCACAGTGGTGAAAGCAGCGGATTGTAGAGTCACTGGGGAGTAAGGATGACCTGACAAGGAACATCACTGGGCTAAGGAAAAATAAGAAGAAAGAAAGATTAATAATGAGAAGTTGTTTCTGATGCAAGAAGCTTGAGCGGGCTTGAAAGGTGGGGAAAAAGCGAAAGACTAAAAAGAGAGGCAGGAAGTTACCTAGAACAAGATGAAGTTGCTGATCAGTCAAGGGATTAGGTGGTAACAGACTAAGGGGTATGGAAACCTAGACAGGGTAGCAATGGTTGGTACCCTCAAGACAGCCTGCCACACCGACGTTTGCGGAGGAGAGGAGATGAGGAGTGATACTTGCACACATATACATACATGTTTTTAAAATGTGTAAGCTGGTGGATGGATGTTTTCCTGCACGTATGCATGCATGTCTGTACACTATGAATGCCTGATGCCCGCGAAGGCCAGAAGAGAGCATCGCTCCCCGGGAACGGGAGTTACAGCTGGCAGTGAGCAGCCACGTGGTGCTGGCGAGCAGCCACCTTGGCTGCTGAGTCATCTCTCCAGCCCGCTGTCTTTGTTCCTAACCTCCAGTTAAATAGGACTAATTTACTTTGCAGTGGTTGTTCAGCAGATTGGGTGGATACTTGACTAGACTATTTTCTGTTTTATTCTTGGAACTGATTTGGATCCCTGGTTGGATTCCTGCTCAGACAACTTGCCTGCTGGCCGCTTCCTCTTCTGTGATAAGCTGGAGAGCTTTCGCAGAGGTGGAGCACCCTCAGTTCACAGGCAATCCCACCGGCCTGCCTTTGGGGTCCCAGCAGCATCTCAAGTCACCACCTGCCCCACTCACTGACAGGTGTGCCGGGTGTGTTCCTAGGATAAAAGCACTCGCCACACACAGCAGCTCGCTCTGTCTTCTCCCCCCCCACGACCCCCGTGTGTGTGTGTGTGTGTGTGTGTGTGTGTGTGTGTGTTCCAACCTCCCTCTGTTCCCATGTTTCTTTCTCTGTCCTTCTATGCCCTTATGGTTCTATCCCTGTCTGTCTGTCTGCCTGTCTCTTTGTCTATATGTCCAATCATCCCCCTTTATCTTTCCTCCTGGAGGTCCTAACTCTTCTCCCTTTCCCCTACCCCAAATAAACGTCCTTATGCCAGGTATGTTGTGTGGCCTAATCATGTATTATAACTCTAGGCTTCTCTGTCTAGAGGAAAAGAAGTTACTGCTGCAACTGTAAGTACGATTATAGCTGAAGAGGGCTAGAAGAGAGGGGGATTCACTTTATGGTCACACTGCCTCAGTCTGGAAGAGGGTGAGGGAATCCAAGATTCCTATCTTCAGTCCAGTACTGAGGGAGAACCGGAGGGTGATCTGGGCACAGCTAGCAGGCTCCACCTGTGCGGTTTTTGCTTTGTTTTGTTTTTCACCTACTTAATATGTTTTCAATAATGCTAAAACAAGCAAACAAAAATTTAAAAAGACATCTCGCTGGGTCTGGCCTCTCCTTCCGCCGTGTTTGTGGCATTGAGGCCCTCACCTCCTGAGCCTTCTTGCCAGTTCCGCATCTTTCTTTTTTTTTTTTCTCTTTTCCTCTAAAACAAAGTGCCTAGTTCATTGCTATCTTAGATAAACATTTGTTCCAAATCATTATCAAAATATAAGAATTAGACTGAATATGTGGTTCATGACTACAACCTCAGCCTTCAAGAGGCTGAGACATCAGGACTGCAACTTTAAGGACATCTTCTGATACATATCAAGATTATCTCACACACACACACACACACACTCTCACACATGTATGTGTGTATACATATATGCACATATATATGAACTAATTACCTGCCTTATACAATAAAAAATACCATTACTCTGTTAGTGTTATATGTTTTCTGAATTTACTGAAACTGTGTTAAGATTGAAATAAGTAGGCATTCAGTAGGTATGGAAATCAAAGAAACAGAAAGTAGTATGATGGTCTAACAAATGGGGGAAAGTTTACATATTCTTTGTTAAGTTCCTGTGAGCTATTCTCAGTGGTGGAATATATTAATTTTTTTTTCTTAAGTTACAAAAACCAACTTGATACTGACTTATTAAATTACACTCTGGAATTTTCTCTTAAGGCAATTATAGCATTTACATTTTCTTGCAATAATTTTTTTCTTCCCTTCTTGGTATGTTTTTTCTGTTACAGATTTCTAATGTATTCTAAAATTATTTTCAAGTGTAAGATTGCTGTAAAAATACCTACCCATCAGGTGTGATAATCATTACCATTTTTCCTTCCAGTGCTTTTTCATCAAATAAAGAAAACCAAGATTGATGTAACATTTGCCGGAGAAAGAAAAGGCACCCAGTTATTTCTAGCCTGGGATGGCAGACACCTTCCCATTGCCAAGAAGAAAACACAATCTATCTGAAAATCACAGTGGTACTCTTAGTTGGAAGGCAAGGTTAGGAGCGCGAAGACGGCTCATGATTACCTTCAAGGAAGACGCCCACCGTCATCACCCTTCCAAGGCGTACACAAGAGAATAAAGGCTGTTAATGACAATTAGAATCCTCCCAGCCTCGTAAATGATATCAGCCCACTGGAGACAGTAATGGCAATGTAGGAAATAGTTAACCCTTTTGCCACCAGTTAAGATTTATTGCTAGTTCCCACACAGCTAATTGCCTGAGTTTCTAGAAAAACAAATATTTCCAAAACCTCATTATGAAAAGAGATATTTGCAACTTACAGGTAAATGAAGCAAGCCTTACACATGCCCAGATGTGATCAGGCATCTGTTACGTAAGGCCCTGGCAAGTCAGGCAGGCTGTATCTTGTCTTCTGAACCAGCTAAGAACGCCCCCAGCTCTGTGCTGCACTCAGAGGCCCCGGTGTGACTCTCAGGGGGGGAAAGATTGAAGATGAAACATGACAGTTGCTCCTTAACCCGCAATGTTACCTTTGCAGTTAGCAAGAGAAGGCAGAGAGCGCTAAACTCTTGGTGAACTGAATTCTCAGTTCATGAGCTGCATTCCCTGACATGCTGCTCTGATGTCTGCGATACAAAGATGCGCGGGCCACAGGGAATAGCGTCAAACACAGGCCGGAGCCCCTGGAGAACGGCCAGGCAGACCCCGCGGGAGCAGATGCCCACAGGGAGATCAAAGGCTTACAGACAGGGCTGCTCCAATTCAGACAGACCAGGGAACAAGGCAATCCCTCTCTGGTGGCTTCAACACATAAAAAATTCACAGTTGACATGAGCTCGTGGATACCCATTTATACAATCATTGCAAAAACTGAGCGGTAGTTAGGGTAGCTACCGTTCAGTGAATGAAGATGTGGAGGCGTGTAGCTGCCTTCCGGCTTCCGGGTTTTCACGCACAAATTCAACCAACTACAGAGTGAAAACCTTCAGGAACAAATTGTGGGCTGGAAAGAGATGGCTCAGCAAGTAAGGGCTCTTGACATCAAGTATGAGGACAGTTTGATCCCCTGGTCCCTGGAACCCACAGGTAGAAGAACTGATGACTCCACAAATTGTGTTCTGACCTCCACATGCACATCAGAGCATGCATACATCTGCATACATACATGCACATGCGCGCACACACACACACATTTTTTTTTAGATGGAAGAAGTGAGCTAAAGGAAGAAGACCCTAAGATAAAACTAGCATGGTGAGACACTGTCCAGACAGAACGACTTCACTTTTTCCTTTCTAGCTTCTCCATAAAAGAATGAAGGGGAACGGGCTAGCTCTACTTCCAGGTTGTGTCCTATTCTATATATAGATATGTATTTTATATGTATTGCATGTATGTCTTTGCAAGGATGTCATTACAGACAGTGGTGTGCTGCCATGTGGGTGCTGGTCCTCTGGAAGAGCAGCCAGTTCTCTTAACCATGGAGCTGTCTCTCCAGCCCATATCTTATTCTTATAGGCACCACATCCATTAAACAGGCCCAACAATCTGTCATCAAATGGATCTAATAGCACTTGCCGCCCTCCCCTGCCCCAACACCATCACTGCTTTTAAGACTCTCTTCCTGGGGCTAGAGCAATGGCTTGGTGGTTACGAACATTGGCTGCTCTTCCAGAGAGCTGGGGTTCAGTTCTTAGCACACACATGGCAGTTCACTACTGGGAACTCCAGTTCCCAAGAATATGACACCCTCACACAGACACACATGCAGCTAAAATCTTAATGCACGTAAAAATGAATGTTTAAGCTGAACATGGTGGCGCACACCTTTAGTCCCACATTTGAGAGGCAGAGGCGGGTGGATCTCTAAGTCTGAGGCCAACCTGGTGTACATGGAGAGTTTCGGTACAGCCAGGACTATAGACAGAGTCTCTGTCTCAAAAAGCAAGACAAACAAACAAACAAAAGAAGAATTTAGCCAGGCATCTGGTGCATGTTTGTAATCCAGTGTTTCTCAGCCTTGTAATGCTGTCGCCCATTAACACAGTTCATGATGTGGTGACCCCAACCATAAAAGCATTGCCTTGCTAGTTCAACCGTAATTTTGCTACTGTTATGAGTCATAATGTAAATATCTGACATGCAGGATGTCTGATAGGCGTCCCCTCAAAGGAGTGGAGATCTACAGGCTGAGAATCCCAGCACTGGGAGAGAGAAGCAGGCTGATCTCTGCGTTCAAGGTCAGTCTGGTCTACAGAGTGAATTCCAGGACAACCAGGGCTACCCAAAGAAACCCTGCCTCAAATAATAATAATAATAGTAATAAATTTCTTCCCTTCTTTCGTTGGCTTCTTTTGGCTTTCTCCTCCTTCTTTCCCTCTCTTCATTTTCTGCTCTCTTTTCTCTCTCTCTCCTCTCTACATCCATTTCTCAAGGCTCATGTCACTGTCTTTTTCTGGCCTTGTTCTACACCCCTGGAATAAGTCTGCGAGACTGATTTAATTTTGCTTTTCAGCTGTAACTTTTTGGCTGCTATTTCCTGGAAATGGTTAAATGCTGCTGTTGCCATTGTTCATCGCGGCAGAGAAAGATGGACCAGGCATCCACGTCCCACAGTCAGCACCCCAGACACGCGGAACCTCACTTGTCTCGTCCGTTATTTCCCCGTTCTCTTCTTCTATCATTATTTCCAAGTAGCTCTGGCAGCTTGGTGTTTCCAAGCTTCTGGGACCATTGGCAGGAATAATAGTGAGTTACCCAACTGCAGCAACAAAGCCAACTTTGCAAATATTTCTGCAAGTAAGTAGGAAATCACGTAGGGTCCCGCCTGCTGGAGCTCACCCCCGCGGATGTGCTGGGGCCGCCGAGGAGCCACCCTGCTGGCGCCACCCACTGGAGGGGCATACAGCGCCAGCTCCTGTTTCCGTTAGGAGGAATTAATTACCGCTCTGCGAGGAGGGGTCACATTCAAATCATAGCCCCGCAATTTTATATTTTACTGACTTGAAAGCTTGCACCTCACAGACAACATCTTAGAAATAGAAACGCACCTAACAGTGAGCAGCATTTTCCGTTTTTATTAAAATATGAAATAATGGTGTGTCTTTTTATTATTATTATTATCCTTTATTATTATTATCCTTTATTCAATTTGTATCCCAGCTGTAGCCCCCTCCCTTGTCTCCTCCAAAGCCCACCAACCCTCCTTCCCTCTTCTCCCCTTATGCCCCTCCCCCAGTCCACTGATAGGGGAGGTGCTCCTCCCCTTCCATCTGACCCTAGCCTATCAGGTCTCATCAGGACTGGCTGCATTGTCTTCTTTTATGGACTGGCAAGGCTGCACCCACCATGCCCACCCCCAGACATTGGAAGCAAGAGAAGACAGGAAACAGGACAGGAACCTACCACAGACAACCTTTGAAAGACTCTACTGATGAAGGTATCAAAGCAGAGGCTGAGACTCATAGCCAAACTTGGGCAGAGTGCAGGGAATCTTTGGGAAGAAGGGGGAGAGCTCCACAAAGAGACCAACAGAACCATAGGGGGAAAAATGGTGTGTCTTGAAATCTATGAAGCCATAAACTCAAAATTAGAGCATTTGAAAGATAAAAAAAATAGTTTCATTTATTGTATAATATGGTGACTACAAAGAATTAGATTTTCAAAATCACAGAGTAGATTTTTTAAAAGCTGTGGTAGTGCATGCCTTTAATGGGAGCAGTTGGAGGCAAAAATAGGTGGATTTCTGAGTTTAAGGCCAGCCTGGGCAGTTAGAACTACACAGAGAAACCCTGTCTTGGAAACCAAAAACACAAACAAGCAAACAAAAAGTCATCAGTACACAAAAGCACAAATAATTAAGGTAATGCAATATGTTAACTAGCTCAATTGAGCCATTCCGTAGTGTATGCACATTTCAAAATACCCTGCAGCTTACAACAAAGGTACGAATTCTATTTGCTAAGTATACTTTTCAAAGTGTATTAAATCCACTTAATGTGTGCGGGTTCTTGGCCGGTCTGTATGTCTGTGCATCACGTTCCTGCCTGCGGCCCCGGGGGGTAAGAAGGCCACAGAGCCCCTGGAACTGGAGTCACCAGGTGGGTGCTCTTAACCACTGAGCCATCGCTCTGGACCTCCAAATAGATTTCTATATTTTCTGAAAGACCATAAGTCCAGTAGCTAGAAGGTGGGCTAAAAATTCAGATAAATTGGCTTCAAAGTTCAGCTCTTATGCTTACTGTCTTTAATCACTGGAAAAGTTGCTTAATTCGGACTGCGTGTCTTAACTGAAAAGTTAGACTAAGGTACTAGCACTTTCTACTCAATCAAGCTGTGTGAGGTTTAAACCTTATCATGTGGTGTGATCAGAGCACTCTTTGAGTCTGCTTAACACTCAGTATGGGGCCAGTGAGGGGCTCAGCAGGAAAGCGGCCTGCTGTGCAAGCCTGAGTTTGAGCCCCAGAACCCGCAAAAAACAGGAAGGAAAGAACAGACCCCCCACATGGAACCAGAGAGATGATTCAATGAGTAAAGGCACTTGCCACCAGCCCTGATGACAGGACGCAGATCCCAGAACCCACATGATGAAAGGAGAAAACTGACTCCCACCAGTTGCCCTCTGACCTCCATAGGCATGCCTTTGCCCAAGCTCGTCTGCATTCGTGCATGCGTGCGCACACACACACACACACACACACACACATACACACACACACACACACATACACACACACACACACACATACACACACACTAAATGTAGTAAAAATTATTTAAAGGGAAGAAGAGCAAGGAAAAGAAGGGCAGAGGGAGAGAGGGAAGGAGGGAGGAACAGAGGGAGTAGAGGGGGGAGGGAGGGTAGAGAGAGCGTAGAAAATGGGGCACATAGTTCTGCATTAAGAGGCTTAGCACCTGAAATGCGGTGGAAGTCGCGTAGCTTTCTGTTTGACACTGCAGTCGTGGGAAACAGGTAGCCCCGCCCCCTGCTGAGCACTGCGTCTGGCCTCTGCTCGTTAGGCCTCAGGGAGACTGCGCACAACCGAAAGAGGAGGGGCTAGCAGCCGGTTGCCAGCCCGTGGATATTCTGTCTTAAATGGCTGGGGAAAGGCCCAGGGGAGAGACCATGCCTAGCAGGTATGAGAATGCGGATTCCATCCCCAGCAGCACAAGTAAATAAGTCAGTACGGTTTCCATCCTTGGTGCTCACTCACTTAAAAAAAGAAATTAATTGAATTTTATGTCTATGGGCCTTTTGCCTTCATGGATATCTGTGTGCCTGATCCCAGGGGAGGCCAGAAGAGGACATAGGATCCCCTGAAACTAGAGTTAAATTATAGATAGTTGTGGGCTATCACATGGGTGCTGGGAACCAAACCTGGGTCCTCTGGAAAAGTAACCAGTGCTATCAACCACGGAGCCGTCTATTCGCACCCCTAGTGTCCAGTTATTCATATTTAGTAAGTGTTCAGGGAGCACCACCAAGCACTGCTAACAGTCGGCCAGCAGCTGGAAGAGGCTAGGACCTGACTCCGCCACAAAGCGTTACAGGACCTGGGTCCTGGCCACACCCTCACTTTAGCCCACAGACCTGACTTTAGGATTCTAGCTCCTGAACTGTGAGGTAATGGAAGTCTGTCGTAAGCCAACCAACTGTGGCAATTTGCGAGCACAGCTACAGGAAATGAAAGCAGTGAGATCGTCCTTAGATGTAATCCTGGCCATTATTTTCTGAGCCATAGTCCTTGTCCAAAATGTTCCAAGCTGACACCAATTTGACCTCTACAGTGAATTTAGTGATTTAAATTTAGCTGAGCCTTTACCTAAGAAAATAAAGTAAGCTGTCATCGATATTTAGAATTTCATTAAGAACAGCCCAAACAAGGGTGCCCTATTTAGGGAATTTGAGTCTGAAAAAAAGGGAGGAAATTCCCAGAGTTCATTTTCACTCATTAGCTTATTCGGTAACATTCACCGGACACCTGCCATAGCTGAACACCGGCTCAGAGTTGTAGAAACAATATATTAGCAAAGCTCCCTTGGGTTGTTCCGTCAGCGTCAGCTTTTAGAGGAGAGAAAAGGCAAAAGGGCTCAAGACGGAATAAATAAATATGAAAAGCTCACTTTTATGAACAATGCACGGCACACACAAAAAGTGAAATACTCGCTAAGGCCTCTCTAAGCCTGTGGCACTATGAGCAGAGCCACGTTTCATGGGAAAGGGGACCTTCTTGAAGGTAGAAATCAGGCCACGGAGAGGCCGGCCCCCTTGCCAGACACAGAGATGAAACATCCCTGCACAAGAGGCAGGAAGGGGAAATGAAGGCTGAGCAGAGCGTCTGTGTCAGACTGCCTGAGTCCTGCAGGGTCTCCATCATAAGTAATGATGGGTACTGAGCAAGAAGCTGGGATGTGCTTTTATTGAGAGTCACACAGAGCGACTCTCAATAAAAGTGAAAACTGTAAGAGATGTCACAGTAAAGGAACGAAAAAAAAATCAAAGCGATACATGTGTTTAGCCTGACATAAATATTATGTGGGGACATTACATGGTTCTCCCTAAACGTGTGTAATCTTCCTGTGTTTACATATCGGTTTAACTAAATTTTAACAAAATAAAACCTTGAATTTCAAAATGTACCCATCAGAACATCACATTACACCCCAGAGGCATATACAATTGTTATCTGATAATAAAAAATAAAAGTGAAGTAAACAGAACATTTAAAATATTAAATCATCAAATACAAAGTAAACGCATGACTTAGTCACTAAAGCTGACCTCCTCCTCAGCTGAGTAAAGGAAATGTAAGCTGCCATGTTTATCAATCAGTCCACATAAAATAATCTTCTCTCTGAAGTTGGCCATAATCTCACTTCTACGTAGGTTTTCAAAGTCTGAAGGAGACTCTCATCTTCAGATGATCTTGGGGAGAGTCATAAAAACTAAAGGACAAACCTGAATTGCCCAAGAGAGCTGACGACATAATCAAATTATCCAGTTCAAAGGGCAAGCTGTATAATACAAGACCATCAAAGGAAGGGAAGATCCCATCAGCTCGCTCGGCACAAGTTTCTGTCACTTAATATTTTCATGTGAAATTGCCTTCGTTCCTCTTTTGATTTTATATATTTTCAACACTGTCTGTGGAAATATTTTTTTCACTAGAAAATAGCACAGTGACAAGCATCCTTGCTAAAGAAATCTAATATCACACATCTTGACAAATCCCTTCAGATGGCCCTCGCTCCGTTCCAAGGCCTGGCCTCCCCTGACCGAGCGAAGGAAGGAGCCCGCAGGAAGCTTCTTTGCCTGGTGGGGTGAGGGTGGGTGCTGAATAGCTCCCGGGGAGAGCCGCCACCCACGGGAAGCTCGCAAAGGTCATGCAAGCTTGGCCGGTAACAATGCCTCCCGCTCCCGAAGGCAGGGGCGGTAGGTGCAAGCGGGCCTGTGATGACGTTCGCCCGGCAGCCCAGCCCCCAGGACGGGGTCGGAGTCCTCACAGTGCCAAGCTTTCGCGAGCTGCTGGCCGCTCGGTCACAGCGGGACGGACAGCCGGACCCTGCGCCTCCGGGGAGGAACTCGGCAAGGGTGCGCTGCCGCTTGCAAAGCAAAGGAAGGGTGCGCTGCCGCTTGCAAAGTAGTCTTGCTCAAGGGGACTGTGAAGGCAAGACGCCCTCCCACCGAGGGTTGATGGACGCCGGGAAGACCCAATCGACCTTTCGGAATGTGGCGAGCTCCGAGAGAGGGAGCAGCAGGTCCCTTCAGCAAAGAAGCAGTTTTTAAGGGCGGGCGGGCGCGGAGTGCTGAAGACGCGGCTCGCTAGGTGAAGCGCCCACTAGGTGAAGCGCCCGTGACTAAGCAGAGGACTTGAGTCTGCTTCTCCAGAACCCGCACAAAGCCAGGGGCTCAGGGGTAAAGCATTGGCTCTCAAGCTGTGACCTGTGTAGGAGCACACACACACAGACACCACACACACAGACACCACACAGAACACAACACTACACACACACCACACAGCAAACACACACCACAATACACCACACACACAGATACCACACAGCACACACACACCATACCACACAGCACACACACAGATACTACACAGCACACACAGACACCACACACACACACACACACAGCCACCACGCACACACACAGTTGCAGGCACATTTTTAAAAAAATGCTGGACAGTGTTGGCTCATGCCTTTAACTCCAACTCTTGGGAGGAAGAGACAGGCAGATCTCTGAGTTCAAGTCCAGCCTGGTCTATGAGTGAGTTCAAGGACAGCTGGGGCTACACAGAGAAACCCTGTCTAAAAAACAAAACAAAAAAACAACCCCCCTCTTCCCAAAAAAAATGCTGTAGGAAGGGACAGGAGGGAGAGAGGAAAGAAAGGTAAGACGGGAACTGTACAATACAATCATTATTGCAACTGGACGCGTCTGCACCTGAATCATGATCCCCAAAAGTGTGTTTGCAATTCCAGTGACAGGAAATAGAATCATTCATTCACCTTTGCTCTCCTCCCTCCCATTTTCCCTGCTGTCCCCACGGTGACACACTCACTGCCATGCTCTTGAAATTCCCTTGAAAGCATTTGACTGAACTGTCCTTCATTGCCCAGTTCAAATTCCTTCCTCCAAGTGTCCCATGACAGTCTCTGTCCACAGCGGTCCCCTCGCTCCCTTTCCTGGGGCTCTCAGTGCTTGAAGTCAGTCGGGGATTGTCATACCTCGCTGCTTTTCTTGGTTAGCTATTGAACATTTTGTATCTCTGACTGGGTTCAAGCTCTCTCAGGCCAGGGCACATGCTTGTTTGTTATTCTCTTACCATGACAGCTCGGACATCTCGACCTCATATTCAATTGTAAATACTCTTGATCTGGTACTAAATGATGAAGAAGATTCTCTAAAAGCCCTGCTCTATCTTGAATAAACAAAAACAAGCAAACAAAAAACAAGCAACAAAAAAAAAACCCAACCTGCCCTAAAAGACAGCTCCCTGGAGTGAGAATTTGGAGACGTGAGCTAGTCCCTGCCTTAGTTGAGGCTGCAATGAAGAGGAAAAAAAAAAAAAATCATGTCTGGCACAAGCCAAAAGTTGTGTGTGTGTGTGTGTGTATGTGTGTGTGTGTGTTTTTAAGATTTATTTATTTACTATTCTTACAATATCTTGCCTACATGTGTGCCTGCAGGCCAGAAGAAGGACCAGATCTCATTATAGATGGTTGTGAGCCACCATGTGGTTGCTGGGAATTGAACTCAGGATCTTTGGAAGAACAGCTAGTGCTCCTAACCTCTGTGCCATCCCTCCAGCTCCCAAGCCAAAAGTTTTAATGTATTGATTTGCACAACTGGAAAGCTTGGGTGTAGATTCAAATCTGCTAGAGGTTATGTCTCTCTTCTCACCCCCTTCCCATCTCTCCGCTTTGTCATCGTGCCACATCCAGCTCTCTTGTCACCTCAGAGGAGAGAAAAGTCCTACGTCTCCCAATATGCTGTATTAAAAATGTCAGTAGAAGATTCTGGCTGGGGTGGCAGAGACGGTGGTAAATCTCCTGCCCATTGCTAACCCAGCCACTAAGGCCTGGGGAATAAGACCTGGTCAGGTCTGCAGCCCAGGAAATGGAGGAGGGGGTGCATAGCTCCCACAAAGGAAGACTGGTAACAGCCACCAGGGGAAAGGAAAGAAAGAAGCCACTAAGGCCCCTCCTTGCACTTCTGGAAAGCCCCCACATATTCCTAGTCTGTCCTGAGCCAGCTCCTGGGAACCACACAGCATTGCCATGACTTCTTGTACTCTTGCTATAAATCAGACAATGTGTCCATACTTTGTAAAATAAACACAATCACATCTTTTTACAGGTAGGTTTGCCTGTATGTATTTGCATGTATCTATGTATGTATATGTACACATGTGCGTGCAGGTGCTTGAAGAGGATGTTCAAGTCTTTAGAGGAGTTAGACAGTTGTGAGCCACCTGACCTGGGTGCTAGAATGAGCAGCTGGCACTCCTTTCTTTTCTTCTTTCCTTCCTTTTCTTTCTTTCTTTCTTTCTTTCTTTCTTTCTTTCTTTCTTTCCTTCTTTCCTTCTTTCCTTCTTTCTTTTCTTCATTCTTCTTATCATCATCATTATTATCGATAGGGGTCTCACTGTATAACCTTGGCTGTCCTTAAACTCAGTGTGGAGATTAGACTGGTCTTGAACTTACAGCCTCCTGAGTGCTGGAACTAAAGACATGCACCGGCATGCCCAGCAAAACTAGCATTGGTCTCTAGCCCCCACGGTTACCTTTATCAAGTAATGTAATATAATGTCTATACTGTCTCTAGCCCTCTGAACAACACACAAAAGTAGATATTACTATACCAATTTAATAGGCCATGAAACTGGGACTCCAGTAAGCCAGTGAACCTTTTTAAGAACCAGTTCTTCACACAAACAACTGCTTCTTTCCACCTCCATTTCCTCGTGTCTGGTGCTCCTTAATGCCATCCTGCCTTCGCAGGCATTTTAAAAGTGAAGCAGGGAAGGCAAGGTGATACGGCTTGGTGGTCGCCACCAAGCCTGACAACCTTAGCTCAGTCCCCAGGACCTGTGTGCTAGAAGGAAGTGGTCCTCTGACCTCTGCTCACATACCCATGGTAGTATCACACACCTACACTCATATACCCCCCACATCCACAAAGTATTTTTTTAAATAGTGTTATATGCTGACTTTTCAAATATGGGAACTGTATTTTGCATGCCAAATTTATTTTTTAATAATAAAGCAATAGAGCATTTCCAAGTATTTTCCTATTGAATAAAACTAACATCTTTCATGTTTACTATAATGAGACTAGACAATAGAAAAACAAAACCATTCCTCTGATACTCAGTGAATTTTAAACACTTAGACAAATTAATTCCAGAACAATGGTGTTTCTAGAACAACAATAACAAAACCCTGCAGATGAAAAAGATTTAAATGAACTCAGTGGCTGGCTCTTTGACCTCCCTCCCCCCCCACCTCCAAGGGAGGAGAAGCCCTGTTAGGCCACAGAGGAGGACTTTGCAGCCAGTCCTGAAGACACCTGCTAAACCAGGGTCAGATGAAAGGGAAAGAGGTTCTCCCCTATCAGTGGACTTGGAAAGGGGCAGGGAGGAGATGAGAGAGAGAGGGTAGGATTGGGGAGGGAATGGGGGAGCGGGATACAGCTGGGATACAGAGTTAATAAACTGTAACTAATATTAAAAAAATAAAAAATTTAAAAAATTTAACCCACTATAACTACATGGAAAAAAAAAAGAAAAAGATTTAAATGTATAGAATGAAAGAGACATACATAAAAAACTGAATACAAGACAAAATAGCTGCTTGTATTTCAAAATTAATGTTCTTTTGATTAAGTCTTATAAAAACAGATAGTAGCAACAAACATACTCAAATTATTTGTAAAATATAATGAAAACATAGAGATATTTATGAATTAATTACATAAAACATCACATATATTAATGCCAGTGTCACAAAGAGAGTATAATTTAAGTGTAGAGACAATTGATATTACCCATCATATGTGAAATACCTTTTAAAAGTATGAATGAAATAAGAATCTCAATACATTTTTATAATGTCCAGAAACAAATATGATTGTGTGTTTTCAGTAGCATATAATTTAAAATAGCAATTACAGGCTAGCGGTATAAACCTCAAACGGAAATTAAATGGGCATCTGACGTGCCCTCCATGATCTAGCTAGCTAGCTGTCACCAGTTAAATAACGCTACCCCGAGCCCAGCAGAGACACAGCCACCCTCAGGCATGAGAATTAAAAACACTCAGAGTTATGCTGTTTTTTGATGATTTCTTGCATTACCTAGTTGGTTGATTTCAAAACACAAACACAGATTGTTGAGAGTCCTCTGTTTAAGGGTCAGAGCCTCTCGCCCTCCCTGTGTGTGTGTGTTGGGGTGGGGGAGGGGGTGGAACAGGACCAGATGAGAGCAGAAGGGATGCCTGTGCTTGGGGAAGGTGGAGCTTGCTCAGCCCTGCACTTCCCTCTCCTCGGAGAGCTGTGCTCCAGGTGTGTGAGCTGCTAGCTGCCAGGAAGGGGCTGCATGGTGAGACAATGGAGAGCCAATAACAAGGGGCGAGCCATCTTGGAAGCTGATCCCCTGCAGACCTCGGTCGCCAGCAGCCCCTTCCAACATCCTGAGCACAGCCACAGGAGAGACCCTGTGCCAGACACACAGCAAAGCTGCTCTTGAGTGACCCAGGGTGACTGAGGTGTAAGGTCACCGTTATAACACAGTAGATAACTAATACGCCCCTGTGTCAGAATATAGTACATGGCTTCTAAGTCCAGAGTTCAGAAGTAGGAAATGCCACCTACAGGGTTAAAAAAAAAATAGTGTCCATGGTCACTGCCTTTCTCAAGGGACTCCAAGACATCCAGCAAACACTCAATGTTTTATAAACTGTACTTCTTTCTCTACACTTGAACCTGTGGGCGTTGATGAATTAGGCAAAGGTAGTAACAATAATAACTAATAATAAAAAGAGAATAATAGAGCTGGGTGCAGCGACACCCGCTTATGATCCCAGCACTCAGCGAGACAGAGACAGGAGGATCTCTGTAAGTTCAAAGCCGCCTGGTCTACCAAGGGAGTCCAGGACAGCCAAGGCTACACAGAGAAACCCTGTCTCAAAAAAATGAGAGAGAGAATAACTGTAACAATTTAATGGAATAAGAATTGTGCGAATGTTCTCTGTCTCACTCAAGACACAAGTTATCCATGCTGTTAGCACAGTTGAGAAAGTAGAACTACAGAGAAGAGGAGCTATGGCCCCCATTCCCAGCCATGGTGGTCCCCATAGGCGCTGCAGTGGTGCTCCAGATAAGCCACCTTTCGGGCTGATGAAGCCGGGAAACGGCAGTGTTTGGAGCGGAGCGAAGGCAGCGCCGGTCCGCTCTCAGCGCCAGGAGCACAACGTTCTCCAGAGCTTCTGTGTAGAGATGCCTCCACGCTGTGGTTCAGAGAAGCCCAGGAAAGCACAGAGGCCCTGCTGGGCTAAGGGCGCAGATGTGGGCACTTGCATCTACAAACTGGCTGAAAGTTGTGGGGGCTTGAGGGTTGGGGTGTTGCTCAGGAGTCGAGTTTGTACTCAGCATGTGCGAAGCTCTGGGTTAGGCCCAAAACTGATCACATTCTAAGCAGGCACCTTAACAGAGATTGACAAGTGATTCTAAAATTACATTCAAATGCAAACAGCTTGGAAGAACTAAAATAATTTGGGGCAGGGGTGTCATGGAGAACTTGCCGTACTTTGCTGTTGTGTTATTTAAGAAAAGGTAGTGAATCCCGAGGCTGACTCACAGCACATCCGGTCCACAGGAGAGACAGACAAGTAACAGAGAGGGTATTTTAAACAAACAACAACAACAAATACAAGGGGGCTAGAGAGATGGCTCAGAGGTTAAGAGCACTGACTGTTCTTCCAAAGGCTCTAAGTTCAATTCCCAGCAACCACATGGAGTCTCATAACCATCTATAATGAGATATGATGCCCTTTTCTGGCCTGAGGGCAGAATACTATATAAATAATAAATAAACCATTGGGAAAAAAAGCAGCAACAAGCTATCTACATTTTAAAGAATAGGCCTCTACTCAGACCTCAGAGAATATGCAAAAGTTAATTTGAGGGGAGTCATATCCCCGAACATAAAGACAGTCTACACAGCTCTGGAAGAAAGCCTGGGAGTGACTGCAGAGACTTCATGCTGCTGTTTGCAGAGGGCCCACAGCGGTCCCCAGCACCATGACCCTGTGGCTCACCACTGCGCCACTGCCGACAACTCTAGCTCCAGGACCCCGTGTCCTCGCCTGTCTCCACCGACACCGCACTCACCTGCATGAACCAGTACACACGGACACAATCCAATTTGAATTTTTAATGTTTATAAAAATACATAACAAAAGAAAATAAGAATTTTGATTTCTTTTTCAAAAGATATCATTCACACAAGAACATGCATGTACACACACACACACACACGTTCGTGCTTAGGCACACACACATTATAAATAAATAAGTGCCATCCAAGATCGAGAGAGTCACACACCATTCAAAAATGAAGAGTCCCGGAACAAGCGGTGGTGGTGCACATCTTTAATCTAGCACACAGGAGGCAGAGGCAGGCAGATCTGTGAGGCCAGCCTGAGCGACAGAGCAAGGTTCAGGACAGCCAGGGCTACACACACACACACACACACACACACACACACACACACACAAACTGTATCAAAACAAACAAAGAAAAAGAGAGTCGAGCAAACGAGGAGAGACTATTCCACTCTGACAGAGAAAATGCACTGTAAATGGTGTCTGCACCAGCTTCTGAACTCTGGAAGTAGCCGCTCAGCAATTGCATGGCTGCCCTCAGCACCTCGCCACTTAGTCCTCCAGGCGGCCTAGGGAGCAAGTATCCCGAGAGAAAGTACGTCCACTGCGACGTAACCTGACGTAACCTGACGTAGCAGAGGCAGCAGAGGCCCCACAGAAAAACAGGTCCCCTGAGGCCAGGAAGACGGAGCCGGGGAAGGTGCGACGTTACGGCATTCAGGGCTGTGCGCAGAGCCCGCTCACCCCTCTCCAGTTCTGTCACCTCAGACACGGGTCCTCAGCCAGCGTCCGGGCAGGCGTGGTGCTGGAGAAGGAGCTGAGTTCCACATCTTGAGCTGCAGCTAGCAGGAGACTGTCTGCCACACTGAGTGTAGCGTGGGCATATATGACCTCAAACCCCAGCTCGACAGTGACACTCTTTCTCCAGCAAGGACACACCTACTCCAACAAGACCTCAGCACCCAGGAGGGCCCCTCTCTGTGTGTCTGTGGGGGCCGCTCCTATTCAAACCACCATACCATACCCAAAGCCCTGAGTTGATCACAAAACCAAATCCACTAGGTATGGGGGTGTCTACCTGCCAATCCCAGGAGGATCCAAAGTTCAAGGTCATACTCAGCTGTATAGCAAGTTCAGGGTCAGCCAGAAATACGTGGAATACATGAAACCTGGTCTCAAAAAATTTTATTATCTTTTTCATTAATTTATGTGTACACATAGAACAATTTTTTTTTTAACATGTCTTTTTTTTTTTTTTAATTCTTTATTATATACACAGTGTTCTGCCTTCATGGACACCTGCACACCGGAAGAGGGCACCAGATCTCATTTCAGATGGTTGTGGGCCACCATGTGGTTGCTGGGAATTGAACTCAGGACCTCTGGAAGAGCAGCCAGTGCTCTTAACCTCTGAGCCACCTCTCCAGCCCCAGAACAAATTTTTGAAGAGATATGTTATTGCACCTGATTTTAAAATTCTGCAATGTATTCATCTTCTGAACACTGCATTTCCCCCCATTAATATGGACAGTTTTTATGCATCAATGTGCTAGCTAAAAATAAATATAAAGGAAGCAGAGGCAGGAGGATCTTTGTGAGTTCAAGGCCAGCCTGGTCTACCAAACAAGTCGAAGACAGCCAGGGCTCTGTCACACAGAGAAACTGCCTGGAAAAAAAAAATCTAAATAAATAAATAAATAAGTTTTTTAAAGAGCTATAATTATAAATTTAATAGTGAAAGAATGAAAGCTAGCCAGCCAGCCTGATAGCCATCCAAACCATTAAAGAGGAATACCCTTAGACCATTTCTGAGAAAGTTACCTGTTACTTTAGCATGCACTTTCAAGAATAAGTCAAAACTGTTAGCGTTTATATCTAGAAAGCTGGACTCTCCGAGTCTCCTGGGATGGGATGCAAGTAAGATAAACCAAAGTCCCACGGCGACTAAAAGCTGCCCTGCTCCACTTTCCTTAAGATTTCTTGCTGGAGGAGATGGTGCACACCTTTAATTCCAGCCCTTTTAGGCAGAGGCAGGAGGATCTTTGTGAGTTTGAGGCCAGCCTTGTCTACAAAGTGATCTCCAGAACAGTTAGGGTTACACAGAGATAAACCCTGTCTCGAAAAAACAAAACCAAAACAAACAAAAAAAGACTTCTTTAAGTTATCAGTATGTCTGTTATTCTGTTGGCTTCCATATCCTGCAGCCTTCCCTGATGCTCCCCTCCAAAGCAATAGAAGAAGCAAATTTTGCTAAAGGTCTGTGGTCCATGGAAACCCCTTAGCTGGGAGTTGTGGGTGTAGCTCATGAGGAAAACACATGTTAGTGTGTGGGAAGCCCCAGAAATAACCCAAGAACAAAAAAGAAAACAATTCACATTGTATTAGTCTTGTTCTTATGTCAGCTGTGGCCCTGGTCATTTCATGTAATGATCACTTGGGTAATCATTGTAATGAACACCCAAGTGTCTTGATCCACTTGGGTGTTCTAACAGAATACCTAAGCTAGAGAGATTGATGAATAGTAAGTTATTGCTTACAGTTCTGAAGGCCAAGATCCAGGCTCCGACAGGTGCGGTATTCAAGAGGCCTGGCTTTCTTCTTCCTAGATGGCTCCTCTTACCGTTTCCTCACATGGGGAAATGGACAACGGGGCAGAACTCTCTCAGTCCCTTTCACAAAGATTTCTTATTATCACTGTGACCAAATATCTGACACAAACAACTTACACGGGAGAAAGATTTATTTAACTCATATATTCAAAAAGCTTCAGGCTACCATCCTTGGTTCTGTTGCTTCTGGCGAGGCAGAATATCATGGCTTCAGGAGAGTGTAACAGAGGCCACTCACATCATGGAAGTCACAAAGCCGTGAGTTAGAAATGGGATTGAGTGACTGGAGAGATGGCTCAGCAGTTAAGAGCACTGGCTACTCTTCCAAAGGTCCTGAATTGGAGTCCCAACCCTCACATAACCATATGTCACCCCAGTTGTGAAGGAATCTGACACTCTTCTCTAGCCTTTGTAGGTACCAGACACACAGAGTACACGGACATACATGTAGGAAAAACATAGCTAAATAGATCATAGAGGGGGAAGAGCAACGGGCTGAGGACCAGATGTCACTCCAGAGAACGCCCCAATGGCCCACTTCCTTCAACTAGGCCCTGCCTCTTAAAATTTCCTGAACTTCCCAAAATAGCACCACGTCTGAGTGCCAAGCATTCCACACATGAGTCTGTAGAAGACCACTCACAGTCAAAGCATAACTAATATCTCTCACCAAGATGAAGCCATCATTACCTTAAAGCCCCAACTTTACCAACGTGAATCATGACAAGAATAACCATGCAAAGCTCAGTACCCAGCCTTCAGCCAGGCCCAGCTCAGTTCACTGAACCTACGCCAAAAACCATGCTCATCATGTTATATGTGTTTCCTTACTTAGTCCTCAGTGAAACGATTTGTGTTAGTCACTTTCCTGTTGGTATGATGAAACACCCCACGCAAAAGCACCTCATGGAAGAAAGTTTATTTGGCCTTATGGTCCCAGAGGGATGAGTCCATCATGGCAGGGAAGCTTGGTAGCAAGCAGCAGGCATGGTGTCTAGAGCAAAAGGCTACAAGTTCACGTGCTTACAGAAAGCACAAAGTAGAAAATGAACTGGAAGTGGCCACATAGAGACCCCGCCCCACCCCCTCCGTAACCCACTTCCTCCAGCAAGGACACTCCCCGCTAAACCTCCAAATCAGCACTGCCAAGGGCATTCTCCCTTACCACTACACCATTGAAGATGGAATCCTTCTAATAACAAAGAAGTTAAGAATTACGGAGTCAAAAAAAAAAAAAAAGAATTACGGAGTCAGATGTGCTGGCGCACACCTTTAATCCCAGCATTTGGGAGGCAGAGGCAGGTAGATGTCTGTAAGTCTGGTCTGCATAGCAAGTTCTGGGACAGCCAGCCCTATATAGAAAGACTATCTCAAACAAACAAACAAAAAGTCACCTGAAAACCCAGTACTTAGGAGTCTGGGACAGTAGCATTACAAGTTGATAGCTAGCCTAGGGGTACATGGTAAAACTCTTTCCCATTAAATAGATGATAGGTAGATGGATGACAGATAGATAGATAGATAGATAGATAGATAGATAGATAGACAGATGGATAGACAGATATGTATAGATAGATAGATAGATAGATAGATAGATAGATAGATAGACAGATAGACAGACAGACAGATAGATAGATGTGGATAGATGGGGGAGGGAAGGAGAGAGAGAACACACAGTTACATAGATAGATGGAGGAGAAGCAAGAAGAGGAAGGGGCCAGGTGTGGTTGTGCATGGTTTTTAAGCCCAGCCTTCGAGAGGCAGATGCAGGTGGATCTCTGAGTCTGAGGCCTAGTCTACAAAGTGAGTTCCAGGACAGCCAAGGGAGACCCTGTCTCAAAACAACAACTACAACTGAAAAAGAAAGAAGAGAAAAAGAAGAAGAAAGAGGAGGGGAAGAAGAAAAGAAGAAGGAGGAAAAAAAGGAAGGAAGGAAGGAAGGAAGGAAGGAAGGAAGGAAGGAAGGAAAGAAAAGAAGAAAAGAAAAGAAAAGAAAAGAAAAGAAAAGAAAAGAAAAGAAAAGAAAAGAAAAGAAAAGAAAAGAACACTCAAGCCAGCCGGAGGGGATGGCCCATGCCTTTAATCCCAACACTCAGAAGGCAGAGCAGTTATATCTTTGTGAGTTCAAGGCTAGCCTGGTTTACGAAGTGAGCCAGCACAACACAGAGAAACCCTATTTCAAAAACCAAAAAAGAAAGAGACAGAGACAGAGAAAGTGAGAAGAAGTGGAAGGAGGAAAAAGGAAGGAAGGTAGGGGAAAGAGAGAGGGAAGAAAGAAAAAAAAGAAGGAGTTAGAATGTAGCAAATTGTGCTTTATATCCAAGGCCACACAAGTTAATTTCTCTCTCACAACTCCACAGAGGCAAAGGGTAAGTCTGCTTCCTAGCATGCTCCAGACATTGCTCAAAAATGGCAAGAAAGAATCTCTTGCTAACAAGAAGAGCTCACAGCACCTCTGCCCACATCTCACCGTCTGAGTTCAGTCACACGTTCAGCGTCAGCTAGGCAGCATGGGTGGTAGTGAAACCACATGGCAGGCAGAAACCCCAGGACACCTGACTGACAGGAAGAAGAGAAAATGGACATTGAGGAGTATTAAAGGTCTCAGCTGTCCCCTGGAAAGAAGAGCCCCCAAAGCTGGTTCCAGATCCCTTGGTCATATTACTGTCTGTCTTTAACTCTCGGAAGTTCTCTTTCCTCAGTCTCCCTAACTTTCTTCCAAGTCTTCGGGATGAGACTCCAGGCTCTCCTTAGACCTAGTGACCATGCTCCCAATTCTCTACCCTACCCCAACAACTATGATAGATATCATTGGGTCCCCTAGGAACTAAACTTTCCTTGGTTTGCCTGTGTGCCTTCCCCACTTTTGGAAATCACTCCTTGAATAACTGCTCAGTTTGCATATGTCCTGCACTGGCTGCCTGAACCTAGACTGACTCTCCTCACTCATGCTGCAGGGAAGTGACCCACGAAGCTCCCACGCTCGCCAGAGTGCAGGGTCTGAGCGACAGTGCTCGCTCTAAACCAACAATGGAAGAGCATTCAGAGGTGCGGCCCGTGGGAGGCGGTTAAGTCACGAGGACTCTACTGCTTCTGTTCCTTCCACGCTGAGCTGTTCCCCGCCTAGCCATGAGTTTGTCTACGTGTGTGCATTGTGCTTATGTGTAAAGTGTGTGCCTGTATGTGTGCACTGTGTGAGAGTACAAACGCAATGAAAAGAGCCAATGAAATGTCTGGGTATTGATCCTGAGCTTCTGCCCTGCTTGAGATAAGGTCTCTTTGCTGGTCTCCACTGTGCATGCCACCAGCTGGCCCCAAAACCTCCAGAGAATCTCTTGTCTTCTCCTTCCTTCTCACCATAAGAGCATTGACTTACAGACATATGCTACCATGCCCAGTTTTGGGAATTTGAACTCACTGAGCTATCTTCCCAACCCTCATCTACCTTCTGTATTATCTCCTGTAGCATAGTTATAATAAAGTCTCTGTCTTCTTATTCCAGCGGCAAAGTTGTCTGCTGTCCACTTCTGTGTCTTCTACTGAGACACAGCATATCTCCTGTTGGAAGGAAGCAGAAGCAACACACCATTTTCCTTCCTTCCTTCCTTTCTGTTTTTGGATGGCTCAGTTTGGCCTAGGTCTTTTCTGATAGTGCTGGGTTCGGAAGTCAGGATGTAGTGCTCATTTTTAAAGCTCTTCTTTATTTTGTGTGTTTAGCCTCAACCTCCCTTTCAACCCCTCAAACCTTCATAAGAGAGAGAAGGTTAGTGGGGAGAGAGGGCCCCTTTACTTCTCCCGGCTGTTCAGGATCAAGGGGTTCTTTCAGGGCTATACCAGTCTCCATCAACAGCAACACAGCCAGCAGTCTCCTCCAAGCCCCTGTGCCCCGAAGCATTTCTTTCTGTCTGCTCCAAACTACCACAATGCCGTTTCTGGTCTCCAAACTGCCACACGCCAACAGCGCACGCCACACCTTCTTTTTCTCACTCTCATATTTATGCTCTCAGAGTTTAGACCACTCCCCTGTTAGTGCTGCGCATGGAAGGCCATTACCAGTGGCAAAGGTCATGGCCTGGGCGTGACAGTTAATAGGTGTGGACAAACTATAGCCAAACTAAAACCTCACACTTGAGACTTAAAAAAAAAATATTTATATAACATGACTGAGTTCACAAAAACCCCACAAAACTTCCATTATACCAGGGCTTTGAGCATATCAGACATTTCCTACCACTGAGATACCCTGCTAAGCCACAAGGCACAATACAATACGGGAGGCAAGGTTCTTGTCAGTCACCATTCCTGCAAGTAACTTGATCTTTGACTTCCCAGAACTATGAGAAATGTTTATTTATAAAGTATCCAGTCTATGGTATTTTGTTATAGCTACACAAATAGACTAGGGAACCTGTAGCACGTAGAAGTACCCCCTTTTCACATGGACCCATCTACCGCATAGAAAATAAAGTAATGAGATGGTTATTTTCATTTTGCTATTCATTTTCAGAGTCCAGGACAATGTGTAGCACACAGTAGGCTCACTAAATATTAAGTCTGAATTAATACTGAGTTCAACAAATATGTTGGATGATTAAGTGACTGACCCAAGTCTCATGCATTAGTGTTTAAACGATTCCTTATGAAACCATAAAGTTGCTCTTTTTAGAGAAAACACTTCAATGAAGACTTTATTTAGCTATGGTATTCCTGTAACTTCAAGTCTTCTCATTCCGTTATGTGTTTTAATGCTCAGCCTTATTGCAACATGTTCACCAGATTTTCCATCTTTCTCCCCTGTGGTGCTTTGAAGTAAAGTGTGATTGAATAACTGCAGTTTGAGCTTTGACAAAGTTTGCAGTAAATTGATTACAGATAATTTCCTTTAAATGTGAACTTAAATGCTCAAAATACACAAAATTCGTCAGAACAAGAAGTTTACCAAGGGACAGGAGATTCAACTTTCTAATTCTCAAAACATACCAGCACATTTCATTAAGATACCACTAATTTTTAAGTATACCATTTCATACTACTTTAGAAAGAAAGAAAGGAAGAAAGAAAGAAAGAAAGAAAGAAAGAAAGAAAGAAAGAAAGAAAGGAAGGAAGGAAGGAAGGAAGGAAGGAAGAAAGCAACCATACCAGTTAAACTCTGATGTGTGTCTGTTTGCGGCAGTGTCTCGCTATGTAGCCCTGGCTAGCCTTGAACTCACTATGTAGTCCAAGCTAGGCTTGAACTTATGGGGATCTGCCTGCTTCTGCCGCCCCAGGGCTGGGATTAAAGGAATGTGCCACTACGCTTGGTTTTTCCTTTTGAGACATTCCCACTATGTAGCCCAAGCTGGCATGGGACAAAAAGAGAAAGAGAAGAGGAGAAAGAGGAAAAGAAGGAGTCGGAAGAGAAAAATAACTCACCCGACAATACTACATGTTAGAAAAATTTCTACTTACTAATTGCTTGAGATGATGCTGAGAACTGAGGAACAGTCCAATGAATCCGTCATTGCAAAAACTAGCCAATCACAAGGAGGCCCACACACGCCCAGCAGGCGTCTGCTTTGCACAGTGGTGGCAGGGAGCGGATCCAGCGCTCCACGTGTGCTGGGAAAGCGCTGTACCAGCTGGGCCTCATCCCGGCCCTGAGGAAGACAGCAACTTGTCTTATAGGAACACTTCATATGGCGTGGACTCCTACAGATGAAACTGACCTTTTAAAAGGCATAGTGTCACACTTTTTTGTGCCCGGGGACATGGGAATGTCAAGTTTTAGATGTCGTTGTACTTGTCCCTTTAGAAAATCACTTAAAGCAACATGTCGAACGGTGAGGCTATGAGGGCACAGGTAACCAGACACCAACAGGAGAATTCCGTGAACGACTGTATGGACTTCAGAAGGGTCTTCTCAGTGAGTTCATCATTCACAGATTAAGCAAGAGCTGTGTCTCAAATGATGGAGATGGAATCAGAAAGTTGTCTGAAAAGATGTGAAAATGTGGTCAGGTTTGGTAACACTACCCCAGAACTCCGCTCGGTGTTTAAGAAAACGAGACTATAATCTCTCTCATCTTCTCCTTTTCTTCTAAGCCATAAAACCTCATTCTAGAAACATCTTCCCTATACAAGAAAATGAAGAAGTACACGTATCCCTGAAGACACACACACACACACACACAATCTGAACAAAAGGTTTTGCTAAATTTCTCAGAGTTTATTACCATTAGATCAGACCCCCTTCCTACACTCACACTTTTTCAAATATAATTTTTCCTGCTCGTTTTTATTTTTCCTCTTAGATGTATAGTTGAGGAGGAGGTGTGTGCACATGCATGGTGATGGTCGGAGGGCTCCCATGGGAGTCCTTTCTCTCCTGCTGTGTGGGCTCTGGGGCCGGAACCCAGGTCGCCAGGCGTGGTGGCAAGCACCTTTTTCCACTGAGCCATCCCAGGGATTGGATGAAGGTGGAGGAGGAAAAAGGACTCCACAGAGCTGTCCTCTGACCTCATACATCTAACATAAGCACAAATACTTTTTTCTTTTAATTTTTAAGCCACAGCTTTACTTCTTCTTTAGGTTTTCACATCTGAGGGTTTCTGTATTATGATTATATATTTTAAAAAGTATTTTCTCTTTTTCTTGCTAACTGGCTATTTGATACAGATACCACAGCCATGAACCTTGGAACTGATGAAGAACAGATAATAAATTTTCTCCCCTGTAATGATGAAAGACACACATACTCAAAATGTAGGTAAGAGTATGAATTAAAAATTCCTTACCAAGATATCTCCATCCCTGATTTCAACCTGTAGTACAGAGAGACAGTAATTAAAACTTCATGGTGGAGCTGGAGAAATGGCTCAGTGGTTAAAGTACTGGCTGTTCTTCCAGAGGGCCCAGGTTCAATTTCCAGCAACCACATGGCACTTTACAACTGTCTATAATACAACTGTAGGTGATTTGACACCTTCATACGGATATGCATGAAGGCAAAAAACCAATACATATAAAGTAAGAATAAATAAACCATTTTTTAAAAAACTGTATGGTACTGGCATCTAAAAAAACTGTGGATCAATGAAATTGAATTAAAGAACCAGAAATAAACCCATACATCTATGGATACTTGAATTTTGACAAAGAAGTCAAAATCATACAATGAAAAAAATGATAGTACCTTCAACAAACAGTGCTGGTCTAACTGGATGTTTACATGTAGAAAAATGCAAATAGATCCATACCTATTACCCTGCACAAAACTCAAGTCCAAGTAGATCAAGTACCTTAACATAAAACCAGAGACACTAACTCTATTAGGAAAGAAAGTAGGGAAGAACCTTGAACACATTCACAAAGGAGACAACTTCCCGAACGGAATACCAACAGCTCAGGCTCTAAGATCAACAATCAATAAATGGGACCTCATGAAACTGAAAATCTACTGTAAGGTAAAGGATACTGTCAACATAACAAACCGACAGCCTACAAACTGGGAAAAGATCTTCACCAACCCTACTTCTGACAAAGGGCTAATATCCAAAATATATGAAAAACCAACAAACCAAATAATCCAATTTTAAAATGGGTACAGAGCTAAACAAAGAATTCTCAACAGAGAAATCTTGAATGGCCAAGAAACACTTAAAGAAATGCTCAGTGACATTAGTGGTCAGAGAAATGCAAATTAAAACAATTCTGAGATTCCTTCTTAGACCCATCAGAAAGGCAAAGACCAAAAACTCAAGTGTCAGCACATGCTAGCAAGGATGTGGAGAAAGGGGAACCCTCCTCCATTGCCAGTGGGAATGTAAACTTGTAAATCGTTTCTCAGAAACCTCCAACTTTGGAAATCGATCTGGAAGTTTCTCAGAAAATTGGGAATAGCTCTATCTCAAGTCCCAGCTATACCAAAAAGAAAGGAAGGAAGAAAAACAGTGTATTACTTCTGCTTCCTTCCAACGGGAGAGGGAGGAGTGAGCTGGTAGGACGGAGGGAGGGGCTGCAATTGGGATGTAAAGGAAAGAAAGAAAGGAAGAAAGAAAGAAAGAAAGAAAGAAAGAAAGAAGGAAGAGAGAGAAAGAAAGAGAGAGGAAGGAAGGGAGGAAGGAAGGAAGGAAGGAAGGAAGGAAGGAAGGAAGGAAGGAAGGAAGGAAGGAAGGAGCCACTTTTTTTTTTTCTTACCAAGCCAGGCAGTGGTAGCACACACCTTTAATCCTAGCACTTGGCAGGCAGGGGCAGGCAGATCTCAAGGCCAGCCTGGTCTACAACAGTGAATTTCAGGACAGCCAGGGCTACACAGAGTAGCTCTGTCTAAAAAAATCAAAACAAAACCATAAAATTTCTTAACCCATTTTTTAAGGTAATACATTTTATATCTGTCACTAATACCGATTTTAAATATACTTAAATTAATATTTAAATGTTGTGTTCAGGGGTTGGGCTGTCTTCTTTCAACCTCTGGAACTTTTGGGTCACAACAGTCTTGATCAGGGTTCTTTCCATGGAACCCGGAGACACTGTAGTCTAGGACAAGGTTTGCTCTGGGTTCACCCACATCCCCCTTCTTGCCACATGCATCAGTTTCCCTGGTGGATGAGATATCCGAATATTGGAAAATAAATTCACGTTGTAGTAACTTCTGGAAGATTCAGCCTTGAAGATGGGTAAGATAAGCTCTGTCCTGCGTTTTCTTCTCCCTTGGAGCTCTCATTTTCAAGCCCAAAACGGCACCAGGCATGATGGTGCATGCCTTCAATCTCCGCACTCTGGAGCTAGAGGCAGGTGGAGCTCTGAGCTCAAGCTAGCCTGGTTTGCATATTGAGTTCCAGGCCAGCAAGGATACACCGCGAGGCTCTGTCTCAAACGACAGAACAAAAGGTCTGGAGTGGCGTGTCTGAGAACACGGCTTTCTGAGGCGCTTCGCTTCAAGCACTGAGGCTCACCTAACATCCTTGTGTCACTGGACAGGCACTGATGTTCGAGCCTTCCCGAGGAGCCCGCCTACAGCATGGGATGCTCAATTAGCAATGGAAAAAAGAAAGGGCCCCTGATAAGCCGAAGCGACCTCGCGGTGCCACGGTGCCGGGTGAGATGGCCTGGGACATTCTGAAAGGTCAGCAGATAAAACGCCGGGCGCCGGACAAAAGCGGCCAGCGGCACGCCGCAGAGGCCCTCCCCCAGGCGCACACTGCTAAAGGTTTCGCTGCGTCCCCAACAGCGAAGAACAATACGTTCAGAGCAGAACCCCCCTGGAAGGGGTTTGGACGCCTTCTGTGTCAAGTCGCTCTCACATTCTGCTCAGCAAAACTGCACCTAGGTCCCTTTCCGCGCCTGCATTTCTGCCACTCCTAATTAACAGCGTTTTCGTCGCCATGAAGGTCCAAGCGAACGAAGACCTCTAGGTATTACGGCTGTGTTGAGAGAAGAGCCAGGGCTGACAGTCGGGGTCCTGGCCCCGGTGCCTTCCCGAGGCAGGCCGGGAAAACTGTGTCCTCCTCCCCCAGAGCGCTCCCCTATCAGCCCTGTGTCACAGGCACTTCCCAAACTTTTCAGTGTGCGCTCTAGAAGGAAAAGAAAGTGGCTTAAATCGAAGGCTTTCAGGCCGCCAGCGGCTAAGCAGCAATCTGTCATTTTCTGCATCAGGAAAAAAAAATGTAGGCTGGGGACAATTATTTTGGTCTTTCTTTGTATTCCCTCTGTTTTTGCTTAACATAACACTCCTCACACACCCCAGTGGCCTTTCGAGGACGTACAAACTTCTCCGACAGGACCCTTCTCTCCGGTCCCCTATTCTCATGCAAATTCGCCCTATAAATCCTCTGCGTTCTCATTCCCATTTTGAAACATAAAAAGAAGAAAACCCCCAGAAGGGCCCTGGCTGCACCGGAAGGGGAGCAGGCTAGATAACCTTTGCCCCTTTTCCTGATCCGAGGACAGCGTGTTCCCACTGCTGAGGTTTGGGCTTTGTTAGCGCCCTTCCGGATGCCCACACCAATTCACACTCATAAAAAGTGAGATTAAAAGGGTGTGACATTTGGCCTGAACTCCAGAATCCCGCTTCTGTCCCTACTAGTGGCTTCTTCTCAAGGGCAGATATTTATCTGCGTAAGGAGAGTGAGGCCTCCCCAGCTGGGAGAACAGTGAAGTTGCCCCCATCCCCAGACCGCTTTAATGCCTGAGAAATCATTTGGTGAATTTAGTAAGCCCAAGGCAAAAGACAGCAGAGAGGGCTGGAGAGCCGAGCACTTGCCTACCTTGGGTGAAGCCAGGGTTCAGTCACACCGTGTCCTCCCGCGGGGGGAAGGACACACAAGAGAAACACGAATCATACGTATGGTTATTAATGATCTGCTTTGTACTCTGTGGAGACATAGACATATCTAGAGCCTGTGCTCATGAAACTTGGGACCATATAAAGAGCATAAAACAAAACGGACAGCCTCTGGTGCGGTGGCTCATGCCTATTTTCCTAGCACCTGGGGAGGCAGAGGCAGGCAGATCTCTCTGAGTTAGTGACAGCCTGGTTACAAAGTGAGTCCTGGACAGCTAGGGCTACACAGGGAAGCCTGTTTCCAAAAACCAAAAACCAAAAGGGGTAATCTGGTTTTTTGTTTTGTTTGTTTTATTTTAAAGTCTGAGTGCCAGGATCAGATGAATGGGGAGGAGGTCCCCCCATCAGTGGACTTGGAAAGGGGCAGGGTGGAGATGAGGGAGGGAAGGAGGGACTGGGAGGGAATGAGGGATCGGGACACGGCTGGGATACAGAGTTAATAAAATGTAACTGATAAAAAAAAATTAAAAAAATTATTTAAAATAAATAAATAAATAAATAGTAAAAATGGAAAAAAAATAAATAAAGTGTGAGTGCTTAAAGGGCGTTAGAGGAGGGAAAGAATGTAAACTTTCACCAGTGTGGCACCATATGCCTAGAATCTCATCAGTCATGAAGGGGACCAAAGAGATGAGACCAACCTGAACTACATGGACCCTGTCTCAAACTAAATGAGTAAGTAAGTGAACGATAATTAAATGATTTCAACTTCCTGAAATCATTTTTAATGCCTTTTTTAAATGCCTTTTTATCAGTTGTATGGAGGCCCAAGTGTACCAAATTTAATCCAAAGTGGTTCAATAGTCATCAAAGTCAAAATACATTAAATTTTTGTTTGTTTGTTTTGGGGTCTATAGCTTCATAACGAGCAAAACAGGCAAGTAGTTAATGAAGGTCAGCCATGTGTTTAGTACCGTGCTAAATGCTGAATTTGCACTGTGTGGCCCAATCCCACGACAGAAGCAGGAAACAAAATCCAGAGTCAAAGCACAGATGAGAGAAGCACAGCGCAGGACTTCAGCAGGCAGAGCTCAGATGAACCTCTTTCACAGGTAAAGAAAGTTCACATGGGCTGAGGAGTTTACCCAGAAAAGGAGCAGTACAAGAAAGTGTGGCCCACTCCTTTAATCCCAGCACTCGGGAGGCAGAGGCTGGCAGATCTCTCTGAGTTTGAGGCCAGCCTGGTTTACAAAAGTGAGTCCAGGACAGCCATGGCTACACAGAGAAACCCTGTCTCAAAAAAGAGAAAAAAAAGAAGAGAAAAAGAATTTTTAAATATTCAGGTCTTTCCATCCATCCAAATATTTATTACCATATGTACAATCTCCTATTTTTCCATCAGGTTATACCAAGAGAAAAAAAAATCCTTCTATTCTTATTTTCAGTATTCAAGATGCCACAAATTAAAATAATAAAAGATATTTAAAATTTTTATTTACATAATACACTTGAAAGTTCAGGAAAAAAAAGTGCAACTAGAGGGGAAAGCTGGAATTTGGGGGTTACTTACCATCTTTTCTTTTAGATTTATTTATTTCACTTCATATATACACATACACACACACACACACACACACATATATGTACTCTGTCTGCATGTACAAATGTGTGGCACCATGTGTGTGACTAGTGCAGGTGAGCCCAGGGGCGTCGGAGCCTCTGGAACTGGAGTCACAGAGTGTTGTGACACACAGATGCTGGGAAAGGAATGGGCCCTTGGTAGGAAGAGGCAGTGCTCTTAACTGCTGGACCATCTCTCCAGCCCTGGGAGCCACCATCGTAATGGGTGATGAGAGAGCAGGTGAGCAGTTCGGGAAAAGCAGATGGCCTCTTAGACAGTGTGGGGTACAGGCTCCCTGAAAGCACAGAAATGGGCTCCAGGGAGTGTGCACAAGAGACAGGACAGCTTGCTGGCAGAGTCCTTTGAGAAGACAAACCTAGAGTGGGTTCAGGAGCAGGAGCCGTGACAACTGAGTGCCCTGCCAGGCTTTGGGTCTAGTATTCCAGCAATTCAACGGCTTCAGCTTCGGTTGGTTTTGTTTGTTTTGTTTTGTTTTTATGTCAAAGTAACATATTTTTGGGGAGGTGAATCCTGACTCTCGTTGAAGAACACAAATGAAGACATGTTAAGTTACACAGATGTTCCGAGGCTTCAGAGGTCACGCTGGTAAGAGTAGGAAAGCAGAGACTGAGCACAGCTGAGAAAGATTCCCCAAGGCTTCAGGAGCCGGAGCCGGAAGAGCTCAAGCACGCGTCATATAGTCCAGTCTGAAGAGAGGCTGGGGAGAGAGTTTTTCAACAGGCACGGCAGCGCACACCAGCGTTCAGGAAGCAGCAGCAGGATGATAGGTTCCAAGGCCAGCCTGGGCTACTTAGTGAGTTTAAGAGCAGCCTGAGCGCCACAGTTAGACTGCGCCTCAATAAAACAAAAGAAGGCTACGGATATAGCTCAGTTAGCAGAGTGTTTGCTGAGTCACGTCCCCAGGACCACATGGAAGTAGACGCAATGGTGCACACCTATTCGCTCAGAAGGTACAGGTAGGAGGATCAGAAGTTCAAATCCACCTTGACTGCACAGTGAGTTTAAGGTGAGCTTAGGACACATGAGATCCCATCAGTCATGAGGAATGGAAGGAGAAGAAGGGTAAGGAAAAAAATAGGATAGGAAAAGGGAAGGGAAGGGAGGGAAGGGAAAATAACAGACTTCCCTGTTAAATGATATAAATTCCATACTACAAAAATGGATAGCTCTGGTTTCACTGGTCTAGTTGGAGCAAAGTTCCCAGCAAAGAATCCTGACCTCGGGTGCTGAAATTTGTGTGGGCCTGTCACAAGGAACTGATCTCAGTTCTTTCAAATACGTCCTTCTTTAAAAACAAATGAGAACAGTGTAGCGTTGTCAAGCTTACTGACCTTAATCTTGTCTTAACGCTTTGCTTTCCAAGCAGCTTGCTCTGGTGTCTGGGAAAGCGGGGACTCACAGCTCTGGCAAAGGATGGCCCACAGAAGGCAAGCTGTCTTCTGTTGACAGCAGGAAGTCCATACTGTTCTCCTGCGTCACTGTGTCACAATCCCAAAACTCTAGATGCATCCCACTTTCCCTCTATTCACAGGAGCAGCGTTTTTGTCCCCACACTCATAACTGGTATGAAGAAAGCTCAGCTGGAAGGTTCGAAAGATGCTAATTAATGTGGACAGTCATCTCAAATGAGCTTTTGAAAACACATGCCTGGCATCCAATACTTTTAGAAACATTTAGGGGTGTCTCTGGATGGTAGAGAGTTGTGCGTGTGTGTGTGTGTGTGTGTGTGTGTGTGTGTGTGTAATTTTCTTACCTTTCTTTTCCTTTTCTTTCTTTTGAGACAATTTCTCTACTCAGTCCTGGCTGTCCTGGTACTCACTAGGTAGACCACATTGAACCCAAACTCGCACATATTTGCCTGCCTCTGCCTCCCAAGAGCTGGGATTGAAGACGTGTGCCACTCCACCTGGCATGTGCGTGTCTAATGTTCATTTCCACTCAAGGACTCAAAATCCTAAAACACCCACATAGAAGGCCAGCACCTGCTTTAGGATTCCTGAGAATGTCCAGGAAACCTCAAAGCGTAGATCTGGCACATCCTCCGTGTCTAAGACCTTGTTGGATTTAGCTAGAAACAAACGTGATCTGTCACTTATTGCAGTGGTTTGAAAGCGAAGTGCCCTCCACTCCTCCCAGCCCTCCACCCCCGTTTATGTTTGAACACTGGGCTCCCAGTTGGTGATACTATTTGGGAAGGTTACGGCACCTCCAGGAGGTAGAACTCGGTGGGAGGAAGTATGTCACTGGGGACGGCTTTGAGGGTTCATAAACTTGACACATACTGTTCGATCTCTCTGCTTCTGTGTGTGGGTGGAAATGTAATCAACCAGTGTGCCGCCCCGCCACCGTATTTCCACGGCCTGTTTTCATGCCTCCTCGGCCATGTTGCTTCTAGACATGTTTTTTGTTGTTCTTTGTTACTGTTGTTTTGTTATTTTGTGTGTGGGTGTTCTGTGTGAATATCTGACTGGGCATGATGTGCATGCAGTGCCGGGGTTAGAGGAGAAGGCAGGAGGCCCTGGCCCCGTGTGTGCTCATGGACAGGACGGTTATGAGCCACATGTGGACGCTGGGGATCAAATCCCAGTTCTCTGGCAGAGCAGCCAGCGCTCCTGAACGCTGAGCCATCTCTCCAGACCTTTAGGTGTTTTTTTGTTGTTGTTGTTTGTGTTTTTGTTTTATCTCAGAAGCAGAAAAGTACCTGAGATACCTATCTTCATTCTAATTATGTAAACTTATTAAATTAGTTAATCACGCAGGTAAGAAGCCATGATGTAGGAGTGACAATGACTCACAAATGTGCCTTTGGGGATGGGGAATGCTTGGGACGGAACTCAAGGCCTCACACATGCTAGGCACATGCTTCACCACCGACCTCCATGCCCAGTGCTTTCCCTTGTTTTGTTTTTTAATAGTGTGAGACTATCCCTGGCTCAGTGAAAGGGCAGTCATAACCGACTCTTCCCAGCTCTTTGAACCAGGGTGGGGAGTTCAGCCAGCCAAAACACCAAGGCTGGCTCTCTAGTCCATTCCTCATAAAAAAGGCTCAAGGTACCTTTGCAGTGCCAGAGTCACTACAAGAGAGGGGGAAAACGTGAAAAAGAAACCATGGGCCTTAAAGATGAAGACGCAGCCTATGTTTGGATTCCACCATTTAAAAATAGGCCTTCCCAGCCTGCTAGCCACCCTACTTGGAAGGAAACCCTTAATTTATTTCTAAGAAGCGCCAGCATTCATTAGAATCATAGTCTCCTCCAGCCTCACGCTTTCGAAAATGGCCTCTGGGCACTTGCCTAAAATAACTTTCCAGAGCTGTGCTCCAATAAAGAGTCCTTTGCTGAAACTTGGATCAGATGTTCATTTATTACCCTCTTCTTAATCAATTAAGAAACATATCATAAAAGTGTGTTTCTTATAAGAGGACAAACACAGGAGTTATTCTCCTTGCTAGGCTCATAGCACAATTTTTCTAGAATGAAAAGCAACCACACATGTGTGCTGAGCAGGGGAAATATGTTCGCATCCTGGGGTAGCTCAATGAAGTGTTATTACCCTATCAGTCCCTACAGAAACTGATGGGAACCAGGTAATAACTTCCCTTTCTCAGAGTCAGCTCTGAATAGGGTAGGGTTTTCACTGCACAAGAAAAAGAGTAGAAAATCAAGCTGCTGCTGCTGCTGTTTCTTCTTCTTCTCCTTCGTCTCCTCCTCCTCCTCCTCCTCCTCCTCCTCCTCCTCCTCCTCCTCCTCCTCCTCCTCCTTCTTCTTCTTCTTCCTCTTCTTCTTCTTCCTGCATGTTTCCCGGTTAAAGCAAATGCTGGTTTGAGAATTAAGATCAATGAAAAGGTACAGTGGTTTACTCCTAAATCCCCTCTTCTTGAAAAAGAAAATATTTACATAAAAGATCAAAGCCTGGAGCCTATTCTTGGCACACAGAGATTTTGAAGCCAGTCGGTTACCGAATACAGGCACTGAGACATATGATGTCATAGTCTAGCAGGCACATTCTCCCACCCGCACATGCACATACTTAGGAAGAATGGAAACATGTCTTAATGTCACGGAGTGACACATGCTTTGGAAGGTTGTGAGGTGGTGTCTCCTGAGATGGGAGTGAAGAAGGCTCTTGGAGGGCAGACAAAAAGATGTAACTGCGGAGCTTTAGTCTCTTTGAATTTCTTGGTCCCTAAAAGCAATAAACAAACATTGGGGGTGGGGTGGATAACTAGAGCTTGAAACTTTTTTTTTTTTTTGTAAGAATAAAAGGAAGTTTTGGGCTGGAAAGAAAGTGCAGCAGTTAAAGGCTAAGCTCACAACCAAAAAATATAAAAAGAACAGGTCTTCTGGAGTATTAAATTTCTAGTCCATCTAAAACAGCAATGTTTGGATATGCCACCCTTAATGCGACTTTGTCTCTCAACTGGGGACAATGCATAAATGAAGATATCATTCTGAATGATACTTGCATGCCTTATGCTGTGTGAAGGCTAGTCACAGAGAAATATGTGTTTAGTCCAGTCAGGCTTCCATAACTGAATGTCATAGATATGGTATCCTACATCCAATAGAAACTTTTGACTCTAGAGGCTGGGAATTCTGAGATCTGAGGTTTGGTGAAGACCCACTTCCTGGTTCATGGAATGTGCCTTCTCTCCATGTCCTTATGCAGTGGGAAAAATGATCTTGTTCTCTGGGTCATCATTCATCAGGGCACAAATACCATTTCTGAGGGCTCTACCCCTTGAGCTAACCACCTTCTGAAGGCCTACCCTCTAATACCATCACCTTGGAGTGTGGGATTTCAACTTGTGAGTTTGAGAGGAGCACACACTGCCCACAGAAAAAGGAAAAAACTCATAAAGATGCCAGGTGTGATAAAGAGTGGAATTCCACTGGGTGTAGGGCAAGTTGGGCTCCTCAAGACAATCTCCTCAGATGGAGACTCGGGCAAGGCAGTTTTTAGATGCTGTGCTGACGACCAGTGTTTGTGAGGAAATGAGGATGAGGTACTTGGAGTAGCTAGTCTGTGGTCTAGGATCCCTAAAGCCTAGCTCAAGATCACCCTACACTGAGTTATCAGACAGCCTCACACATACCCAGTCGCTGGTGTGGGAGGTGTCCACATGCCCTAGGACAAAGGTTCAGTTCTCAAACAGAGGTGATTCTCAGGATCTGCCAGGTGACAGCTCACACAGGCCTATAGGGCTCCCAGCAGCTAAAGGGTTAAGTTCAACGCTGAAGGGACTATCTGGGCAATGTAGCATTGGATACCCTGGAGGAAGGTTCCGGATCATGGTTTTCCTTGCTCGGCAAAGCTCCCTGTCCTAGGTAAGGCACTGGCACAGTTCAAATCTGACTCCCCAGACATGTTTTGCATGCTTGTGGACCAGGTGGTGTTGCTTTGGGAGCTAGAACCTTGGGGATGTGAGCTCTGGTTGGCAGAAGCACATCACTAGGGGAGGGTTTGGAAGATTGTAATCCACACACTGCTTTGATACCCTCTGGTCTTCCTGGTGTGCCGTGGTGGGACATATTCGCATACCTCCTGCCACCGTGAACTCTACCATTCCTTTCCCATTGCAGTGAACTAAGACCCTCAGCACTGGGCCCCAACATTTTCTCCAATTAGTTGTTTTGTAGGGTATCTTGTCAGTGATGCAAACAGCAGCTAACGCATGCCCTCAGTGGCCCCAACTCTCCCCAGAGAACCACCAACCCTGCTTGCCTGAACAGTCTAGGGGAAATCAACTGACTAGGGCTTTGTTTTAGTCACTGTTCTATTGCTGGGAAGAAACACCGGGACCAAGGCAACTCTTTTTTTTTAATTTTATTTTATTTTATTTTATTATGTGTACAGGGTTCTGTCAGCATGTACACCTGTAGTTCAAAAGAGGGCACCAGATCTCATCATAGATGGTTATGAGCCACCATGTGGTTACTGGGAATTGAACTCAGGACCTCTGGAAGAGCAGCCAGTGCTCTTAACCACTGAGCCATCTCTCCAGTCCCCAAGGCAACTCTTACAAAAGAAAGCATTTGACCAGGGGCTTGCTTACAGCTTCAAGGACTTATTCCATTGTCACCACAGTGGGGAGTACAGCTCTGGAGCTACATCCTAATCCATACGCAGAGAGAGAAAGACAGAGAGAGAGAGAGAGAGAAAGAAAACCTGGTCTAGGTTTTTGAAATCTCAAAGCCCACATCCAATGACATACTTCCTCCAACAAAGCCACACCTACTCCAACAAGGCCACACCTACTAATCCTCATAATCCTTTTGAACAGTTCTACTCCCTCATAACTAAATATTCACATTTATGAGCCTATAGGGTCTATTCTTACTCAAACCACCACAGGCTCAAAATATTTCCGTTTTCTCCTGGGAATGGACACATATAAAAAATGGCCATTACTGAAGCTGAAGCAAAACCCCAAGAAAATGTTTGCTGGGTTCTCTCCTGCCAACAGGCCAATACTTCAACCTTTCCTTCACTTCTGTGAGCTGTAACAGGACCTTTCCGAGAAGTGAATGTGGTGCTTTCTATGTCAGTCAGTTCTCAAACACTGTGACAAAAACACCTGAGGAAATAAAACGTATATTGAGAGGTTTCAGTCATGTCTCTTGGGTCCATTGTTCCTAGGCCTTCTTTCATCAAGGCAGAATATCAGGACAGTCAGTGTGCAAGGAGGTAAAGTTGCCCACCTCATGGAAGCAAAGAGGAAGAGGCTGATGCCTTGAAGGTCCCCTCAGGACCAGGCTCCACCCCCAGTAACTTATGTCCTTCCACTAGGCCCCGCCACCCTAAAGGTCCCCCCACCCCAGTAGCAGCAGAGGATGTTGAGCTAGCCTCTTCCTCTTGTACAGGAGGCTTTAAAAGACATTTAAGATCCAAGCCATAAGTGCCTGCCATATACCCTAATAAAAACAATAGCACAGTTTCACTCCGTATTACATGACCTGTATGAACAAACCCGTGACCTGGGTTTGTTCATAATGTCACATTTTCTTTATGAGTTCTTCTGTGGCCTGAATATTTGTGTTCCTCTCAAATTCATATGTTTAAATCTTAAGCCCTAAAGCAATAGAACATGAGGTCTTTGATGAAGTCAAAAGAATCTAAGAAGAAAAATTTTTAAATGAAGAAGAGGAGGCCAGATGCACACTTTTAATCCTAAAGGCAGGCAGATATCTGTGAGTTTGAGGCCATCTTGGTCTACAAAACAATAACAACAAAAATTATGCTCACCAAACAGTAAGGTTCAGGGCTTAGAGAAGCGCTCTGAAGTGCAAGTTTCAGGTTTCTTTGGAAACTCAGTTGTGTCATATGAATGTTTTTGTTTTGTTGTAGGATGTGGGGATGTTTTTCCCCTGCAGAAAACAGCCCCCATGAGAGAGCACATGACGTTGATCAGCTGAAAGCCACCTCATTCCAGGGGCAAGGTTTTTGTAATCTGCAAAATATCTTCAGTGGACTCTAAGAAAGGTTAAATAGAGGCTCATGGACAGTGAGACAATACTTTCTGCATCTCCACGCTTTTGCATTGCTGTGTTTTGCATCCTTTGCTGTTCTTCGCTGAAGGAAAAGATCCAGAGAACTTCTCAGGCCTCTTTGGCAGAATTTTGCCACTTCAGCAGACTTGTACCATTTGTACCGCTGCTGCTGATCCGTGTTGCTGCTGCTGCTTCCTGTTGCTGCTGCCATCCTGACTGAGTTTGCTATCCCATCGACCTTCATCAGCAGGAAGTAGATAAAAGAGGTCTATACCTTCTTTCCCTACTAATCTCCTACCTAAGGAGTGGGAGGGGGTGTTGGAAGGGAGGTAAAGGCATTTAAGAACCTTAGGTGTTTGAAAAATCTAAGCCTACAGTGCTCAGTGGTTAAAAGTGTGTGCTTCATCCTGCAAGGATGGGCGGGGGGTACTTCAGCATTTGCTGGGTCATCAAAAGGCTTCTTGAAGCCAGGCATGTGGATGCACACCTCTACGTTAGCACTCAAGAAACTGAGGCAGCACCACAAGTTCAAAACTAGCCTGTGCTACATGGCAAGTCTGTGCTGCAAAACAAACAAAACTAAAACCAGCCTCTTGAAGGAGAGAGAGTGCATCTCGTGGAAGAATCTAACGGAGGAGAAAGCAAAGCTGCCTGCCAGGAAGAAAAGTGGTATGTGTGAGCCAGGCAAAGAAGTCAGCTAGTGAAAAGAGAGGATGTGGGTTACAGGTCAGTCCAGATGTGGCCACTGTGCAAAAGCATGGAGACAAGGCAGGCTTCACACCAGGAAGATACTGTGGGACCATTTACGGAAAAGCATGGGGATTAGAGTAGATTCACAGCAAGAAGACGTCGTCGTTAGATCACTGTGCAAAGGACACCTGCATTTCTCATCAGCCTCCTCTCTATCTGGTGAACACTCAGACAGAAATCACAACATGCCAGCTACCTGCTAGAACTTTCCACCGACTGTGTTGCTATTGGAGCTGGACTGAGAGAAATCTAACTAGAGCCAAACTGGGTGAAGGGAGAAGAAGACTTATTTTGCCTCCTCGTCCATTCCCTATCTCAGGGACCGTAAGTATGTGGCTACCAACATGCTAAACAATGAGCTGCAAAGCAGCCAGAGCCAAATCCACATGCGTATGCTGTATGCCAGAGGGCAAGACAGCGGCTTAGAGCCAGGGAACACTACATCTTCACAGGCATAAACCCCATGTGCAAATTCCACAGGAATTCTGTCCTTGCTGCATTGTAATGGTACCATTAGCCTGACAGAGCTGGTAGCTTCCCTCATGTATGTTAAGCCATGACACATCCAAAAGCCTTACATGGAGACAGAAAAGGGAGTGAGCTCCATTCCAGAAAATCCAACCCATTCCTGGAATTCCCCACCTCTCCAAACTCATAAGGAATACATTTAGAGGAGCTGTGCAAATCTGCAGACAATGAAACTCACTAGGAGAAGCCTGTGCTACCCCTTTCTCTCTGTAAGAAAACTTCTTCCCCTTGCCTTGCTTTGCTTCCTCTGAATTCTTTTTCCAACAGTGACAAGGACCCGGAACATGTGAGTAGAGCCCACAGTAGCCTCTGTCTCTGGGAACTCTCCAGACTTGGGAAATTGGTGCCTCTGAGAAAGGTGGAGACTTTCACAGGGAGGTAGAGTCCTAGGAACTGGATGGCCATCAAAGTCGGCCCCAGCCTCTGGGCTCCTGTCCTTGTGAATTTGAAGAATAAAATTCATGGGCTACATCAGATGGATTTTAGAGAGGAGTTCATTATAGATTCATAGATAGAAGCTTTTTTGATAACTTATTTATTTTTATTTTATGTGCACTGCTGTTTTGCTTGCATGCATGTCTGTGTGAGAATGTTGGATCCCCTGGAACTGGAATTACAGACAGTTGTGAGCTGCCATGTGGTGTTGGGGGTTGAACCTGGGTCCTCTGGAAGAGCAGCCTGTGCTCTTAGCCACAGAACCACCCCTCCAGCCCAGATGGAAACTTGAAAGTGGGGGTGGGCTGGGTCCTGCATAGTAGGAGGTCCTGGGGACTAGAGTACACCACTGAATTTCCATGCTTCAGAACGTCTTGGGCTTTACTGGATGGAAGAATCCAGGGATGAATTCCTCATCCAGTTCCCACTGCAGATGAGTGGCCTTGCAGTTCAGTCTTTAATATGGTCTCCAGGAAAGGGGCATTCCTTCCAGAAAAAAGAGATAAGAAACACATATACACTCACACACACACTGCACCTTAACCTCCACCCCTCTGCTATTTCCAGTTTCTGGTCATGGCAGAACCAGAGACAGTTTGGATTAAACATTTCTGGCATCTCTAGCCTCTGGCAAGAAGGAAGCTCTTCCTATTCTTTCCCACAACTGTTTGCTCTCTATCAAACCTAAGTATAAAAAGACACAGTGTTCTTTCTTGGTGTTTTATGTGCCCCTATGTCATGTAAGAATTATGCTAAATTCCAATACTCTTGTTAGTCTTTTGTTCTATGGATCTGTTGACCCTTATTAATATTTATTATTGATTTATCTTCTAGTTAAACAGCAATAATCCTAAACCAGCTGTATACCCAAATCACCACACAGAGACCAGGGTTTATTTAATTAACCTTGAGCACAATGCTGGGCAATAATTGCTCTATCCTAAACCTCCAAGCCTGCATAGCTTCCTCCCATTCAGATTTCCCACGTTATACTAGACTTTTAATCATATCTTAGGTCCTGTTCATCTCTCCTGGTGTTTCCAGGTCCTCTCCTCTTACATCTCTCTTCTCCAAACCCTCCTCTCATTAGCTTCTTTCTCCTCCCCTGTGGACTAGGATGTCCCACCCTATTCTCTCCATTGCTCAGCGTTGGCTGGTTGCTTTATTGGTAATACAGAGAACAAATGGTAACATGTTTACACAAACTTGAGACAGGTGATCTAAGCATCACAATGCAATGTCTAGACTGAAACCAGATAGTGGGGTAGAGAAATCAGCATTTGAATGAACAAGGGTAAACTGTATACATTCCACAAGAACATTATACCAACGTGGGTCTCAGCTGTGAACCTTGCAATGGGTTAGGAACAGATATTAACTTGTTCCACCTCCCCCCTCCTGAGGGGTAAAAGAAAATTGCTTTTCTTCCCCCACAAGGGTGAAGCAGAGGCAGAAATAATCCAGGTAGTTGCATAAAGGCATTGCAATATACGACAGAGACTATGGTCCTACCTGAAACTTGCAGTTCAGTTGGGAATTATAGTTGTTGGTTCAAAGAATTTGAGGACAGAGGGTAGGAAGGCTTCATGCCTGAGATACTCCTTTTGTAACTGATTTAGAACATGGGTAGGGAGCTGAGCCCATCGCTCTGTGCTTAGTTGTGGATATAAAGAGAAGCACATAGTGAGTACAGCCAAAAGCAACTAATACTTGGCCTTATAGCAATTACCAAAAATTTTAAAATCTCCTTCCGGTTGAAATTCAGAAGAGAGAGGAGGGGAAAAGTTTTGAGGTCTGTGAAATCACAGTTAGACAAAGGAAAAGAAGAGGGGGAAATATTCTCAAAAAGTTCACAGAAAATAGCTTTAACTAAAATTGGTTCTATGTGGGATCTATGGGTGGGAAGAGATCAGGGAAACATGTTTTATCATTAATGTAGTGAAGGGAAGAAAATTCATGGAATCAATTGGAAAAGTTGTTAGGAATTGTAGAAAAGATGTAGAGGTTACACGTGGGTCCACAGATCACACCATGAGATCCTTCCACGCGGGAGGTTTATTAGGTAGAGGGGGGTTACAGAGAGGGAGATAGATAGAGATAGAGAGAGAGACAGAGAGAGGGAGAGAGACAGACAGACAGACAGAGGAAGAAAGAAGGAAGGAGAGAGAGAGAGAGAAGAAGAAGAAGCTCAAGGGGAGGGGCCCCAGTTCTTATAGCGTGATCCAGAGCATGCGCGGGTGGTTCCAGGTGGTCAGCAGGTGGTCTGGGTGTCTTTCCAAATGCCTGATACCCGGTCTGTCAGGCCCCAGGGGCTGCCTGTAGAAATGCCTGCTTGCTGATCCCAACAAAAGTAATAAATACCATGGGGAGAAAACAGGTTGAAAAGAAGGCAAGGGTTTTCCTTAGAAAAGCTAATACTCTTTGCTTGCAGTAAATACATAAATTTTTTTAAATGGAAGAGAAAGAAGAGGAGGGATTGGTTGCGAGCTTACAGGGTGATTTATAGATCACGAGGGCAGAAAAAAGCCAGGTCTCAGAACAGACCAGAGAGTAGCTCTAGGGAAGGAAGGCCATGCTTCCTCTGAGGTCTGTCACACTTCCTCACCAATAATGGGCATGATTAATATCCTTCATTTCTGTCACAGTGATGGGGAAAGCAGTACTATCTCATTCTAATGTGCGTTTCTTTGATTATTAAGGAAGCCGAATATGCTTTCATGTTTATCAATATTTCCATTCAGCCTGCTCTGAAGAATGAGATGAAGAGGGGTGGGTGGGGAGTGCGGAAAACAAATAAAGGCTGTTGATTTTCTTTTTTGCAAGAAAAAAGAAGGAGAAAAAAATGCAGGGTGGTTTATATTGAACACATATTTCAAATAAATTCTGAAGTTCATCAGGTTTCTATTAAGGAAGAGCAATGTGTACATAGACCAAGACTATTTCTGATGATGAAATTGCAACCAAGCAAATAAGTACTTGATGGTTAGATGTGATAAAGATCTATCATTTATCCCCAAACCAAACAGAGGGAAGGGGTGGGGGAGGGATCCTCAAAGAAATGTCCTGAGCAAGTCCATCTTTCCTTGGCTCTTTCTGTTCGGCTCCTAAGGAATTTGATTTCCTTCAGGGGAAGAATGTGTGTGTTTGTTTAGCTCTAACCAGAAAGCGCCCTGCTCAGTCTGTTGAGACAGGGTCTCCCGGTGTTTCCCAGACTGGCTTCAGCTTCTAGACTCAAAGAATCAGTCTCCTAAACAGTTGGAATCACATATTTGTGCCACCATGCCTGGGTCTTTCCAAGTTCTAATCCAACATTCAAGAAGAAAAAGAAAAACCTAGCAGAAGTTACTTGTTTGTTCAGGGGGTAGGAGTAAGGTCCTGCTTTTTCATCCAGGAGGGTCGGTATAAAAGAGACAGGTGCTTTTTCGGTCTCAGCACATCAAAGCACAAGGAAGAATAAATCAAGCTGAGCATGGTGGCACACACCTTTAATCTCAGTACTCAAGAGACAGAAGTGGGGGGAGGGTGATCTCTGAGTTCAAGGCCAGTCTGGTCTACAGAGTGGGTTCCAGGGCAGCCTTGGGTATGTAGAGACCCTGTCTCAAATACAAATAAACGCACCAAGACTAGATCAAGCTCTGCTAACTATTCTCATTAATATAAAGATGGCACGACTCTATGTGTATCTTCCAAAAAAAAGTTACTGCTCCAACTGAGCTGCGTGTTTCTGCAAGTGGAACCCAAGGCTCTAGGCAAGCACTGTAAGATACCACTCCCTCAGTGCCTGTGTGCGTGTGCGTGTGTGTGTGTGTGCATGTGTGTGTGTGTGTGTGTGCATGTGTGTGTACATACAGTTTGGAAGATAGTTTTCTGGTATTATCCTCTGTGTTCAGTGACACAATTACACTGAAACCAACTCATGTGCTAGTCCTTTCTTCCCAGAGGATGGCTTCTAGAGAAAGGCTACATGTGTTATATTAAGGGCCTAGGGGAGGCTGTGGTGTGGTCTCGGCTACACAGACAGCACAGAATTCGTTCAGGCCATCAGCCACTTGTCCTGATTGAAAGCGTCAGGGCCAGCCCTGGCTATACGGGCAATGCAAAGGTTACCTAGACTATTAGCCACCTCCAGGTCTGCCTGGCCCTACAGACACCAGAAATCACCAGGCTAGCAACCACCTCTACCCCCAGACTTTGGGTGGAGAAACAGGTTGCCCAAACTTCACCACACAAATCCCTAGGAGACAAACCACAGCCTAGTCACAACAGGGCTCTCTGGGTCCCTGGAACCTAGAAAGAAGAAAATAATTCCCACTGGGCCAAAGGGCCTATCCTGACTGAGTACATCAAGTACCATTAATATTTTCAAATACCCTGACAAGTGGTTAATTATAATCAGAGAGCAATAATCTCCAAGCTCACACAAGCCTGAGCATTCTCCCTCCTGCGGAGGGCTCGGTAGTGTACGAGCACTTCGTCTGACTTCTCCGTGCCCTGAAGCCTTCTCCTTTTACCCAGCTTCGGTTTCTAATCCCTCCCCTCCAGAAATACAAAGGTCATAAATGTCACTTTGAGGACTAATCTTGGCTGTCAACTTGGCACACCTGGAGAGAAGGAACCTCAATTAAGGAACTGCCTCCATCAGATTGGTCTACCGGCGTGTCTGTGGGGCATCTTCTTGATTGCTGGTTGATGAAAGAGGGCCCAGCCCACTGCGGACCGTGCCATCCCTGGACAGGAGGTCCTGGGTTATAGAAGGAAGCCATAGGCAGGAAGTCAACAGTGTTCTCCTGTGAGCTCTACTTCAGTTCCTGCCTCCAGGTTCCCGCCGGCTTTCTGCCTTGGCTTCCCTAGACAACTGGCTAGTGCCTGGAAGATGTAACAAACCCTACCTTTCCTCCCCGGTATTGTTGGTCAGTGTTTTATCACAGCACCAGGAAGTAGAACTGGACAATCACAAGAGACTTTTTCCACCGACTCCTCACAGACCACTTAACAGGCCTCTCCCAGACACGTAAGCTATTTAGAAGGAAAAATAATGTCCTGACCAGAGATAACAGAAACAGCATTATCCTATTCTAGTTCCAGATTTCTTTTTCTTTCATGCCATCCATAGATCAGTAAAGGAAACCAAATGGAATCCGTGTGCTTCCTGCTCTCGGCCGGGGAGGCTGTGCCATCACACCATCATCACGCCATCAGGAGTGCGTTTCTGATTTAGAAGTTCCTGCGTGTACAAGCTCAGGAGACTGAGAGTCCAAAGCAAAGCTCCGGGTCAGTGTGCGCTGACCACCCTCCTTCGGCCTTTGCTCCGCCCAGCCCCGAGATGCACAGTCATCTGTGTGACATTCCAAGGGGAAACGCCTATTAAAGACGAGGTAAGCACACTTTTCATGTGCAAAAACCTTCCTGCTCTAAAAACTTGAAGCAGGTGGAAAATTATTCTGTCTTCGTAGCAGCCCAGCCCACACTGCATTGTCTGCTAAAGGATGCCGCAGTTCCTGCATGCCTGTCAGAGCTGCCCTGGAGCAGGCCTTTCATCGTGTTCTTCCGAGATGAGGGGAAAGAGAGGAGGTAGCGGAAGTTTTGGGTTCTTTCTGTGTTATATAAAAATGCTTTTGTTTTAATTCCAAGTGTGGGGTTTGGGTTGGGCTGTAGTTGGTCCCACCTGTGAATTGTCTGGTGTGGGTGTGATCTTTGGCAGCTGGTAGCACCTTCCTGTGCTGTGGGGAGGGCCGTGGCCTAGGACTCCGAGAGTATAAATATGAGGACACGAAAGAGCCCGCGTTTATTGTTCTGGGGTGTTCTGTGGAGTTCAGTGTGTAGTTCTGTATTGGTGTGTGGTGGGCGGCAGTTTGGAGAGACCAGAGCCGGTGTGGCAGTTTGGAGCAGGCAGACAGGGCGCAGGGGCGTGGAGGAGGCTGCTAGCTGAGTCTGCTGTTGACAGAGATTGGTACAGAGCCCTAAAAGAACCCCGAGGTCCTAACTAGCCGGGAGAAGTAAAGGGGTCTGGGCCCCTCTACCCACTAACCTTCCCTCTCTCCTACCTAAGGTTGAGGGGGTTGGTGGAAGGGAGGGAGAGGCCTAAACACCCCAATAAAGCAGAGTCTTAAACAAGAGCGCTGCCTGGTTGCAGCTAAGAGGGTCGCTTCCGCCACTGCCCATCGCTCTGACCACATCCAGATTTGTGACTTGGAGTGCACGCTCGGCCTGTGTGCCCTGCGTACAGTGCTCTCTGAGGTAGGAGCCAGCTCGCCAACCTCTGTCCACCACATGCTGGCCACTTTCATGTCTGTGTGAGGGGAGCACTGACGGAAATGACTGAAAAAGGAAGCATTCACTTTGACGCAGAGAAGGCAGGATGAACTGGCCCTGTCTGCAGCGAGCATGGAGCGCCAGCTGGTCACGTGGCGGCAGCCCAGGAAGCTAGCAGAGCAGGCTTCCTGGTTGTTAACCAGGTCAGGGGCCACTTCCTGAAGGTTCTGGGCTTTCAAAATATCACCGTAAGCCAAGAGCCAAGCACTCAAAACCGTTTGTTATCCAGCATCCCTGCAGGGCCCTCCAGCCCAGGGGCAGGGGCAGGGGCAGGGGCAGGGGCAGGGGCAGGGGCAGGGGCAGGGGCAGGGGCAGGGGCAGGGGCAGGGGCTTCCCTTCAGTATATAATCCAAACATTTTGGTTCCCATCTTTCTCCTCTCACTCTCCTGTCTCTTTCTGTATCTCTCCTCCTCTTCTACTCCTCTCTCCCTTCTCTCTCAGTGCATGCTTTTCTCTCGGTCTCTTCTCTCTCTCTTTCCCTGTCTCTCTCCCCCCACACACCACTACTCTTGCTCACCCTGCATGGCACCCTAGAGGTGCTTCCAATAAACCTGCCTTTATACATTATAATGTTGTCTTGCAATTAACCAATTCTGCCATTTCAATAAAAAATGTGAGCCTTTAGAGACATTTCAGATTCCAACTATAACACTCCTGTTTCCCCACCACCCTTGATTTTATTTCTTTCCTAAAGTGACAGGAAAAGCTTTTTTTGTTTTTCTCTTTGGCTAAGGAAACAAAAGAAATGCAACTACTTTGAAATCTGATTAATTAGTAAGCATTAGCCCCTGGAGAAGACTGAAAACCGAGCAGCACCCTTAAACTCCTGGGAGGATGTGTTCCAAGGCCTGTGTCTCTCCTTTCAGCCATTCACCAGCGCGAAAGTTCATTTTCTAGCCCTCTGAAATTGTCTTCATCCCCCATTTCCCTCTCATCTCGGAAGCAAGTGTTTAAACCTCAACCATATGTCCTTTCTTTAAACTTTGTATTTTGCATGGCTCTCATGCCCATGTGCACATTAAATAAAATCAGATGCCTCTTTCTCCTGGTAATCTATTGTCAATTTGTTTTAGCAGAATTGAACCTCTAGATTGTGGGGAACAAGTCCTTAAAGAGAAGGGCAGCGGCTTAGGGAAGAATTCCCTCCTCACTCCTGGGCCACGTGTGAGTACCTGGAACAAAGTCTCCCTGCAGAGAGTGCTGAGTCCAGGTGTGAGCATCTCAGCAAGGAAGACTTTCTCTTCTATTCTCATACTTCTGCTTCGGGGTCCTTGAAAGTAAATTAACAAAAATCTAGCAAAGAGGGAAAGTAGATTTAGTTATATACATGTATATGCATAGGAATTCATAAATAAATGTGAATTAGAGGTAGATATGACATCTTTTTTGCTCTTGTTTTTGTTTTTTTGTTTTTTTGTTTTTGGTTTTTTGAAACACGGTTTCTTTGTGTAACATTAGCTGTCCTAGAACTAGCTCTGTAGATGAGGCTATCCTCAAACTCACAGAGATCCACCTGCCTCCGCCTTCCAAGTGCGTGGCTATATCTTAATAGGGACAGATAGACACTTATGAGTGTGACTTTTAAGAACGAAAAAGGAATGTACAGAACTAGATGTCATGTGTAGACCTCTTCCCTATTGCAGTTATTTCTGGATTGGCAACTGCCAAAATATAGTTCCCTCCCTTTGTGACTTCAGTCCAGAGCAAACTGCATTTCAATGACCTTCTCAAATTTGGAGGGAAATAGGGAAATAATGTCTTCCCCTCTTTCCAAAGAGCTGAGACAGAAGTGTAATGTTCAGTTCATGCCTATTCAAAAGAATAATGAAGTTCAGGTTGGCAAGGACACTACTCAGGCCAGGAGATTGGCAAAGTGGCCCAGGTGTACGGGAAGAAATATGTCATCTCCACTAAATGGGTGCAGCAAGAAAAGGCTGATGGCACAACTGTCCATGTGGGCACCCAGCACGGCGAGGGGCTCATCAGGCTAGAGCTGGACACAGACTGCACAAAACTCCTGGAAAGGAAAGCCAAGTCTTGACAAGTAGGAAATAAGAAGAGCAAATATGAGGGAGAAATGATGGAGAAGACGCAGGAGTAGAGGGATCCCATGCCCAACTTTCATTAAAAACTGCTTAAGTGGAGAAGAAAGAAGAGGAGGAGGAAGAAAAGCAACTCATTCAGATTACCATAATAAAACATAATTACTAGTGGAAACTCACTTCCCATCGTTTTAGAGGCTAGGAAGACACAGGCAGATCAAGTCCTTCAAGGGCTCATTTTGGGTTTATAACTGATCATGTCTTCACGTGGTGTGAAGACAAGGACTCTCCTGGGACCTCTTGATCGAAGCACCAGGGCAATTACGCACCCCCACCACCCGGGATGACCTATCACCTCCTAGAGTTCCCATCTCAAAGCACACACATCAGGGATTAGGTTGCAGCAAATGTTCAGATGAAGAGAGTGTGAAAGAGCTGACCCTGACACACCTGGATGGTGTGGGGGTGATGACCTCTCCGATTCCTGCCCCGCAATAGCCGGGAGAGCTGGCTCTGCCCCCTCATTGGCTATAGCACTTGAGAGAGAAGGCCCTGCGCCTCCCAGGGCATGTTTTTTGTGCTTTGGGCTGTGTGTGTGTGTGTGTGTGTGTGTGTGTGTGTGTGTGTGTGTGTTATTTTGGTTGTAAAGGTGAAGGGCAAATATGAAGGGATGGGAAGATGAGCGGAACTGGGGTAAATTGTTGTGCTTGTTTTTAAACTCTATTTTATTTGGGGTGTTTAGGCCTCTACCTCCACCCCACCCGCCCTTTAACCCTAGGTATGAGAGAGGTTAGTGGGGAGAGGGGGTACAGACCCCTTGACTTCTTCTGGCTGTTTGGGGTCTATGGGTCTTTTTGGGGCTACAACAGTCTCCATCAACAGCAAACACAGCAAGCAGTTTCCTCCAAGCCACCTTGTTGAAACATTTCTCTGCATCTGTCTCCCCCAAGCCACCACACTGCCCGTCTCTGAACTCTCCAAACTTTCACACCTTCTCTTTCTAGGCTCTCATATTTATATCTCTCAGAGTCCTAGACAGCACCCTTTTTCGTGCTGCACCAAGGCAGGCCATTACCAGCTGGCAAAGATCATGCCCTGCAGGCTGGAATGAAAGTTTTGGTTTCTTTAAAAACTCAGTTATGTTATGTAAATGTGTTTTTTCTTTAGTCCCAAGTGTTTATTGTCTCCTGTGGGACTCAGGCTTTGTCAGGCGGTAAAGGCCTTCTACAGCGTGGAAGGGGCGTGGTCTAGGACTCTGAGCATATAAAATTAAGAGCCGAGAAAGAAAAGGTGTGGTGTGCAGCAGTCTGGAGAGACAGGGAGCTGAATGGAGTGGAGGTTTGGAGCAGGCAGATGGAGAGAAATGGTTCAGAGTACAGCAGCTTCTAAAAGACTTCTGGCTCTGTTTGCTGTTGACAGAAATTGGTACAGAGCCCAAAAACTCATGTACCCTAAACAGCTGGGAGAAGTAAAGGGGTCTGTGCCCCTCTCCCCACTAACCTTCCCGCTCCTACCTAGGGTTGGGGGGTTGGAAGAGAGGCTGAGGCCTAAACACCCCAAATAAAGTAGAGGTTTAAAAAAACAAGTGCTACAGGAGACAATCATCAGCTGTGGACAAACTAAAACCCAAACTAAAACCCCACACTTGGGATTAAAACCAAAACATATTTACATAACATAACTGAGTTTACAAAGAAACCAAAACTTCCATTACAGTGTATGAGATGAAACTCACAAAGAATCAATAAAAAAGTTTTAAAAGAAAATCATTCTGCCTAGTTGTGATACTTCAAGGATGAGATTTATGATAGTGGATATCTGTGGGAACGCTTTACTTTTCCAAAGGTAAACCCAAGAAAAACTCCTTCTGTAGCTGAGGATCCCCAAATAATTTCTGTTCTTATTAACACTGAGGCCACTGAGACATATTCTGTATGTCTTCAAGTGAACAGATGGGTGGATGGATGGATGGATGGATGGATGGATGGATGAATGAATGAATGAGAGAATGTATGTGACCCTGCACCCCGCCCCACTACTAGAGGGCAGCAGTAAGGAGCACAGATTAAGTGACAACGTTGGTCTTTTCCCCTGCTAGGTACTACTAATTGATTCCACATAAATACAGAGGTACCAGAGCAATGGACCCACTGAATGAGGTATCTGAACTAAGAAACTTGAGAAAAGGAGCGGAAGAGAAGGGTGACGTAGACGTCTCCTAGAAAACAGCACTAGGAAGATGTGAGGCTCAGAGCACTAGGAAGATGTGAGGCTCAGAGCCTGGATGGCTTGAGGCGAGCCATGGCAGCTGTGCAGCTATTGGTACACTATAGAGCTGATGATCCGAGAGGAAAACCAGTAGGTGCTTTGAACGCCAGCAAAGCACTGACACGCTGGGGATGTAGCTTAGTCAGTTGGTGCTTGCCCAGCATTGATGAAGCATGGGCTCAAGCCCCAGCACCCTACAAATTGGCTGGTGATGTGTGCCTATGACCTCAGCACTTGAGCTGTAGAGAAAAAAGTTCAAGGTAATCCTCAACTACACAGCAAGTTCTAGGCTAGGCTAGGCTACAGCCCTGTCTCAAAGAAGGGAGGAAGGAGGGGAGATAAATGAAAGAGAAAATGAATTTCAAAGGAGGCTCATTGCAAACATTAAATGATCTTAATTTTTTTTGTTTTAGCAGAATGGAAAATTACTACCTTCTCTTTCATCCTAAGCCCATGGCTAAGACCTCAGTAACAAAAAGCAAATTAAGAAGAGAAAAGCACAGATTTACTTATTTCATAATTTTACATGTGTGGTTCAGGAGATAAAGATCCAAAGAAGCTGTAAACCAAGCGGCTTTGTTTGTTTCTCTCTGGGGGGCTGGGTGTCGATGCAAGGCCTGCCCCTCGAGCCAAGCATCCCACTCCTGAGCTATGTAGCTCTGATCCTGAAGAGATTTTATAGCAAGTTTGATGAAAAGTAGAGAAACATGATAAAGCCAAAGCGCACACTTCAACAGTAACAAACCAGGGAACTCGGTGAAGTCTCTGCCTGTTGCTGTGGCTTTCCTGTAAACACAGGGAGGGCTTGCCTGAGACAAGCATCATATGACCTATGAGCAGAGCAGGGGGAAGGGTATAGAAACTGGGCTGCCTCTGCCATTCTCTCAAAGCCCTTCAGGTTAGGATGCCCAGACTAGGGCTAGGAAGGCGGCTCAACGGTCAAGAGCACATGCTACTCTCCCAGAACCTCACCTGTGTTCTCAGCACCCACATCTGGTGGCTCACAAAAGCCCGCGATTCCTGCCGCAGGGGATTCGCTGTCCTCTTCTGACCTCTGCAGCATACACAGACATACATGTACACATTCAAAAAATCAGCTCGCTCTGAAATAAAAACAAATGATGTGTTCAGAGGTGCTTCTCCCAGGTAGCTGGGTCGTGAAGACCTTACTGATGGACGCACAGCCTCACAGGCTCTTGCAGATGTAGGAGACTACCAGGAGGCCTGCTTGGAGGAAGGCAGTCGTCACTGGAGGCCTGTTTTGTTCCCAGCCAATTCCTCTCTGGCTCTTGCTCTCTTTTTGCTTTCTGCCCAGCATTAGTTTTCCTCTGCTTTGCCACCATGATGTCTTGTCTTAACAGGCCCAGAGACGACTGAAGACAAGCCGGCCACCGATGAAAAGCTCTGCAACTTGAAGCCACGCAAACTTTTTCTCTTGCGAGTTGAGCCTTCTCGGGTGTGTCACAACAATGGAAAGCTGACCAATTCAGCCTCCGAAATCTTAGCCAATTCCACGACTGCAGGTATCAGGAAATACAGTTCGTGTGCTTCAAGAGAAGAGAGCAAAGCATGCGGCAAAAGTTGCGTAAGGAAAAGAAGCTGACCTGAGCGCAGGAAAACACTCTCATAATTTCCTAGTGGCACTTTGGTTATTTACATGCACACGTGATTAAAGATTTGAGCTCTCTGTGCACGTGTGTCTACATACATGTTTATAGACGCATGTGCACACAAAGTATGGGTAAGTGAAGGATCCCAAGTGGGAAGCCAGTCTCAAAACTTTCGGCTCAGAAGTGAGACAGATTGAAACAATCTATAAAAAATATAAGAAACAGAGGAAACAGAGTCAGGAGAGGGAAAAGGCCAGCATCTTATTGAAGCCCTAAGCATCATAAACTGCAAACAGATGTGCACCATCAGTTCTGACGCTTGCCACGCTGCTGTGATGTTTAATAAGGACCAATTCTGTAATGTGCTTCAAAATTGTGTTTACCAACCTGGAATGGTTTAGAGCGTCACCGTTCACATGTGAAAAAGTTATTTTCAGAAAATAACTTCCTGAAGAGCATAGTTTGAAGTTTATTGACATAATTTGTAATTTTTTATTCTTTATTAATAGAGTTTGTTCTTTGACAAGCTCATAGATGTCTATAACGCATTCTGGTTCCTCACCGCCCACCGCCTCCTAATTCCCTCCTGCCCTTGCCAGCATCTCCTTCATCCTCACAAAGCTCCTCCCAGACTTGTGACTGTTTTGTGTCCCAGTGAGTTTAGCCTGGCCATGTGACCATAGGTTCGGAAGCCTTTATTGGTGGGCTCGCCAGTGGTTACACATGTGGAGACCATCCTCCCCTCCCCCACCCGGAATCTCTTACTTCTCAATAGATCAGCAGTAAGTAGGAGGGCCCCGGGAGCCTTTCTCCACCCATGGCTAACTACTGGCCAAACCAGTCTTGTGCAGGCCCAATGGCAGCAATTACAGCCTGATTGCCATGGCTGTGACACGCTTAGAAGATGGCATTTCACAAGCCCATCGTCTGTCCCGTACAGTCTCCTCCCCCTCCTCTGCAGTGTATTCTGAGGCTTAGATAAAGTGGTTTAAATGTCACTTATTCTCCGAATGTTGTGTGACTTCACATCTCTGCACCCATCTTCGTTCACCATGAAGAGAGGATTCTCCAAAAAAGACTGATAACAGTCTTTGTCAAGTCTGAGTCAGAGAGAAAATAACTTTTCAGAAAACATGATGAGTTTCTAGCTTATTGACAATAGTCTGCTTTTTTAAATTAACTTAAATTGTTATTTATATTAAAAACAGTGTCTCACACTCCAGAAAGAAGCCAAATCCTGGGGAAAGAATGAGTGATATGTCATTTCTTATTACTAAAAAGTTAATTCTACTTTCAGAAGAAAATTACTGAAAACTTTTTGTTTTGATTGACTCTCCCAATGTAAAAATAAAGAAATGCAAGGTGCTGCTTTAAATCTTTCTAATGCTGCGACCCTTTAATAGAGTCCTCCAGTTGTGGTGAACCCCCAACCATAAAATTATTTCATTGGTACTTCATAACTGTAATTTTGCTCCTGTTATGAATCATAATGTAAATATCTGACATGCAACCCCAAAAGAGTATTGACCCATAGCTTGAGAAGCACTGTTATAGACCACCTTTGTTTGTTTGTTTGTTTGTTTGTTTGTTTGAGGAAGGGGGCTGTCCTGGAACTCACTCTGTAGATTAGGCTGACCTCAAACTCGAAGATCCACTTGCCTCTGCCTCCCTGGGTGCTGGGATTAAAGGTGTGTGCCACCACCACCAGTCTTGAAATGAAATGTCCCAAGAACATGGAAGAGATGTGCAGGTCTTAGCTTTTGCCCCCAGAATCTGTTTTCTTGAAGGTTGGGGTATTTTGTAAAGCTCCTGGGTTCGTATAATGGCTTGCTTCTCTTCAAAGTTTTACACTCTGATCCTGTTGGTCCTCCTGACATGTGCCATGTTTAAGTGTGAACAAACATGAGCTACAGAGAAGTTTCCTAGCCTGTTTGTGTCATGGTGACAGCCGCCCCAGGATGAATCATTCCTGGTTGCCTCCCTGTAGTCATTAATGTCTCCCAAAATAAAGCAGGAGGTACCCACGGCCCACGTTCCTTGCTCTGAGTGTGGAGACGCCTGCTGCACTGTGGTCTACCGAGGCTGTAGGGCTAAAGGTGTGGCTCGGGGCAGTGTGCCCGCCCAGCATGTACGCGGCCCTGGGTAACCAGCTAGGGCCTGAGCCTGGCAGCCACGCGTGGGCCTCTGAGCAGTGTGGAACCCTGCTGTTTCACTGGCTCACTGACTTAGGCAATCTTAGTTTCCCTGTATGCAGATTCCTTGATTATTCGTTACAGAGAGTTTCGCTAAGCCCTTTCCACTCCATATAAAGACGATATAGAACCCGAGAAAAACATTACAGCCAAAGTCCAATTCCTGTATGTGCCTGAGTGTGATCGGGTGAGTGTGTGTGCACATGCATGCCTATGTGAGTGTGTGTGTGACAGTGCATGTGTGTGTGAGGCTGTGTGTGAGTATGTATACGTGTAGGACAAGTGTGGGTAAGTGTGCATGCATGAGTGTGTGAGTCTGTGTGTGAGTGTGTGTATTGAGACTTCCCTATGTAGATCTGGCCTTGACCTTGTTCCCACACCCAGCCTCTGTTCCAGAGTGCCTGGGACAGGTGGCAGGCACACGATTCACCTCGAACATGTTAATCTTCGTGTGACCGGGGCTCTGACCCTTGGAGTCCCTGTGTAGAGGTGCCTCTTTCCTTCATATAACACTCCTGTGAACTCACAAGGTCCCCCTGCCTCTGCCTCCCAGAGTGCTGAGATTAAAAGTGTGCGCCACCACGCCTGGCTAAAACTCAGCTTTTCATTTTAAGTACACAGAAGTTATACTAAAACTCAACAGGCTGTTTACACACCTCGGCTGTTTGCGCCAAATGTTACCACCTGGCAGTTCTTTTTAAGATTGATTCTGTCGTCTGTGTATGAGAGCTTGTGTAAGTGTACTGTATGCACTGCGTGTGAAGGCCAGAAGAGGTCATCAGGTGCCCTTGAGCGGCAGTTAGGGTATTCGTGAGACAGCCACCATGGGGTGCTGGGAACTGGACTCAGGTCCTCTCCAAGAGCAGCCAGTTCTCTTAACTGCAGAGCCATTTCTCTAGCCCCTGAATTTTGTTTTGTTGTTTGTTTGTTTTGTGACAGTGGTGGTGGTAGTAGAGTTGGGATTTGAACCCAGGGCCTCCCGGGTGCTGTACCATACTGTCTCTGAGCCCTTTACCTTCTATTTCAATAGCCATTTCCTTCTCAAATTCCTCCTGTTCTTGATCTTAGAAGACAGAGGTAGCTCTGGTCTATCTGGTGGTTTTTATTAATGCACAACAACTATTTTACTTCGGTGACATCCTCTGAGGTGGTAGCTCATCAGCGGATTTTACTTCAGTGACATCCTCTGAGGTGGTAGCTCATCAGCGGGTTGAGGAAACACTGCAGTCTGACACGTTCCAGGAAATAATGAGGACAAGATTAACGGCGATGTCTAATGAAAGCCGTCTGTCTGTTAAAGCAGCTTGCTCACTGTCTTCATTTCAGGGTCCAGTAAATCGTGAATGCCTTAACGCATGCGCGAGTCAGACTGAGCCAGTACCGTAACTCTCTGGGCACAATCTTCGCCTCTTTCAGAATGCTAGTCAACGTCTGCACGGTCCAAAGCCGGGAGGGAAAAGTGTGGTCAGCTCCAGGCCCTTTAGCTGACTTCACGGCTATCAACAGGTCTGTATTTTTGTATCCTCCTGGCTCAGATGCAGTGTGGCATGTTCTCTTAGTCTACATCAGAGAAGGACAGAACTCAGCTAAATGTGCTGATCCTGGGATCATATTTTATCCTCTTCCTCAAAGCGTGATGAGACAAACACCATAAGAATTAGGTAATTGTCTAAAAGGAAGTGGACAGTTTCTCCCTTGCTGGCTTTTAACATAATAATAGGAATAAAATACATGTTGGAGGAAAAGGAAAAGTAGAAGTTCCTCCCCTACACCCCCATACTGGAGAACGGAACCCAGGCCCCACGGAGGCCAGGCAAGTGCTGGACTGCTGAGCCCCAGCCCACGGTCTGTATTTTTAGGGCCCTTCTCCAAGTGGGCAACTAAAGTCTAAAACAATGTCTGTCTTTGGAGGTGAGTGAAAGTTTTATATTCTTTTAAACAGGCCTCTTTGTATTTTCAAAATGTTCTTCGTGATCTCTTATTGAACCATCTCAATAATAAATAGTGTCTCTTGTTTAACTACTCAATTAGTTATTTCTTGATTCATATTTTGGTGGGAATTTCACACATCTGATAGTAAATGAGATTAAAATTAACATAATTTTATCTAGTGATTTGTAGCATTCTTCTCTGCCCTAAGGTGGCCCACTCCTGCAGTTATGCTAGTGTGGAAACCTTACTCCTCTCTACAAGCAAGAGGCATGACGAACAGTACCTTAGGCAAGCTCTCCCAGTCAGAAGCAAAACATTAGGCCCACATTGCCTTCAGAATGCGTAGACTGGGCCTCACCACCGCCTCCTGCAGCCTGATGAAGGAAGCAGAAAGTCTGAATTGAAGCTGGAGAGTTCTTGGAGTTGGTGTGACTCTGTGGTTGAGTGCCTGTTGAGTGCCTGTTGAGCATGGGCAAAGCCTGGGTCTGATACCCAAAACCAAGACTCTGTGGTTGAGTGCCTGTTGAGCATGGGCAAGGCCCTGGGTCTGATGCCCAAAACCAAAAACAAAACAAAACCAAGCAAACAAAAAGAGCCACTCTGTTTCTTGTTTGTTTGTCTTTGTTGTTTTGTGTGTGTGACAGGGTCTTACTCTATAGACTAGGCTGGCATGAAGCTCAAAGAAATCTGCCTGCCTTTCACCCTTACTTCTCACATGCTAGGACTAAAGGAATGTGTCACCAGGGCAAGATGAAGTTAATGTTCTTGCAATGATGCTGGTTTGCATAGAAATACTGTCTGTGGGATGAAAGTGCAGTTCTGGGATAGAGTGTTCCCTCCAGAGAACCATTACAAAATGTAGGGATACAAAATGCATTGTCTCACTGTCTGTGGGCTTCTATTTATCCCTCCTCAGAATCCACACTAGGATGTTTTCCAGCTAGCAATATCCATGGCTCTCACGCGAGGTAGTTTCCAGCTGACAAATATCACCCAGCTTTTAACAGGGGACCATTTTCTGCAGAGGGGAGAGGACATTCCCATATCCCACACTTGGGACTGAAACAAACAAACAAAATATTCACATGACACAATTGAGTTTCCTAAGAAACCAGTGGCTCTCCCTTTACCCTCCTTGTCACAGGTACGGCTGGCACACTCCCTTCCAGCCCACCAACAACAGCCTCTCCCTGGAACGCTCTAGCTCAGAGGAGGCCCACCCTTCCCATAGAGGCTCTTCCTGATATAATCCAACCATTTTGGTTACCTGCCCTTTTACCTTTTGCCCCTCCTGACTGCTGCACCTGGCCACTCTCTTCCCTACTCCCTCTTCCTCTCCTCTCCTCTCCTTCCTCTGAGCATGGTTCAGGGTCAGGTCCACTCTGGACTCTCCCAAATGCCTCCGGCTGTGATCTTCTTTTATATACAATAAACTTTCTCCACCACCATTCAGTAACCAAGCCTTTGGACACATTTGCTTTCAGCACATTCAAGGAGAGAACACAAGAGACCACACACAATAAAATCTCACAATAACAAACACTTGTGAATTGAAAATTAATGTAATTGATGATTGGCTGTGTGGAAGAGGATCACTTGGAACATCTTCACACGGCCACTTGTTGGTCTCACCAGCCACTGACCACACCTTCCAAAAGCTTGGGACACAAACACTTCAATTTTCAAAATTTTTCAAATTTTGGAATTATTCACACAGGTTTTACCTGTTAAATATCCCTAATACAGAAATGCAAAATCCAAAATGTTCCAAAACCCTATAATCTGGCCAGCTGTGGTACTGCACACTTTTAATCCCAGAAACTCAGGGAGGCAAAGGCAGGTGGGTCTCTGTGCGTCCAAGACCAGCCTGAACTACAGAGCAAATTCCATGACAGCCAGGGCTTTATAGAGAAATCCTGTCTCAAAAAAAAGGAAAGAAAAGAAAAAAGAAAGAGAGAGAGAAAGGAGAGAAAAAGAGAAGTAAAAAAAGGAAGGTGGAGAGAAGGTAGAAGGGGAAGAGAAAGAGGAAGAAGAAGCTGGGAGTGGGGACACATGCCTTTAATCCCAGCACTCTGGGAGACAGAGGCCAGCCTGCTCTACAAAGAGAAACCCTGTTTGAGGAAGAAGAAAAAGGAGAAGAAGAAGAAGAAGAAGAAGAAGAAGAAGAAGAAGAAGAAGAAGAAGAAGAAGAAGAAGAAGAAGAAGAAGAAGAAAAAACTGTTCTGAAACCTGAAAGTTTTTGACTATCGGCTTGGGAGTAGGGAGGGGGCCAGCTGTTGCAGCTGTGGGAAGAGGAAGTGTCAGCCTAGAAAACTAGGAGTAGACGCATCCTGACCCGAACAAAATGAGCAAAAGTTCAGTGGGCTTTTAAGAAGGATTTACTACAATGGAGTTTTATAAGAAAGGGATCCTTGAGCACAACTCCTCAGACAACCTTTGTGGGAAAAGTTAGCATGTAGTAAGGTGTGTGTGTTTGTGTGTGTGTGTGTGTGTGTGTGTGTGTGTGTGTGTGTGTGTCACACGGGTGCTGGGAACTAGAACTCAGGTGTCATGCTTACCCAGCAGTCACTCTCCTCAGCAATAAGAGTATCTTTTGGTGTTTATATTTAAATGAGGTTAACATTCTTTCTGTAAATAGCCATTCACACAGCAACATCAGGAGCCTGGACATAGAAATTAGTCAGAGTACAGCATCTTTGCATGCCAAGTGGGGGACCTTGACCAAGTTCCTTAACCTTCCTGGCCCTCAGATGCTCCTTCTTTAAAGGGGACGGTAAAAGCACAACGCGTGTCTGCTGTTTCCATCTGTGCTGCAACTGCTCCTCTGAGGGCCACTCTTCCCTTAGGTTATGTATCAGCTCAGTAAATGCTGGCTTTTATTGGTATCACGTTAGTAGCCACACAGGACATAACTTAGGTCTCTGCAAAAGAAATCTACAGTCACAGCCACGTGTTCCCGCAAAATGTTCTCCATATTCTATCACACAGACCTTAGAGGGGACATGAGTTAGTAATTCCCTGGCAGAGTTCAGGAAATTCCCTGAACTCAGCTGCAGACACACCTAGAAGACTAACAGCAAACTACTTCTGACTTTCTTTCTGTGCCTCAAAGGTGTTCTTTTTGCCCTTCCCTCTCATCAGGCATTTCAGTACCCATCCTGCAGCCCTCTCTAACTAGTAGCCCCTGTTGTGAAACTGATCATATCACAGGTAATGGCAGAGCTGACCCCGGGGATTACGAGATAATGTGGGTGATGGGCATAGTTTAGCCAAAGTCTATATAAATGTCAATTACTACCTGCAGTTCTTCCCTGCACAGAGCTCTGTCCAAGCCAGACCCCAGCACTTCCCTTTTGCCAGAAACAGCACAGGCTGAACCTATAATCTTCCTCTATCTTCTTCATTCCTTGTTTGTATTTTCATTCTTTTCTTTCTGTTTGCAATAATCACAACTCAAACGCTGGCTGATGACTCCTGTGACATTAACTATCTGTGGGGCGATCACGTACCTCCTGTCAACACGACCAGCTTCCTCCTTGCCCTACTCCTGCCACAAAAAAAAAAATAAAATAAAATAAAATAAAATAAAATAAAATTTTAACATGGAATATTGCAGGCCTGAAATCTCACCAGTCAGGAGGTAGAGGCAGGAGAATTGGGAGTTCAAGGCCAGTCTGAGCATAAGAAGTGCAAGATTAACTTGATCTTCATGAGACTTCGTTTCAAAAAGTACCAAAACCAAACAAACAAACAAAGTTGGCAACATGGATCAAATGGTAAATGTGTCAGCTTCAAAGCCTGAGGACCTAAATTTGCTCTCCAGTAGGACCCATAATTCCAGTTCCTGCAGCTGTCTTCTGACACAGGCGTGCACACACACACACACATACACACACACGCACACGTCTCACACAGAAGCAAAGGGTGCATTCCTGAGAAGTTTTAAGCCATTGCACCTATGGTTCAGATATGTTTAAAAATCCTGAAGTTTGTTTTGAGACAAGATCTTGCTAAGTAGCCCTGGCCAGCTGGGAACTCACTATGTAACCAAGGCTGACTTTGAACTTCAGCTTTCCAAGTGCTGAGATTATCACCAGCACATACTGTTTTTCAAAACTATTTCCCACTGTTCGTGTGGGAAGAGTTTTGTTAACTGTGAGGCCTGTAAGTACAGAGACAGAAATGGGGCGGGGAACCCACTCAGGGTGCTTTCACTTTCCGATAGATTTCACGTTCAGGTAAGAGATTGTCCACTGTTGTCTTATTCTAAAGCAGCTAATTTCTCTGACCGTTCTGCTACCTGGGGTAATAAATGAGATAAAATAACAGGGTGGGATGTAGCTCAGTTGGTAGAGCTCTTGCTTAGCATGCGCCAAGTACCAGGTTCAGTTCCCAGCACCCTATAAACCAGCTCTTGGAAGGTAGAGGAAGGAAGGTCAGAAGTTGAAGGTTTTCCTCTTGAACTGCATAAGATCCCACCGCAAAAATAAGTAGCTGGGGGCTCAGGAAACAAAAGTAGACAGATCTCTATGAGTCCAAGGCCAGCCTGGCTTATGCTCTATGCTAGCCAGGGCTACATGGGAGATCCTGTCTCAAAATTAAACAATTAAACATAAAAACAAAATACATCAACTCAAAATTAAAATAATGTTGCAGTGGGTGACTACCTAACTATAATCATGCCAACTCATGAAAGTATTCCCAAGAATACTTTAATGCCAAAACTATCTTGAGGAGAACTGGTCTTTGGAGCAGCCCTAAATTCCTATACAGCCTTGGCTGTCCTAGACTCATTTTGTAGACCATCCTGGCCTGGAACTCACAAAGATCCACCTGCCTCTGCCTCCTGAGTGCTGGGATCACAGGCATGGGCCACCGTGCCTGGCTACCACACTTTTTTAGCCATTCATTTTCTTTACTTTTGGCTCTGTCCATAATGTTTATTCATTATTTCAAGAATATCACATCTCTACATACCTATAAAAATGACAACAATATGTAATCACAGAAATATTGTACAAAAATATTGCTCAAAATTAGTCACTCATGGTTGGTTTGCTCAGGGCAGCCAAACAAGGTCCATATTCAATGTAATTGAATGCTCAGGACATGACAAGGCACACAGTTCTGCTGTTACCTCAGTGCCCTAGCTCTCTTTGCAATGAGCTAACTAAAATTGATTACTTTCTAAGCAAAATATAAATGATACAACAATGGGTTTGAGGTATAACTCAGTAGTAGAGATTGTGTTTCAGTACCTGAGGGCCTGGGTTCAATCCCTAGTCCTGAGGCTGGGGAAGTGGAGGAGGAAAGGAGGAGAAAGAGGAAGATGAGGAAAGGCAGATGCACTTCAGAAATGTAACGATACCACTTTCCTTTGCTTTGTTTTTGGATTTTCCATTTATCTTGGCTTTGGTTTGATTTTGTTTGTGCTAGGTTTGGTTTTTGAGGCAGGATCTCACTTTGTATCCTAAAATGGTCTCAAGATCTTCCTGCCTCCCCTCAGTCTCTTGAATGCTGAGATTACATGTATGTGCCTCCATGCCCAGTTCTGAATTATGTTCCTCAAAAGGAGAGAGACAAAGAGGGGAGATAGGGGAGAGAAAAGGGAAGAGGAAGCAGGAAGGGGCAAGAGAGAAAGGAAAAGGGAAAGAAAGCACCAGAGGAAAGACACCTTTTGCCTCTATTGTCTCTCTACTCCTTTCCTCCCTTCAGCAGTTTCTACTCAATCTCCCCCCAGACACTTGTCTTCTTCCCATTCATTAGACGAGATTGAGCAGCACAAACTCAGATGTTTGCCAAGGGAAAACAAAACTTCTATCACACACTTAGCAAAACCATGAGAGATCAATTTTGTAGCCCAGGTTCATTTTCTGTCCTAGGAGTTAGTTAAGTCCACTGCAGTTGCACTTGGGAGATGGCTCAGATGGTAAAGCACTTACCTTATAAGCGTGAGGACCTGGGTTCTGTCCCAAGAGCCCACAGAAGGGGCTGGAGAGATGGCTCCTAGGTTAAGAGCACTGTCTGCTCTTCCAGAGGTCCTGAGTTCAATTTCCAGCAACCACATGGTGGCTCACAACCATCTATAATGTGATCTGATGCCCTCTTCTGTCATGCAGGCATGTGCTCATGTATATAAATAAATAAGTCTTTTTAAAAAAAGAACTCACAGAAAATGAGAATTGCATATTGGTCCACGCTTGTAATCCCAGCACTGGAGAAATAAGGAGAGATGGATCTCTGGGGCTTGCTGGCTAGCCAGCCTAGCCTACATAACCAGTGAGACACTCTGTCTCAAAGAAAGTGGTAGCTGGTCTGAGGAACAACATCCGAGGTTGTCTTCTGGCCTACATGCTATGATCTGTAATGATGATGTGGCAACGGGGTACCACGGCAGGCCCATACCCAAGTGTACCCCCTGAAGAATCACACAACACAGCAGTTCTGGTATAAAGGAAGTTTACTGGGAAAAGGGAGAGGAAGGCCTGGAGAAGGTGTGGAGGCAGGGATCTAGCCATGAGGGTAGGGGGAGAGGAGGCAGAGAGGGAGATAAAGGGGACACCTAGAACACACAGAGAGAAGCAGCAGGCCAGAACAGAGGGAGCTTGGGGTGCCACAGTCCTTGTATTTGGCATACACCTGGTACACCTGGTGGTGGTAGGTGATGACGCAAGCAATTGCTAGAACCCTGAAGCAAGCCAGCAGAATCACCTGTATGCTAACTCTACTACACATGAGCACACACACTCATGAAAAGCTCTATCACTCTGCCTTTGTTTCTGCCTTAGATCATGCCTTAAAGCAGGTCACAAAGAAGGAAAACAAAACAAAAAAAAAAAAAACAAAACTGACTTCTGGATAAATATGGCTGAGCAAGTCTAGTGCCTCCTAAAACCATGTGAAAGAACCACAAAGTGATAGGTGTTTTTGCCTATTTGTGAGGGTGGGGGCAGAAAGTCAGAGGACAATCCTTTTCATCTCCTGGGTCCAGGGATTAAGCACAAATCATCAGGCATGACAACAAACACCTTTAGCAGCTGAGCCATCTCACCAGTCCACGATAGGGATTGTCAGTCCAATAAAAAGAATATTTTATTAGTATAAACTGGCAAAACACGTAGGTATTTAGTGTTGCAAGTCTGAGCAGCATATAACAGAATCCCCAAACATCTGGAGTCAATTTTGAAAACCCTTGGCTACACTTTCTAATGAGTTTCTCCTTCTCCTCTCTGGGAACCTGGTGGACAGTAGCAAGAACTGGTGGCATAAGAATCACCAGATCTGGGCCTCTGGCCCTGTCTTTTTCTGGCTGTGCAATACCAAGTTCATCTCTTCCCTCCAGGCCTGGCTCTGCCCTGTGTGTAAAGAACTCTTACACACTCTGCCAGCAGGAGAGTGATTCTGGCTCCAGTGCTAACATTCTCAGACAGAATCAAGTGAAATGCTAAACCCAGACTTTACTGAGCCAAATAGAAGCAACCCAGTCCACTCCAAGGGTTTAAAAGAATAAACAAACCCAGAAGGACTGGGAGAATGAAGACGAAAGGAGGCGCCAAGGTTTGGACAGCAGGCAGTTGAGTGATAAATGATTTAGCATTTAGAGAAACTAAATCCTAATCTGACAGTGAAGAAAGTCAAGAACTGACTGGGTTTTGAGCAGCAGACAGGCAGAAGTCAGGATCTGATGCATCAGACACTTCCAGAAGTGGTGCTGACAAGGGGTCAGAAGGGCTTGGGGAAAGAGAATAAAACAAAAGGAATTGTTTGGAACTCTGGAATTGACTCCTCAACTTCCTGGACAACACCAACAGACAAGCTACCGCTTCATCCCAACCCTGCATTCCTCAGGAAATGGAGAGGGTCTAGGAACTTCAGCACCAAGAAGTCGTGGGACGCAAGACTTCAGGGCATGGAGCTGAGCTGCCCTTCTGCTCCTTTCAGCGTACAAAGCATAGACAAGACTACCTACCTTAAGCAAAACTCTTCTCTTTCTTTTCCCACAGAATCTGACAAACCCCTCCCCAAAGACCTAGTTGAAACATCATTGCTGGACAAGCAGCCTGCTGTGAAGTCAGCTAGTAAATTCCCCACACTGCCTTGTGGCCACTGATGATTCAGCCAGCAGTTGACACCAAGGATCAGTAGACATCCAGGAAGACACAGTACCATGAGAAATAACTACTACAAAGCCAGAGGAAAGAGTCCACAAATAAGTCAGTTCTACCCCTGCAAATTCAATGGTCCTAAGACTATCTCAGGTTTAGGGATTTGTTAAAAGGCTTCACAGAGCTTACTGGAGGCTCCTAACCTCTACAGTTTACACACAGCTAAGGATACACATTAGCATCCACCATGGGCAAAAGGGACTTTCCAGTTGCCAGCCCCCATGGCATCAAGGATACTATTCATTCTTCCCAGTAAAGCTATGTGTGGACAATGTATCATCTGCAGAGGAAACTCCTCAAGCTTTGGTGTACATAATTTAATTGGGGTTATTGGCTTTCCAAATTCCTCATCTTAGTCCTCAGTTTTTCAGGAGTTCAAACTAGCCCAAAGCCTTTATGTTAAATCTTATTTTAGTGTGGTCTAAAGATGTCAGGGCATGGAGTTGAGCTGCATAATGTTCCTCCCTGTCAGAATATTTCAAGGTCCTATGCCAAAGGTCAGAACTACTTTGAACTAGTTTAATTTCTTACTGTACAACTCACCTCTTGGGTTTTTTTTTTTTTAATGTTTATTTTTATTTGCCAGTTTCAAACACGGAGAGAATACATCATGGCTATTTTCTCCCCTTCTTATCCTTTCTCATCCCTGTTCCTGCTCCTGCTGAACCCTTTTCCCTTGCCAACAACTCCCCTGCCTACTTTCATGTCTCTTTTTTGTTGGGTTTATTTGTATGCTTTTTTTCTGACCCACTAATCGGGATTGCTTGCACAGACATGTAGGACTGGGGTAGTCTACTAGAGTAGACTTACCAAAGAAGGAAATGACTCCTCTTCCTCCCCCAGCAACTATTAATCACCTACAGCTTCTCAGAAGTGATTGGGCCTGAGAAGCCCCTCCTCGCCCATGAGAGAATGCTGACCATCCCCAGGATGTCAGGCCTTGTACAAGTGACCACGGCTGCTGTGTTTCTTAGGTTAACAGTCGTGTCTGTCGAGAAGACAGCATATCATGGCACTCCTCTTCACACACCTGGTTCTTCTTCCTTTCTGTCTCTGTTCTTGTTTGTGTCCTGAGCTTGGAGGGCATGACACGGATGTCCTAGTCAGAGAGGAGCACTCAATAGTCATTTATTCTCTGCACTTTAACCTCTTATAAATCTCTGTAGGCATAAGGTTATTGTGTAATTAAAATGCTGATTTCTGTACCCCCCCAAAAAAAATCTGGTTGCAATCCTTGTTCTGAGAATCTTAAGTCTCAATGAAACTCAGTGTAAACACTGCTCCTCAGTTTTCCCCCTAATATGCTAATAAAGCAGTTTACAGGGGAGAGAATAGGGCTAGACTCCCTACCAGCCAGGGGAAGAGGGGTTAAAGGAGAAAGTTGGAGATTCAGCCAGGAGAGAGGTCCAGGTGTCATTAGGAGAGGCACTGGATCATGAAAAGCTACAAAGTGCAAGTATCTCTGGGATGTGTGCTGGAAGGAAACCAGATTAGCTCAGAGGGTTAAGAAGAGTAATAACTGATCAGTTAGTGCGTTGGGAAGCTTATTGTAATCTAATATAAGAGTCTCAATTACTTGTGTGATAGAAACTGAGAAACAAACAGTTTTATAAAAATAGCATTAATAGTTCTCTTCACTACCCATCACCTACTGCAAAGAGAAGTTTCTCTGACCAAAGATGATAGCAGCACTCACTAACCTGTGGAAACAAGGACACAATTTAGAAGGCAGTTCGATACCGTGCCAGCCCTTGGTATTAACTAGAGTGATGTTCCAAATGTTTCTTCATACTTCTGGTATCAAGGATATTTTCTAGACTTTAGTGATAGAAACAATAGTAGTGCATTGGGAAAGGTTGCACAAAACAGTAATTCCAGTGAGGCCAAACCAGACTGTTGGTCAGCTGGACTACACAGAGTAAGAGCCACCTTAAGAAATAAAAAATATAAATTTTAGGGAACAGGCACGATGGCTCAGTGGTCAAGACCACTGGATGTTCTTCCAGAGGATCTGGGTTCAATTTCTAGCACCCACAGGGCAGTACACAACTGTCTGTAACTCCAGTTCCAGGGTATCTGGTACCCTCACAGAGACACACATACAGTCAAAAACACTAATGCACATAAAAATAAAGAAATCTTTTAAAAATTAAAAAGTTTAAATTTTTCAATAATAAGCTAGCCATCTCTCAAAAGTGAGAATTCTCTGACCTATAGATTTCAGTCGTCTGACCTATAGATTTCATCTCCACAAGGAGATGACTTAAGCTGAGCCTGGATCCCACAAAGTAACAAGAGGGAACTTGGTCCCTAGGACCCTGCTCTGTCCTCCACATAGAATGCATGGTGTGCGTGCACACGCAATCAGAGACACACACAAAGATAAATAAATATTTCTTTGGTGAAGAGTTCCTGGGTTACTGCTGAGCAGTGTACAGCTTTGAGCATAAGCCCCAGTCAGCACTTCACAGGAGCTGTGCATGGTCCATAGAATGCCAGTGCCAGGACTTTAGGCTCTAACAGGACAGTTAGTGTGAAAGAAAGACCTTCCTGAGGCCGAAGAGATGACTCAACAGTTTAGAGCGCTGGCTGCTCTGCCAGAGGATCCGGGCTCAGCTCCCCGCAGCCACATGTCAGCTCATGACCCCCTCTCTGACATTCTCAGGTAAGAGGTACATGTATTGCACACATACACACATACATGTAGGCAAAACACTCATATAAAAAATAAGCATAAATAAATTAAAAAATAACTTTCTCATATGTACCAAATGTTGTTGTTTGCTTGTAAACAGGGCCTATACATGACTCACACTGGATTTGACGTATATATAGATCAAGCTGGTTTCAAAGTTACAGTCATCCATCTGCCTGTGCCTCCAGAGTGCTCAGATTACATGGGCATACCACTATGTCCAGCATACCATGTATTACATATTATTTCAAACTGGTGACCCATATGGCTTGAGCAGCCTCACTGGTTCCTGTTCTGCGTGATCATCAGTACTAGCTGAAGGACAGACTGACTTAGCTTCTGTCTTACAGTACTGGGCAGAAAAAGTACTACTCCTACCTGGCATCCATCCATCCATTCATCCATCCATCCATCTATATGTATTATATATATATATATATATATATATGCTGATATATATGTACATATAAACAGGATACACACACAGACATATATATAATTATATATCCCCACGTCCTCCAACCTACATCTGTTCCATTAGGATTTCAACAACTCTTTAGTCTTTCATATTACTAGTACATATAAGCCTTAATTTTTTTTTTTTAAAGATTGGGATGTTGGCAAATTAATTGTTAAATTACATAAACTTAAATCATCAATGTTAGAAGTGAGACGTTACAAAGAAAAAAAAAATTCTAGCACCCCACTCAGTGTCAGCCTGGGTAACATAGGAAGACCCTACCCAGGGAGGGATCCAAGCAGCAGCCTCTATGTGGGACAGCCCTGCTGTGCTCGTGAAGCCCAGCAGACACACAAGTCCTGCGTAAGATCCAGCCAAAGCCCTGCCATGAAGAGTTAGAAGTTCATAAGCCCTACCTCTCATGTGGCACTATGGACAGCTGACAGCTTGTTGAGGCAGAGCTGGTTTGTTAAAGGATGTGGCTCCTGGTGGGTCAACCACATTCCGGTGGATGGCTCCACTTTTTTGAGTATAAAAGCACCACAAATTAGACTTTGTAGGTTATAAAATAAAGAGGACCTGAAGTTGTGAGGGAGTCAAGAGGCAAGAAGTGGATTTTGAATGAGTTAGGGGAAGAAGCAGGAATTCAATGAAAATACACTGTGTAGAATTCTCAAAGATGTAATTCAAATATTATATTAAAAAACAACTTCTATCTGTGTGTGATGGTGAACACCTGTAATCCCAGCACTCAGGGAGGCAGAGAGAGGCACGCAGATTGCTATGAGTTTGAGGCCAGCCTGCTCTACAAAGGGAGTCCATGACAGCCAAGGTGACACAGAAAAAAATATATATTGAAAAACCAAGGGGGCTGGAGAGATGGCTCAGAGAATAAGAGCACTGATTGCTCTTCCCAAAGGTCCTGAGTTCAATTCCCAGCAACCACATGGTGGTTCACAACCATCTAAACATGAAATCTGGTTCCCTCTTCTGGCGTGCAGGTGTACATGCTAACACACATTGCATAAGTAATAAATAAATAAATATTTTAAAAAAAAGAAAAAGAAAAACCAAACCAAGCTGGACGTGGTGGTGCATGCCTGTAATCCCAGCACTCACGGAGGCAGAGGCAAGCAGATCTCTCTGAGTTCGAAGCCAGCCTGGTCTACAAATCAAGTCCAAGACAGCCAAGGCTACACAAATTAAAAAGAAAGAAAGAAAGAAAGAAAGAAAGAAAGAAAGAAAGAAAGAAAGAAAAAACAAACCAAAACAACTATTATCTGAGAACTCAGGAGGCAGAAGCAGGTGGGTCTCTGAGTTCGAGGCCAGCCTGGTCTACAGAGCACATTCCAGGACACCAGGGATACACAGAGAAACCCTGTCTCAGCAAACAAACAAAATATTCCACAACAAATACCAGTATAAATAATAATTTACTTTTTTAAAATTTTGTTTTTGTTTGTGAGTGTTTTGCTTGTATTTCTGTCTGTCTACCTCATGCCTGCCATGTGTCCTCAGAGGCCAAAAGAGGGCATTGGATCCCCTGGAACTGGAGTCAGAGGCGGTCATGAGCCACCATATAGGAACTAAACCTGGGTCCCCTCAAGAACAGAATGTTCTTACCTGTTGAGCTATCTCTCCAGCCCTAAAACATAATTTATAATGGTCTATAAGTGATCAGTAGAGACAATGTTAAGATTTCTGATTGTGGCTATGACCATACAGGGTCAGACAAAAAAAACACAGGATTTTGTATTATTGGCTTTGCATGTGCTAAAAAAGTTTTTAAAAATTATGTAAATTGATGGCAGATAAAGACCTTTTTTTTTCCTTTTTAAACAAAGCCCAAGAGGAACAAGATAACACACATATTCTTCCTCCCCCCCCAAGTCTTTGAGCTCTAGCTGAGAGCTCACCTAATCTGTAAAAGCCTGCTGTGATTTTTTTTCCCTCTGATTTCCTAGTACACTTGCGGTCCCTAACACACGGCTTAGCCCTTAATCATAGAGTCTTTTATCCTTCCCCAATTATTGCCATTGGCTTCCCAGCCAGGCAGTCAATTCCTGGAGGACAGAGTGGGTCCCTCACCGTCCCCTCCAGTGCTGACTGTTTGGGACGTTGATACCTAACTCAGCTCAGAACACACAGTAAGTATCTATTAAGAACATTTGTTGATCTTCAGCCTCCTGGCTCAGTAATCTTTCTGGCAGACCATTCTAGTCACTGATGCATATTTTGGGTCCCCAAAGATAAATCTCTAGGAATACTGAAACTTACAAAAATGTCAAAGATAGCCACTTCAGTTTAGACAGTCTCTAAATAATCTAGCACTTGAGGGTTTTTTCCCTTTCCATCAGCTAGAAACCTAAGCTTCCCAAAGCCCCCTTTTTCCTATTTTTCACCAAATGACATCTGCAATGACTTCCAGAGTTCAAGCCAGTACACAAATCATATGCAGTCCCAGAGAAATCTGCAGTTCTGTGTATTTGCTGAGCTCATTACACAATAAAACTTGAGGTCAGAGATTAAATTCTGTTTCACAGCAAACAAAAATCGGTTTGACAAGGTGCATCCAATAGTTGGTCTAATACAATGCTTTCCAATGGCAGGTTTTGCTTCTGTTGCAAATAGTTTCATATTTTTAATACTTGGCTATAAAACCAACAAAAATAGCAATCCTAAAATGACACAGAAGTAGTGAGTGGTGTTTTCTTTCTTAGCTAACATGAACTTAAAACATAAGAACATGAAATTGTTCCACTCATTTTAAGTATTGGTAATTTTCCAATATAATTCATTTTTATGTTTAATTTATTAGTAGTGTTTGTGCGTGTGTGTGTGTGTGTGTGTGTGTGTGTGACACAGCCTGTGTGGCGGTCAGAGGAAAACTTTGTGGAATCAGTTCCTTTCTGTCACCTCAAATCACCACATTTGCTCAGTAGATAGACACTAAGCTATCTCACTGACCACCAATATAATTTTTTATTAAAAAAAAGAAAACAACTAATATTTTTAAGTTAATTAGTTAATTATATTTCGCACATTGGTATTTTATGCACATATATGTCTGTGAGGGTGTTGGATCCCCTAGAATAGAAGTTACAGACAATTGTGAGCTGCCATGTGGGTGCTGGGACCTGAACTCAGGTTCTCTGGAAGAGCAGCCAGTCTCTCTCTCTCTCTCTTTTTTTAAAGATTTACTTATTTATTACTTATACAACATTCTGCCTTCATGTGTGACCACACGCCAGAAGAGGGCACCAGATCTCATTAGATGAGGGTTAAGAGCCGCCGTGTAGTGGACCTTTGGAAGAGCGGCCAGCGTTCTTCACTTCTGAGCCATCTCTCCAGGCCCCTTTTCTCTCTCTTTTAATAAATCTCATTGCATCCAGTTATTAGTGTAGTGCCACTCCTCTGCACGTGGGGTAGGGCAATCCATTAGCGCAAGGGCAACCTGGCGGTGGCCACACCCCCAAAGGAAACGGCTCCGCTAGACACCATCAACTGCAATATCTCTTCATCTAGAAGCAGACATGTCAACGGGCCAGTCTGACAGAGACAATTCTCATTTGAGGTTCCCTCTTCTCAGAGGTGGCAAGTTGACAACAAGATTAGCTGTTTTTAATCTTACTCTTAATTTTTTCGGCAACGGAGATTTTGTATCCTTTGGCCACTGTGTCTTCATCCCTCCTGATTCCCTAGCCTCTGGCCATCCCCGTTCTGTTCAGCTTCCATGAAGTGGATTGGTGTTTTAGGTTTATTTTACATCATGTGTTTGTTTTACCGGCAGGTGCACACCTCAGAAATCAGAAGGCATCAGATCCCTGGAAGTATGTTGTGGGTGCTGTGAGCCACCATGTGGGTGCTGGGAATGGAACCACAGTCCTCGGCAAAGGCAATAAATGGCCTTTCTCTCCAACCCGAATGAACTGTTTTTGTTTTTCCATTCCATATATGTGGAAATCATGCGGTCTTTCCTCTCTGTGACAAATTTATTCCATACAACATAATGTCCTTCAGGTCCTGATGGATCTCTCTCCCTTGACACTGTCTTGGTAACTGCTGTGTTGGCCAGTCACAGAAACAGAAACTGCAGTCATCAATCACAATGGATGACTTACAAGAAAAAGCTCCTGCTGGGGAGGCAGAGGCAGGCATATCTCTGAGTTCAAGACCAACCTAGTAGTAGTCTTCTTTTTACTCTCCTTGTAAGAGAGTAACCCAGTTTCCAAGATGATTCTTTTTGTGAACAGGACAGACATTGTTGTCACTGTTGTTTGAAACAGCATCTCAATAAATAGCCTTTGCAGGGCCTAGAACTCACTACATATGCCAGACTTGCCTCAGACCTGGAAAGACTCTTCATTCTGCCTGAGCCATGACATCTTTTACTTGACTTATAATAGCCACTTACTTCATCTGAGATAGTTATCCGAATAACAAGCACCTTTGTCAAGAGCATATAGGTGTCAGGGGCCTTATTTAATTCTCACAGAAACTACTATTTAACCTCCACTTCACTGATGCTGCACCTGAGATACAGTCTTCAATGTTCAAGGTCAAGAAATTAGCTCAAATACACAGAATCAAAGGGGAAGCCCTTGATCAAAAACAAAGCCCTGATTGAGCCCAAACTGAATGCTCATTCAGGTTAAAAGAATAGTTTCAATTAGTTCCAATCCACTTCTGTGATTTGTATGATCCCTGGCATTAAACAACTTAAAGAAAAAACAATGCATTTAAAATGAGAGCTTCAGATGTCTCCATATCAGGTTGGCCAGTTCCACGTTTCTGGGCCTGTGATGAGGTGAGGAGTCAGCAGAAGGAACATGGTGGCCAAGGACTGTTCAGCCCGCCCACAGCCCGGAAGCAGAGAGCGGGAGGGCCGGCTGTCTTCCTCTTTTGTTTCTTCTAGGGACCTCAGCCTATCCGATGGTGCCACCCACATCCCAGTGTCTCTTCTCAGTCTCACCTTCCCTCAGCCATGTTTATAGATATGCCAGAAGTGTGCCTTACTGACCCAAAAATACTTCTCAATGCAAGATGGCAAGATAACACCCAGATTGCTAAGGTCAGTTCTCTGCTCTTCCAAATACACACAGCAAGAAGATCCAATGAGAGCCACTGCCTTGTCCCCCACTCACCTTTACTGAAGAGCGGGTCACTGTTTAGGACCGGCCTGTTACAGAGCCCGGAACCTCTGAGCAAGACTTGGGGACTGACAGCACTTCTGTGACTGTAACCTGAGCCGGGTAGCAGGCCTTCTTTTGTGAGCACTTGCCTGTCCTGCTGGAGGGGACTTCCTGTCCTCTGCACCCATCTGAAAGTGCCCTCCATCCAGACCAGGACTCTGAAAGTCTGTTCTGCCCAGTTCACGAACCCCAAAGGACCAGGAATAAATAGACTCCACTGTAAATACATGAGGTTCTTTTTGTTATAAATCATCACAAGCTGCAGTTTGGGCTCACATCCCCCACCACCGAAGTGGTGAGAGCCCAGAGCCTCGTGCTCAGGTTAGTGGGGTGATTTGAAGGTTCTGGTCCCTCCCAGCATGCCCAAGGCAGAGGCAGTTCCTGCCTGGCAAGCATCTATTGGTCAAAATGCTGCATTTTGAATTGATTGGCTATAGGAAGGTCCCCAGACCATTAATGATCTGGTGTCCCTCCCTAGGGGGATGGGCCAGTTTCCTAGCAACTGTATCTCTAGTGGGTGGGGAAAGAATGCAGTAAGGCGGGTTCTTCCCCTCAGGGCATTCCTGGACTTCTCCACCTACCTCGCTCAGGCCTTAAAAATAATAGCTGCTGATTTTTAGTCTTTTGGTCTTTCAAGTCTTAAGTGAGAGACAAAACTCTTTGAGGTGATTAAGCATTGATGAAGTGATGTAACCAGAACACAACCCAGAAGTTCAGATTATCTCATCTGCAATATATTTTTTTCTTTTCTTTTTGTTGTTTGTTTTCTTGTTGTTGCTGGGGAGAGAGCCCAGAAGCACTTGCTGTGCTACAAAGCTAACCCAGCCCCATCTTGTTATGTGTTTGTAACTATTCAAATTCCTTATTGTAGCACCCATCCAAAGTTCTCCACTCATCCAACACGCCAATGAAACTGAATCAGGAAGAGCTTTGCCAAGACCTCACTGCTCTCCACTCTGCTCTTTTAATTGTGGAGGAGGGCATGGGGTGGGGGAGGGGAGCAGAGAGACACACAAAGCACTCTGTTACCAACACAGACCTCCAGCATTTTAACTTATTTTGAGACTAGGTCTGGCTAAGCTGATCAGGCTGAACTTGAAATTCTCCTGCCTCATATTTCCAAAGGGCTAATATCGCAGGCCAATGACACCACCCAAAATGCCCTTCTACTTAATCCAAATCAAATTTTAAGTATGACATGACATTTTTATTGGTGTAATCAATAAAAAAAGAAGATGCATGGATGGATATGTCCTTTATTGTTATCAGTGCACGAGGACAGACAGGCAGAAATCTAAGTATCCAGGGATTTGTGGGGATTGGTTCACTGTTTGTTTGTTTGAGACTTGGTTTCATTCTTTAGCCTCGGCTGGCCACAAACTTGGGCTCTTTCTGCCCCAGCTCCGGAGTACTTGGGTTACATACTGGGGCCATCATATCAGGCAGTTTCCAGTTTCAAAAGAAGTAGGATTTGTAAATCCATTGTTACACCCAGCTCATGAGCCCCCAAAAGGCCTACAGGAATCGACTCCGTTGCAAACCACACGAGAGTCTTTTTATTACAAGCTCGAGCCGGGTGGCTCCCCTTTACAAAGACATAGGGCAAGCAACCCCCCTAGCTCCGGGAGATCCAGGTTTTTAAAGGAACAAAAAAAACGCCAGTGAGGTAGTACAAGCCTTGGCATTACAGGATTGGGTAAGAGGAACAAAACGCAAGTGGGGTGGTCTCTAGGGAAGCTGACCTTTAAAATGATTGGTCTATTTTTAGGTGCCAAGACTGCTAACGGTTGGGCCTAGCTACCTGGGAGACGTCTGACCTCTAGTTCTTAGGGGCCTTGTGATTCCAGTCACACCCTGAGGTTTATCTGGGTGGGGACTGCTGCTGGCCCATTATCTGAAAAAATGTGGTCTGGTGATTCTGCCCTAGCCTCTGAGCTAGCCCTCGGCTCTGAAAGGAATGTGGGATTCTGCCCTAGCCTCTGAGCTAGCCCTCGGCTCTGAAAGGAATGTGGTGTCTGGTGATTCTGCCCCAGCCCCAGGAATTAACTCTAATCACCAGGTGATAGGTGCAGTTTAACACCATAACCCTGCGGCCATGACACAGAGGCACTGTCCTCCCTATAAGGGTCACACTCTCATAACAAAAGATAGATTGCCAAGAAAATGTTGGCACTTGCAGTTTCACACACACAGGAACCTTCCCAGTGAGAATCCAGTGCTCCAGGAAATTCTGTTGTGATTGTGATTGTTGTGCTTATTTCAGAGATGGATGGTCGGCCACTGAGAGACAAGGGGAACCAAGAGAAAAGCAAGGTCACCCATTCCTTTCCTACTTACTGACCTCCCTCTGTGGAGATAAAGTGGGACCATTCACAGGTCAGACAAGGTGTACCTGGGAATTCCCGTAAATGCAGTCTTCTGCAGGAAGAAAAGGGAAGCGAGACAAGTACCAGCCACCTAGAGGTACTCCTGGCATTCAGAAGACTGAAGTGAGGCAAAATGATCAGGAATTCAAGCTGAACCTGGGCTTTCCGGTGTGAATCTGCACCATCCATGCCCGCCCACCCCACAAAAAAAGATGAGATCTGGGAGAAACATTCCTAGGCCGAATGGTGGCTTCGGGCAAGAATGCTTCTAGTTTCTATCTTGGAAAGACAGGGAGTAGGAAAAGGAAGGGAAAAGGGTGGTTCCGATGAAATCTCGCTTCAGAACCCATTCCTTCCTCTAAAGTATTCAACACGCCAAAAGCCCTGCTTGGAGGGGAGGGGCGAAAGCTCTGATTCCCACTGAGAGCCCAAAAGATAAAGTAGCAGCGATCGTTAAGACCTAAAGTAGGTGCGGTAAAGTTTAGTAATGCCCTGAGGGGAAGAGCCACCTCGCTGCATTCTTTCCCCACCCACTAGAGATACAGTTGCTAGGAAACTGGACCCTCCCCCTAGGGAGGGACACCTGGTCGTGGTCAACGGTCTGGGAACCTTCCTATAGCCAATCGATTCAAAATGTAACATCTTGACCAATAGATTCCTTTCCAGACAGGAATTGCCCCTGCCTTGGGAATGCTGGGAGGAGCCAGAATCTATAAATCACCCAACTATGCTGGGTGCAGCGCGCTCAGCTCCCACTGCTTCGGCGGTGGGTCTTGTGGGCCCAAGCTGCAGCTTGTAATTTACAATAAAAAGACCCTCATGTGTTTTGCAACTGAGTCGATTCCTGTAGATCTTTTGGGGGCTCTCGAACTGGGTATAACACCAACAATAAATCTGGATGAAAAAATAAAATTAAAAGGGAAGGACGTGACTGCTCCTAGGTTTGGTAGAGGAGCTTTAGATAAGAGAGAGAGATAAAAGGGAGAGCACAGCCAGAGACAGAACATCTGGGAGATGTCCAAAGTGAACATGACCCTGAGCTGGGTCACGTGAGGAGAGGTGGAGAGGGAAGAGCCAGCAGAGTGAAAGGTAGGCAAAAGGCCAGGTAACCAAAATGGCTGAATTATTCAGGGAAGGGCAACGTGGGACAAGCAGCCCAGCCCTTGGGCTGGAGAAGCTTAGGGAAGCGGGCCAAGTATAACAGCCATGCCCTGTAACAGGTAGAGACTGAGGGATGCTGGGAGAACCTGGAGGCCAGCTCCACTTCAAATAGCACCTCAGTTAGCCTTTTGTCCCGGCTTTGAGAGCTAAAAAAGTCAATTTGGAAGACTACAGAATTCACACTAAAAAAGACAAACTATTCTTTACTTAAAAGAATTTGCTTTGTAATGATTGCTCTCAGTCATCAATGACATATGTCTCCTGAGGGTAAATAATTATATTGAAAAGAAAAGGTTTAAAGTTTAGGTACGTTCTGAGTGTTTTAAGTGTGTACATGCAAGTTTTAAAGGCCTAAGGAAGTGATTTAAGGTATATAAAAAATGAAAAATATTTCTGATTTCTTTTCCTTTCTATGCTATGGTTATATTAAGATTTCAAAAGTTCAGTTTTAATAGTAATCAACACAATTCTGATAAGCTATTAATCTAGCCCTGGCAAAACACTGCTATTACTATATCTACTATATCACAAGCTCAAAATTTTTAATTTCTATTGGTTGGTTGTCTTCTAAGTATAGACTTGAAAACATCTCTGTCGAATACATATCTATCCAGCCCTCTGGGTATATAGGAAAAGAGTTCATGTTCTTAATGCAGAATCTTTTTGGGTCCCCAAGGATTTGCTATGACTCAAAGTTGTGACTCGATTGCCTTTTCTACAATGTGGATTATAGTTCAGAGTACAAACAGTGGTAATACTAACATATCTAAAACTTTTCTTTTTTAACAAAGTTTAAAAAAATTCAAGTATGAGCCAGGCAGTGTTGGTGCATGCTTTTAGTCCCAGCAGTCAGAGAGGCAGAGACAGGTGGATCTCTGTGAGTTAGAGGCCAGCCTGGTCTACAAAGCGAATCCAGGACAGCCACAGCTACACAGAGAAACTTTATCTCGAATATATATATATATAAATCATGTAAGCTTCTGGGAGTCAATCTGGAGTCACCTCTCAAAGGTCAAACAGACTCCAGATAAGTACTCCTGTCAATCAGTAGTCTAAGCTTCTCTGCCTATTGCCTGTTTCAAAGGTGGTATTTATTTCTCTCTCCTGGTATTGGGACTTTCCCACTCAAACACCAGGACCATGAGCCTGTAAGATTCAAGTTACACCCAAGACAAAGATTTTCCCTAAACTCCTAATCTCGCCTTCTGTCTCTAGTCTCTATCTGTCCCTGTGGGATTCCAAACAACTGCTCCAAACACATCAGCCCTATGTGCTTCTGAAGGAATTCCCCAATCAGCCTGAGCCTCTTCATTTCTGGCAGAACCTGGGCAGAAAAAGAAACAGATGTCCCTTAGCCTGAACTCCTCTCTCCCTTTCTATCCTTTGACCATCTTTCCAGGCTTCGTGCCGCTGCCACATTAAAAAAAGTGTCCCAACTTCAGCAGGAAGTACCTGCAGAAGAGATCTCATTGCCCTGTAACAACAAAAAATGGCTAAAACAGTAGGTCTCAAAGAAACCAGGGACAAGTGTCACTCTGGTACCTGTGGCTCCTCCCAGCCCTCCTCATCCCTTCCTCTCCTCCTCCATTAAACCTCTCCCTCCCAGGACCTGGGCTTCCTGTCCCACAGCCTGATCCCTATATTGCTCAGCCATTTTGGACACACTGTCTCTTGGCCTCTAGGCTTTTGACTGGCTCTTAGTCTGCTTGTTCCCATCTCTTCTGTCTCATCTCCTCTCCCTCTTCTCTCATGGCCTGGTTCACTTTGCTGGCCATATTCAGTCTAGACTTTTCCAGATGCTTCTGGCTGTTCTTTCCCTCAAATCTACAAGAAACCATCTCCTGAGCTATATATAGGAACAGCCACGTCCTTGTGTTTTTTCACATAATTACCCTCCTCTTCCATCCCCTTAGGCCCCTCCTTGTATTGTCTGGATGCAACAACTGTCAATAAAAACCTAGGAAGGTGGAATGTCTGGCAGGTAGAAAGTATTCTGGGATAGAGCCAGGCACAGAAGATTAGTCCAGAAGATGTGAGAAGGACAGATGAATGGTACCTAAGCAGAGGTAACCAGCCACATGGCAGAATGTAGATTTTATAAATGAGTTATTTTCAGTTATGAGATAGTCAGAGAAGAGCCTAGCTATATGGCCTAGGTATTTGTAAAAGTATTTTGAATCTCATGAGTCTTTATTCTGGGAGCTTGGGGCTGGGAGAAAAAAAAAAAAAAGAGTGCAATACTAAACAGGAGACACTGTATTCTGCTGGTCTCTTTGGGCACACACACACACAGACACACATGGGAATGGGGGATAAAAATCATTTTAAGAAAGAAAAGAAGCAAATAACTTAGAGAGTCACTGGCTGAACTAGAGCTGTGTCATATAACCTGCCCTACTAACCCTGGGATGATGCTCCTCTTTTCATTAAAATAATAATAATAATAATAATAATAATAATAATAATAATAATAATTTATCTTAAACTTGCTCTCTTATGATCACCCTTTTGTTTTTCAGTGGTTACCTTTTAAGAAAAAGAAAATGCTTATTTACTAAATAAACTGTATTTAGTGGACATTGAAGTGGGCTTCAATGTCAATAAAAATCGTGGTAATAATAAACATCCAATCCCCCTACATTGGCAAGGTTACCATATATCCCAGGCTGGCCTTGAACTCACCATCTCCTGGTCCTTGCACTTCAGCCTACTGAGTGCTGGGATGACAAGCTACACCACTGTGCCCAATTAACAGCCACACTGTATGCTTATGAGTTTCACAGAAAGCACACATAAAATGAAAGGCAGTTCATCAGCCTTAATTGTGCTCTGAATTTCCCCCTGCACTGGGTTGAAACACTAAGCTCTTTCTTACACACATCAGTTGTTCAGGGGCCAGAGGGATGGCTCAAGTTCATTGGTGCAGAAGGAATAAATGGCACCCTTCTGACCTGCAAGAGTTAATAGAAAGCCCTCCCCCCACACACATTTATTACTAGAGAGATCTCTGATGTATCGCTAAGCCCTGAAAAGAAAAGACTCATTTGTTCCCAAGGTTTTTCACTCAAAAAGTCTAGCAACACTCACCCCTCTCTTCTGTCTCCAACCTCTACTACTGCCTATCCTAAAACCATATTTTGTAAACCAAAATTTTTAAAACTCCAAGACTGGTTTCTCTCGTGAGGCAAAGGAAAAGCATCTGTGATTAATGAATGCTTCAGCTAAAAGCACAGGCTGCAGAATGGAGGGGTTATTTATGGTCCTTCTCTTTGGGAGCTAATAGAGTAGATGTTAGCCTAAAAGGCTAGAAATCCTACAGTGGGTTTTTTCCCCCAACTGATAAAAGTGACTCTGGAAAGCAGGATAAATACTGTCTACAGCAAGCCATAAGCACTAACAATTTTGCTGTAAGTGCTCAGTCAAAGGAGAATAAACATGTTAAATGTTATTTAAAAATGGACGGCGTATTATCTTGAAAGCCACAGTGAAATGGTAGCCAAATGACAGGCACTGTTGGCAGCGCCCTGCTTTGAGATGGGCTATGGTTGGGGATGTGCAGGCCACTGTACTGCATGGTCAGAACACCCTGGCAGCTCAGAAGTAACACTGATTGAGCTTTTAATCTCCAGTTACATTTTCTCTCCAGGCTGCTAAGCTCCCCTACCCACCTACCCACAACAGTTTATTCTTAGGTTAATTCTGTCTCAAAGGCCTACCCTGCTAACATCTAGGATGCGCAAATGTACCTGAAACTTGATTTCACTGTGTTTGACATACCTAAATTTTACCTTGGCAGAGAAAATTATGTTTTGTTTTGTTTAGTGTCTAATATTAGGCCCTGCCGATGGAATATTTTTGTATTCTTGTTCCTTTTTTGGTCTATATATGTGTGTGAATCTGGGTTCTCAGACATGCTAGGCAAGTGCTCTACCACTGAGCTATATCCAGGCCCCCTTATCTTTCCTTTTGAGAGTCAGGGAAAACAAAAGTTTCCTGGATGGTTGGGAAGGATTGGGCTATACATATAATGGCACATACATGTAATCCCAGCACTTAGGAGGCTGAGGTTGGAAGGTGACAAGTCTGAGGCTAGCCTGGAATACCTAGTAAGACCCTGTCTCAAGTGAAAAAAAAAATAGATTCAGAAAATTTCTGAGAATAGATAGCAATTTGAAGACAAAGAGCCTGAAATATATTGTTATGACAAATATATTGTCCCTATATAACAAAAAAGAATTCCATCCACAAATACGTTGTCAGTAAGGCAACAATTTGGTTACCAGTTGCCTTCTACATGTATCTACATGCTTGGAAAGGACTGTTGCCAAGCAATTCATGAATGACTTCAGTCAAAGTGGTGTGTGGATTATAGCATCACCCATGATATCTACAGATATTCCCAAATAATGGTAGAAAAGCTCACTCCTATTAGGATGGAAAGAAGCAAGTATGGGCTGATACTAGAAAAGTGCTGTAAACCAGACATTCTGGCTATGTTCTTCTGTGTGTCAACATGGTTACTGTCATGAATGTAGGCTGAGAAAAGAGCCCAGTAGCTCATGCACAGGGGACCCAGCACTGAAAAAGGAAAAGGAAAATCAAGGAGTAAAGAAGGCATAAGCCGATATAGTCCTGAGGTTTGGGAAATAATTCAAAGGTAGAAAGCCTTGACTAACAACAGGACCTGGATTCAGTTCACAGTCACATAAATGAAAAGCAAACAAACAAGCAAAATAAAACAACAAACATAATTAAAAAAGAAACAAAACTGGATAAACTGTAGTCCTAAACTTTTCACTTCCACAGTGAAACATGTGCCCCCCAAATGGATGATCAGCCTCACTACATGGAGAAATTAGTTATAAAGGTCCTGTAGCAGTTTACCTGAGCGGCCATACACATTACCAGGGGCTTAGTCTGCTGCGCACATGCGTGCACGCGGCTGCATCCTGCAATGCTGTCCGGTTTAGACAATTTGTGGGAGGCTGCTCTTCCCTCACCATGTACATCCCAGGGGTCAAACTCAAGCCATTGGTCCTGGCAGCAAGTTCCTTACTCCCTGAGCCATCCCACAAGCCCTGGGTCAGCTCCTTTTGAGGACTGTTGGAGCTTCGTGGGCACAGTCTTTCTTCCCCCAGATTTTCACTGTCTTTCTTCTGTGTACATCTGTCTCTGCGTCCAAACTTCCTCTTTTTGTACTGATGTTCACTGCTTTAGGTACCCTTGCCTCACCGTCACCAATGTATCTGACAAAAACAATCTGGAGAGAGGAATTGCTCCTAATTTCAGAGGGTCACTTGGCTCCACGGTGAGGGAAACCATCATGGGACTGGCGCTTGTGGAAAAGGGGCTGTCCACCTCAAGACAAACAAAAGCAGAGAAAGACAGAGCAGACCAGGAACAGTGTGCCCTCTAGGAGCCCACAGTGGTGGCGCAGCCTTTAATCCCAGCTCTCAGGAGGCGGAGGCAGTCAGCCTGGCCTACAGAGTGAGTTACAGGTGAGACAAGGCTACACAGAGAAACCATGTAGGGTGGACTGCATAGAAATGGCCCCCATAGACTCATGTGTTTGAGTGCTTGGCTCATAGGGAGTGGCACTATTAGGAGGTGTGGCCTTGGCAGAGTAGGTGTGACACTGTGGAAGTGGACTTTGAGGTTATATATGCTCAAGCTACACCCAGTCATACAATCTCTTCCTTTCTGCCTGCAGATTAAGATGTAGCACTCTGGGCTCCTCTAGCCCCATCTCTGCCTGCACAGTGCCATGCTTCCAGCCATGATGATCATTTGGACTAAACTGAAGCTGTAAACCAGCCGCAATTAAATGGTTTCCTTTCTAAGAGTTGCTGTGTCATGGTGTCTCCTCACTGCACTAAAACCCCAACTAAGACACCTTGTCTTGAAAACATGTATATATCCTCAAGTATACACCCCAGTGAACCACTTCTTCTACTTCCTCTAGGTGGGCACCCCATAATAAGCTTTCTAGAACCTCCCAAAATAGTGCCACCAGCTTTTGGGAACCTCAATGCATGAACCTTTAGGAGAAACACTTTATGTCCAAATCATAACATCAGCCATATGAATTAGAACCCACCTTCATGATTTCATTTTAACTGGATGTGAAGATACTTTCTCTGGCTGGCTTTAGTCCACCAGCGCTGAAAATTATGATAGCATCTCTCAGGACTGGAGAGTTAATCCAATGGTTAAGAGCATTTGTTGCTCTTGCAGGAGACCCTGGTTCAGTTCTAAGCACCCACATGGCAGCCCACAACTTTCTGTAACTACAATTCCAGGATATGGAATGCCTCTTCCAGTGTCTGTGTGTATAGACTACAGGCATGAATGTAGCATCTTTCTCCAAATATGGTCACATTATGAGATGCTGAGTTAGGACTTGAGCCACTGTGGAAGTCAGTGATGGAGGGTGCAGTAGCCAATGTGGCTCAGCCTGGAGTGTGCTTCGAAGACTCAGGTGTGTCATGTGATGTTTTGCTGTAAGCTCATGCTAGGGTGTGACTTTGGCCAGCTGAAAACATCCGTGGGTAGACTCTGAGGACAGGAGATGTACAGAAGCCCACCAACAAGACAACACTTTTTGGATCAACATCATTACACTGGTCTTCACTCTTTGACACTTACTTCACAGAGAGAAGTGTTCCAGAGAACTCTGAGCGATCCGAATGAGTTTTTGTGGTTTCCTCTGACTCATTCTGATTCAGTGGAGTATTACTGTTTCTGCTGAATCACACTAATTTGTGTCTCTGTTGGGTGTTGGCTGTTAGACTGGACTGCTGGTATCTGGACAACAAAGAGTATACCAGTCCCAAGGAACTTCCAAAAAGATCTACAACCTCCATTTCCTAATACCCCTATTTCTGGTCGGAGTGTTGGAAGGGAGGTAAAAGCATTTAAGAACTCTGAATAAAGGAAATCCAAGCCCACCGTGTTTGTCCTGGAACTAAGCACAGCAGAGAGCTGTTTCCACTCTGGGATGGCAGATGAATACAGAACTACATAAAATCAAACCATCAGAGACAACAATTCAAGTCTTGCCTTTTGGACAGGAGTCTATTGTTCAGGGGCAATGTAGGAAGGACTAAGGAATTAAATACCAATTAACTATATGTTAGCCTTCCATCACTGTTGCAAAGTATCTCAGAAAGACTACTTCAAGGAGGATTGATGTGGACTCATGATTTCAGGGGTTTTGGTCCATGCTTGCTTGGCCCCATTCCAACAGGCCAGTGTGAGAGCATCATGGCAGATTGAGGGCATCGTGAGCAGAGATGCTCACCTCCTGGCAGCCACAAAGCAAAAAGAGAGAGAGGAGGGGGCCAAGAACAAGGTACACTCTCCAAGGGTCCCCCCAAATCACCTACTTCTTCCAGCCAGGCCCTCCATCTAATTCCCATCACTTCTCAGTGGTGAATCTACCAATGATCAACACAACGAGTGGATCTACAAGCTGAGGGCCACTCAACAGTGAGACTTTGGGAGAGGGGCAAATGGCTCCCTGGTTAAAGTGCTTGCTGCAAAAGTTAAAAACAAAAATAATGTCAAAACTCAAAACTCAAAAAGTCAGAGTCTGGACCCCCAGAACACATTCATGCCAGATGCATATGTATATCTCTACCTGTAGAGATAAGGAAGCCCCAGACCAAACTGCCCAGCAGGATGAGCTCTATTTGTGAGCTCTGAGTTTGATTAAGAGAGCCTGCCTCAATTAAGAAAGCTGAAGAGGGATTGAAAAAGACTACAAAATCAGCCCCTGGTGCCCAAATCCATGAATACACATCACACACAGGAAAATGAAAAAATGGGGGAAATAAGATTTAAGGAGGAAGGGCACACTTCATGTCCAGGCCATAACATGTATTCTCTGCATTCTAAATGTGACTCATATAAAAGATTATTTTAAATGAAAGATTCTTTTATTTATTATGTATATGAGTGATGTTTTCATGCATACCAGAAGAAGAAATCAAATTCCATTACCAATGGTCATGAGCCATGAGTGGTTAATAGCACTTACTCTTGCAGAGAACATGATTCAGTTCCCAGCATTCACCCAACAGCTCCCAACCATCAGTAACTATAGTCCAGGGGATCTCTGTGGCCCCCACAAGCACCATACACACACAGTACACATACACACATACATGTAGACAAAACACTCATAGAATAAAAGTAAATCCTTTTTAAAAATCTTATACGGAACTCCTCCTCAAAGCTGTTTTGCTATGAGGTGCAAGAACACTCAATCTCCTGTGATGGAATGTGGCTAGAATGGAGATCATTTCCTGGGTATCAGCACCCTAAGGCATTCTATCTGACCTCTGACCTGTCATAGTTAGATTTCAGTTTTTATACGGCTTAAAGAATGCAAAGTTTTAACTTCAATATAAAAGTTACAGCCTAAATTCCTTAGTGTTTGCAACATCTATGACATGGTAAATAATGTTAAAAAAAATTTAAGTGTCTACACATATGGTATAAAGTCTCATATCAGTTTTCATCAGCAGATGAAGAGTAGCATACCAAGCATGTGCAAACATGTAATGTTAGAGCTATCCAGCTCAAAAAAATCCTAAACTTGGTCTCAAACGAATGACCATCCTATTCCTCAGAGAGCCGTGAATATGGAGAGCTTGAAGGTTTTATGTCTAACTATTCCGAAAACTATTTGAGGGCAAAAAAAGGTCACCCAAAATTTTTAAAATAATTTTTATAGGAAAGCAGCTGAAATGGTGTCCGCTAACATACAGTAACCATGACATCTGCACTGCTGAAGCTGCAGATAGTTGAGAATCAGAGCGGGACTCTGCAGTCGGACCGCTTTCTTGATTTCATCAGCCTCTGCAAGCTCAAGCTGCTGCAACTGAAAACACCACTCTTCATAAAAAGTTATAAACATTCAAAAATTGTTTATTTTTTTGTTGAGATTTGGATTATAGTAAGTAAACGAGAAAATAAGAATTCCGAACCTTAGAAGTGGGCTGAGGAAACGGCTGCACAAGCAGGGTTTGAACCCCATGAATTCATGGAAAAGCCAGGTAGGGATGGAGGCCTCCCTGCGATCCCGGCACTCAGCAGGCAGCGCCAGGGATCCAGAGCAAGCTAGCCGGTTAGAAAAGGTTCGACATGAGGCTCGGCCCCAATAAGCAAAGTGGAAAGCGATGGGGAAAACGCCAGACATCGACGGTAAGTATCTAAGCGAGTGCATGCGCACCGAGACTGCATGCCTGGATCGCTCCAGCTCTGGGCTTCCTCAAAAGCTCTGATAAACAAAGCAAAGCAAACAGCAGCAACGACAAAAGCACCCATTCTCGTAAAGAGTTCTTTATGAGAAAGAATAGAAAAGTCCTCAGAAGTTACCTCTAACAAGATCGTCCCTCAACAGGTGAACTAGGAATGAAGACTCAAATAGGAAGGATTCACAATAGCCTCAATGAAGGACGAAGGACAGGAGGGGATGACGCAGAGGAAAGAATGGAAAAAACACTCAGTCCCGGGGGAAGACAGAAATCCAGATTCCTCCGGGCCTTGTGCTAAATCACTTAGATTTTATTCGGAAGGTGACATTCAATCTGGGGATAGAGATTTGTATTTTGAAAAGACAACTCTTTCCCTGAGCTGAAGAATGTGTTATAAAAAGAACCTTAAGCCTGGAAGGCCCTTCACGGTTCTGATAACGAAGCACTCACTACTCTTGTTGGTCTTTTCTAGTTAAGTCTTTCAAAATTATCAGGGAGTGGGGTTGCCTTGTTTATAAGGGTGTGATTGCGCACGAGCGTACATCTGTGTGTCCATGTGCAGGTGGAAGCCAGACATCAGCATCCGGTGCTCTCCTCAATCGCTCACCTCATCTTCTGAGTCATGGTCTGACTACAGTCTGACTGATCCAGCTCACTGATTTGATGAGGCTGTCTAGCCAATGGTTGTAAGCATCTCTTTTGTCTTCCAAAACAGCACCACCAACTGGGAATCCAGTGTTCAAATACGCCGCAAGCCTGTGGGGACATTTCTCATTCAAACTGCCCACTGGGGTTCATGCAAGCATGAGAGCTGTTTGACTAGTAGTATCAAGGCTGCCGGTGTGAGGGCTTGCTTAGCATTCACTGATTAAGGGTCAGGGATGGGGGTGTAAGTCGAGGTCAGAGGACTCCCCTAGTCTTCTTGTGGCTCTGAGTTCAGTCCCCAGGAAGCAAGTAATCAAGGTAAGAGATGCAGGCCGGAGACAAGGCTCAGCAGTTGGCTGCTCCTCCAGAGGGTCCTGGTTCAATTCCCAGCTCCCACATGGCAGCTCCCAACTCTCTGGTCTGTAACTCAAATTCCATTGGATCCCTCACACAGACATATATGTATGCCAAACACCACATATACATAAAAATTAATTTAATAAAATTTAATAAAAAGGTAAGAGATGCATGTGCTTTTGTGTAAGCTGACAATTGTCAAAACACTATCGTAGGCAACAATGAAGAAGACATAATCCCTGGCCTCAGAACTTCCGGCTACCATAAAAAACAAACAAATGATATAATGCATATAATATGTAATAATGATTGAGAGAGATCGAGAACCAATCCAGTGTAAAGTGGGGGTAGACGTGGATTTCCAAAACGTATTACTCAAGGTTTTGTTACTGGTTGATAAAGTAATGCAACTTCGCTGCCAACAATCGCCCTTTCTTTCTTTTTCCTCTCCAGCTCTCCCAGCTTTCTCAATACTGTCCTGAAAAAGTGTGTGACAGCCAGGTCCCTTGCTTCTTCCTCACAGCACCAAACTTCCCTGGAACCATCCAACTAGCTTGTCGGACAGGGAGCAGGAAGTGGTGGTAGGAAGCTTAACTGGCTCTGGAAGTAAGGTAGAGAACCTTCACTCACCAGAAACAGACACCTGGTAAACACATAGCATTCACTCTGCCACATTGAAGAAATGATATCGAGGATGAGGAGGATGAATGAAGAAGATGAAGGTAAAGAGGCAGAAGGGCTCTATTGGATTTTTTTTTTTAACTTGTATAGACTTTGCATGTACACTAAACACGGCTTTTTTTTTTTTTTCCTATTGTTGTTGTTTGTTTGAGACAAGGTTTCACTATGTAGTTCCACCTGGCCAGGAATTCATTATATAGACTAGGTAGGCCTTGAACTCAGAGATTTGCCTGCCTCTGTCTCCCAAGTGCTAGAATTAAAGGTGTGCATCACCAACCTGGGTAATGGAAGTGTTGGTTTCTCTGTATGTTATGTAAATGCTTTGGTTTTAATCCTGAGTGTTGGATTTTAGTTGGGCTGTAGTCTGTCCGCATCTATTACTTGTCATATGGGGGCATGATTTTGCCACAGGGAGAAGGCCATGGTCTAGGACTCTAAGAGCATAAATATGAAGCCCACTGTGTGGCGTTCGGTGGTGTTCAGTGTGGAATTTGGGGTTGGCCTGTTTGGAGAGACCAGAGACCAGAAACGGTGTGGCAGTTTGGAGCAGAGAGACAGGGAGAAACACTTCAGGTCCCAGGGGCGTGGAGGAGGCTGCTAGCTGAGTCTGTGTTTGACAGAGATTGGTACAGAGCCCTAAAGGAACCCCGTGGTCCTAACTAGCCGGGAGAAGTAAAGGGGTCTGGGGCCCGTCAACCCACTAACCTTCCCTCTTCTACCTAAGGTTGGGGGTTGGTGGAAGGGAGGGAGAGGCCTAAACACCCCAATAAAGCAGAGTTTTAAAGGAGAGCACCACCGGTGGCTTTCGCTACAGATCTGGGCCAAACAGCTCAAAAGATGAACACACCTGGGGGCGGGGTGAAATACATGATGTCCAGGGAAGCTGTAATACCCATGAGACTGAAGAGCGAGTTTAGAGACTTGGCTAGCAGTGTGCCTGCCTAGCATGCATGAAGCTCTGGCTTCAATTTCCAGCACCACGTAAGTGGGGAATAACAGCACATGCCTGTAATACCAGCATGGGAAAGGTACAAGCAACAGGATCAGCAACTCAAGGCCACCCTCAACCACATAACAAGTTCAAGTCAGGGTGGGAGAGACAGACCTGACAACAGGGCTTATCAGTCTATGCGTTGTGTAAACCAAGCCAGGCTTTTATCTCTAAGAGTAGTGACTATAAGGACTAGTCAAGGGTTCCAAACAAGGAAATGAGAGGAGATGTTCATATTTGTGCCTCTGAAAGATCATCCTGGCTGCATTGTGGAGAACAGATTGGAAGGAGGGAAGACCAAAAGGAGACAAGCCAATTTGGAAGTTTTTGCAATAATCTAGAAAAGAAATTCTGTCTGAAGGCTGTTGCAGCGGGTATAAGGAGCAGAGGGGTTTCAGAAAGAATCAGAGCTGCCAGGTGTGGGGACACTCAACTGTCATTCCATCGTTCAGAGAGCAAGTTTAGCCTAAGCAGCACTGATAGACACCGCCCCCCCCACACACACACACCATTTCAAACAACAGAGAGCTGAGAGTGTAGCTCAGTAGTAGAGAGTTTACCTAGCAAGTGCGGGGCTCTGGGTTTGATTCCCAGCATGAGAAAGGAGGAGAGAGAGAAAACATGGTTGGAATAGTAACAGCAAATCTCACTATTGAATGAGGAATGGAGAGTTGAGGGTGAGAGAGAGGGTGATGATGGTGCCAATCATCGAGAGAGGATTATAAAAAGAAAGAGCAGTTTTAAGGAGAAATCTGATCGGCTGTGGAGCAGCCAAGTGAAGCCAGAAGGGGTTTGAAAAACTGGGCCTAAAGACAACTCTTCCCTGGAGGGAAAAGACGTGGTGGTACAGAGACGAATCTCGAGCCTGTAACTGTGGATTGTGCAGGGAGAGTGTGAAGAGCAAGATAGAGGCAGCGAGATTCAAGTGTTTAGCTTCCATCTCTCCAGCGAAGGGAGGCCTAATTTGTAGCATTTGCTGGTGTCTGTGGTATAAACACCCGCACCAATTTCAAGCTCCCGACTTGTCATCACTGAATTGGAGTTGTGAAGAACTGTAGCCAGTTGGTTCTCACGAGCTTCTGCAAGCTGGCTCCAGTGTGCCACCAAACGCAAGAAAGCCTCGACACAAGTCTGCAGTTAGTTCCTAAAGAATGAACAGAACAAAAGAAGTGACGGAGGACTCCATCGTAGGAACTGGAGAGGTGGACTGGAGGCTCAGCGGTGAGAAGGGCTGCTGTGAGACAGGGGATCGAGTGCAAACCTTCAGCAGCCAGGCGACGGCTGTGCTTGTCCTAACCCCAGCGCTGGGGACAGAGCTACACACATCCCCGAGCTCCACATCACACCACCTCCACCACCACTCCCCGAGCCAGCCAGCTGAAAAGCTGAGATTTAGGCTGAGTAAGAGAATCTACCTTTTTAAAATGAGAAAAGGGTTGAGAACAACACTCCATGTCCTGGTCTGTGTGCATACGCATATGCCCCTGTCTCCTGTACACGTGTGCACACACCACACAAAATACACCACAAACACATGAAAAAGTGGAGGGGAGGAAGGATGTAAGAAAAAAAGTGGTCACTTCTCATTCATACTCCATAGATAGAAATGTTTAAAGGTACATTGGCTTCGTTATCTAAGAGGTCATTCACACCTTTAGTCCCATTACTCTGGGAGGCAGAGGCAGGTGGATCTTTGTGAGTTCGAGGCCAGCCTGGTCTGCAAAGTGAGTCCAGGACAGACAAGGCTATCTTGAAAAGAAAGAAAGAAAGAAAGAAAGAAAGAAAGAAAGAAAGAAAGAAAGAAAGAAAGAAAGAAAGAGAAAAAGAAAGAATTCTATTTCCCAACAGAAAGTCAAATTGTATGAATTGTTGCTTTTTATTTATGTGTTGATTCATTCATGGCATGTGCTGTGGGACATGTGTGGAGGTTGGAGGTCAGAAGACAACTTGCAGGACCCCCTTCTCCCCTCCCATCATGTAGGTCCCAGGGATTGAACTCGGGTCGTCAAGTTTGGCTTATCCACTAAACCATATCACTGGTCCAAGTTTTGTACCAATTTACAAAACAGCCATGCCAACCACTGTCCCTTTTCTCCCTCCTCCATGTACACATAAAGGCATGATTTGGTTTTCTGTGGTACCATTTCCCAGGAGCCAGGGAAAAGTAAGTATTTGGGTTGAGTGCTGAATTATGCCATTGTTAACTCAGTTAATTACAGGTCCAGAATGCCCTTCCCTCTAAATTTTATGTTAGAAGTGATCAAAAAATGATATCCACTGAATTTGAAAGGTAGACATGAAGCAGCAGCAACTACCGTTAGAGGGCTACAGTGAGACCTGAAGGACAGTCTGAGCTATTTGGGGCCCCAGCTGATCAATATCCTCTTTCCCTCTGCATCCAGAGCCTCTTTCTAGCCATCAGCCACAGAGCAGTGCCACAGAGGCAGTAGCATCCCAAAGACCTTTCAGTGGACTCTCCCTTTGAGATTCCACTGTAGGATCTGAGTGATACAGAACATCAAGGATTTCTCTGCAGCATCACCTGGTCTACGCAGTCAGAGTTTCTCAAAGACTAGATGGACAGTGACTCTTTTCAGCAGACCTTCACTCCTCTGGTTCCTCTGACATTTGTTCAGCATCTCTAGCTTCTCATTTCCCTAATGCTGCTGAAGTCTTGACTTTCCTTATTGATCCGTTGGTTCTGCTAGTGAAGAA